>NC_140189.1:19262111-19758111 GCF_965226575.1 Pagrus pagrus
ACTGTTGGGCTTGGCAGCAAGGGCTAACGCTGCATTAATCACCTGTAATCACCCAATTACAGCCATTAAAGCTCCATTACAGCATAGCCCTCAGCCACAACATTAGCATAGGTTGATTGTGCAAAGTCCCCCACTCTCCCACCCCAATGTTGCGACTGCCGCATGAAGCCAATTCATTCCTGGGAGTGATTATAGACACGGAGTGTTTTGAAGGATTGAATGAAATAAAACTAATAGCTGCTTGTTTTTGGGGAAGAAACATCTGTGGATATCAAAGCTTGGGTTGAATGTGAGTCATTAGATGAGATTAAAAGGAGCAGCAGTGGCAGTAAAGTGGAAAGAGCTGGCAAGGCTCAGAGGTACAGATGAGGGGCTGGTAGTTAGAAGGGTAAGGGATGAAAAGATGGGCTCAATAGTGGACAAACCATTTGCAGTTTTGATGTGAAAAACGATGTATCTTAACTGTTAAATCTGTAAGTGCAGTTTTTTGCACACATGAAAGGAGGTTTTGGAAGCACAAGTGGAGGATGTGCAATTATAGAACCAATGGTGTTCATAGAGTCCGGCAGAGGTGAGGTGGGGGTACAGAAAGTTAATCAATACACTAACATGCACACAAAATATTGTTACCTCTAATGACCACATTCAGAAAATAGTTGCAGTCTTTCACCTGTACTTTCTGCATGTGCCCTATTTTTCATTTGTTTTTATCTAATGTTTTTAGATGAAATAGAGCACCCTGACTTATTGACTGACTGACTGACTGACTCCTTTCAGTATGTTTACATTTTTGTTAATTTAGATGGCCTACAGAGAGAAATTCAGTCAGTTTTTCAGGGTTACACAGGGGTACATTTCTACCTCGCCAGCACCGAGTAGCATTACTTTTGGCATGGTTGTATATTTCACCAAACAACAAAAACAGTGTTTGCAGGTGAGAAACCAGAGGGGAATCATGTCCTTGTCACTGCACTGGCAAAGCCAACTAGCTATTATTTTGTTTGTTTTCATGTCAATGAGTGGCACGTTTGTGTTATTGTGCTATTTTCCATATTTGATTTCATTTCATTGTAGCTAAAATGAATAGACTGTGGGAGGAAAGACAACGCCCACACACAGTGCTGCGTCCAGTTCACTTTCTACCACCACCTTTCTAGCACAAATACAGAATTACAACACTTAAGGAAGTAAGACTGCAGTGTATTCATACCACGCTTATTCAAAAGACTGACAAATAAGCTATGTCTGCTATTTGCATTCTGCTACCTTTGACTTTGGCATTAATTTGATAACCCAATTGAGGTGACGACTGCAAAAATTGAATATTGTCCTAATCTGCTTGTTAAATTCTTGCATGCAAATGAAGTCACCATTTAAAAAATAAATAAATAAATATCAGAGCTGCATTTTTAATTATGGACTGAAATTACTGAGGCCACTACATTTTATATTGGCAACTCCTGGTGATAGTGGCGACAATGTGGCATCAGCTCAAAGCATTGCACAATCATTGAGCTGTGTGGAAGTTGGGGGTAAAACAGTCAGGTACCTGGGGGCAAAGACTCTCCAGCTGAGATGCTGCCATGCGGACCAGCTTCACACCCTCTTCATTGTTGGAGATGGAGCATGCCAGGTTAGCCACCTAAACAGAAAACACACACATTTATTTTTTTGTCACGGACAGAGGCTCTGACACAGTCATGTTTTGAGAGAAACAAAGAAAGAGCAATACACAGCAACATAATTAAACTTGGATAAATTCATTATGGTATCAGAAATGGAGCAGTGCTGCAATACAAGTAATCCTTGTGGAATACAAACCCACTGCTGAGGATTAATTTATAAAGCCTCTAAAATGATACAATATCATGGCACAGAGGGGAAAAAGGGAGAACTAGGAGGAAAAACAAAAGCTAAGCTATGAATAGATAAAAAATTTTATTTGTTTTCCAGGATATAGTTAATGACTCCAAATGTAAGTTGTAGTTGGTACCTGGAGGATGTGGTTATTCTCTGTGAACATATCACAGGGCTGCCAGATTGCCAATACACTACTGGAATCACAGAGGCAAATATTCCTGACACTTTCGAAAACGAGTGAGAACTGGAGTGCTGAGCTAAGCAAGTCTTGCTTGCGCCTGCCAACATTTATGGTTCGTGAGTATATTTTCTTGTACTGACCAACAAATCAAGCTCTCCCACAATTATTTCTAAATATTCTTGCAGCTTCCACAGCAACATTATGCATCTGCTCATATTCACAAAAATATAGGTCAGAGACTTTGAAGATTCCCATTTGTTAGTTGGGATGGGCTGGCAGCAATACTGAAACAGAATGCCTGGGATGTGAGGAACTGTGCCAAAGTAGGATTATCCGATGGACAGAAAATGTGCTGAAACATAATCAATTACAAAAGCAAAAAATAACTCTTGATTTTACTAAAGCAGAAACTAGAACTGAAAAAGATTTTTTTTTAAACAACCTAGGTCTTATTTTCATAGTTTTAGCCATCAGTGTGTTATATTTTACTTACCAATTTAATTGCAGATCTGGGTCATGTAGCAACACAAGCAGTGAGACTATCACATACATAGTAAACAAAACCCCAGTTTTACCATGATAACACAAACTGAGTGCAACACAAATGTTAATTTTGATTACACAAGGCACTTAAAAAGGTGCACTATGTAGTTTCGGGGAAGACATTTTAACCAGAAGAGAAAGATCTTCATTGACTAAGCAAACCAAATATTCAACCTCTCTTAGTTTTAATGACTGAAAAAACTGAATGACAAAGTGATCTTAAAGGGAAACACAATTTCATACTGTTTTACTTTGTTCATATTTAGTGGACCCTGCCGCCTTTCTAGCTTCAAACAGTGTTCTGGGGACCTTATTTTCCTCTGAGAACTGCTCGTTTATTCAGTTATATTGAACAAAAATATGTCTGAGTTTGCATTATTAATACTAATATTCTAAACTAGAAAAATTGTATTTCCTGCGAAAATACAGTGTGAATGCTGATTGCTGAAGTGATTTTGCAAAATCTGCTGAATGTGCTAGAAAACACTTGCCTAACGCAAGCTATAGCTGAACATGAAGCTGAATATTTTGATAGTTGAATGGTTTCTATAGCTGACATGAAGCTGAATGTTTTGATAGTTGAACAGTTTCTCTAGCTGAACATAAAGCTGAATGTTTTGATAGTTGAACGGTTTCTATAGCTGAACATAAAGCTGAATGTTTTGATAGTTGAATGGTTTCTATAGCTGAACATAAAGCTGAATGTTTTGATAGTTGAACGGTTTCTATAGCTGAACATAAAGCTGAATGTTTTGATAGTTGAACGGTTTCTATAGCTGAACATAAAGCTGAATGTTTTGATAGTTGAATGGTTTCTATAGCTGAACATAAATCTGAATATTTTGATAGTTGAATGGTTTCTATAGCTGAACATAAAGCTGAATATTTTGATAGTTGAATGGTTTCTATAGCTGAACATTAAGCTGAATGTTTTGATAGTTGAATGGTTTCTATAGCTGAACATAAATCTGAATATTTTGATAGTTGAATGGTTTCTATAGCTGAACATAAATCTGAATATTTTGATAGTTGAATGGTTTCTATAGCTGAACATAAAGCTGAATATTTGAAAAAGCTGAAAAGGTTGAAAAGGCTGAAAAGGTTGAAAAGCTGAAAAGGGTGAAAAGCTGAAAGTAATAGTCTGAAAGAGCTTAAAAAGCTGAACAGTCTGACAGCCAAACAGTTTCTGTAGCTGCACATATGCTGGAGCAGTAGCAGAACCAAAGTTGAAAATGTCCCCATAAGAATGAATGGGAAAACACCTCCCGAACAGCTACAGGTTTAGGAAAAAGTGTAATGGTTATGGCCAAAATATGTATACAGTGAGTAACAGGAGACATTTCTGAACCATGTGATGTATTTTTTATTTCTGAAGAGTGAAAAATGAGGGCACAAGAGCGAGAGACAAAACCGGTACCGTCTGCTCCACTCCAGAGATTTAGGCTCAAAGTTAACATTGCGGCTTATGGGGGAGTTGCTGGAGTGCTTGTCGCTCGAGGGCTTCTACAGCCAAAAGTTTAAGTCGCACATCTGAAATAAGATGATCATATGAAAGCCAACAAGATTTCCTACATTTCTATGTATATATTGTCTATGTGAAGTAAAAGCTGTGGGACCCAAATCAAGCTGAAGAGAGTTTTTTCTAAAGTTTTTGCAGCTGCTCTCCACTCTAGCGATGATGTTCCGCACTCTAGCTCACGCAATACACACCCATTATAAACCCAGAAGATGAGCTAAAAATCCTTAAAACTAAAACTGTGATAATTTCAAAACCGTAAAAGATTTTCAAAAACTGAAAATCAAGTTCAATAGTTCAAGGTCTTGTGGATAGTTTAAAGTTGGAATGGTGTCTCTAGCTCAAAGTATGAGGGAGAAGAAGAGGTTGAAAGTGGATGAGTTTTGAGGAGGATTTGAGGATTTTCCCATTTGTTTCCATGTTAAATTTTTTTTTGAAAAAGCTGAATATTTGAAAAAGTTGAAAAGCTAAAAATCTGAAAAGAACAAGGCTGAAAGAGCTTAAAAAGCTGAACATTTTGATAGTTGAACGGTTTCTATAGCTGAACGTATGCTGAAGTAGTAGCAGAATGAAATTTGAAAAAATCCCCATAAGGATGAATGGGAAAAAATTTTGGTTTTAGTTTTGAAAAAGCTGAATATTTGAAAAAGTTGAAAAGCTGAAAAGCTTAAAAGCACAAGGCTGAAAGAGCATAAAGAGCTGAACATTTTGATAGTTGAACGGTTTCTATAGCTGAACGTATGCTGAAGTAGTAGCATAGCGAAATTTGAAAAAATCCCCATAAGGATGAATGGGGAAAATTTTGCAGAAAAAGCTGAATATTTCCAAAAGTATGAAAGATAGAAAAAAGAAAAATGGAAGCAAGAGTGTCCTTAAAAAGCTGAACATTTTAATAGGTGAATGGTTTCTATAGCTCAAAATTTGTAGGAGGAGATAGGTGCTGAAAAACGTACGGAAGAAGAATAATAATAATAACTTTAATAAATTCCGGAAGAACAATAGTGTGAATGCTTTGGAGCATTCACACTAATTAAAACTACAGAGTGCCCCTTTAAATACTAAATGCATTCAAAACTATGTACAGTAAGTCGTAGGGGATGAAGCCAAAGCAGATAGTTGAATTTGGACAGCTTGGGTATTAATTTGAATGTCTTGAGTTATTTTTTTCTCTTCAAAATAAGAATTGGAAGCAGGCTTGTTTTTTTACTTGTGTGATTTGATTGCTCGTGTTTGTCCTAATGAACTCTACAGGGTTCTGGGATCTCAAGATTTAAGCTGTTAGATAAAATGCTAATATAAAAAGCATAAAAATATAGAGCAAATCTATGAAAATAGGAAAAAAAACAACACAAAATCCATTAAAACACTGGTTTGGAATGCATCACTGGCTGCAAGAGTGGCAGAGTGAATAAGAGTGTGAAAGATCCTCTCCTCCTCACTCTCAGTTCTACAAGATACCCACCCCCACCTTAAAATTCCCGAGCAATTTTGCTGATGAGAAGCACTTATTCCACTGCGCTGGAGAGGCACTGAAACGTTGATATAAACACATCCTACATCACTATGCAAACACATGCAGGGACCACAGGGAGAGCATTTCACTAACCCAGGGAGAGGGGTGAGAGAGCAGGCACATACAGGAAAACTGGCACTTGGTGGACCTACCTGTGTTTTTACTTTCATGATCTTTCACATAAGCTTTCTCTGACTCTCACCGTGATACCACTGGGGAAAACAGCCATTTCAACATAAAGGGACTGTGGAGGAAGCCAAACAAGCAAATGCTACCCTCAAGTCAACTGACGCTATTCAACTTGTTATGCAGAACCATACTATTTAAACTGTCAGGGGAGTCTGAGTGCACCAAGTCTGTTCAAATATATACCACAATGCACAAGTCTTTCCACAGAAAATACAACAATAACAGCTTCGTCAGGCTACAAAGTTGTAAAAACCTGTATTCGTTCAACAATGTGCATTTCATTCAATGACACTGAACATGTCAAATCATTTGAAATGAGCAGCAAAGACAGGTGATTCAATTGCATTACCTTGGCAGATACATGAAGGAAGGACAATCCTATTAACTTTATCTTGATGGCTGTTACACAGTGTACCATTTTTACTGCACACTATCTCTTTAACTACCATTCAGTACACACTGACTTGGTAGAGATGCTACATGTGAGTCTATATATAACTCCATGGACATTATGTAGATTTAAATATACCAGATGACAAACTGAGCTTGTTGTGATCAGAAGTGTTTACAACAACTGTCTCATTATTCCAACATGATGCAAGAATAGTACGCTCAATGAATAACCACGTGTCACGAATGCGAAATAACATGTGTAAGTCTTAATAAGATGCTAACAAAAAACAGACCTAAAAGCATAAGGAAATATCACTAAACAAGGTCAGATACCAGATCGTAAATATTTCCCCTTGGCTACCACGAGAGGAGAGGGGTCAGGAGGGAAGGAGGGAAAAGAGAAGAATGTGTTTAGAAGTTAAATATGCAATGTCATCATTTTATCAAAAATAAAATCAGAGGTAAAAATCTGTAGCTATATTTCTTTTATAGCAGCTCTCTTAATAAAAAAGAAGCTTGAGAAAAGGTACGTAATACTTCAGCTTATCCTGTCTTATTTTTAACAAGAAAAAAATGATGCCATGATTTTGCTAATGCAGGGAATGCTTTCGACTCGACTATTATTATTCATTATAAAACTAAATAAAAAAATGGAAAAACGTGTGTTAAAAGGCATGAAAAACAAGCTTTTAGCACAATGTGATAATAAAAAATGAAAACATCCTGCAGTAAATTTTGGCAATTTCCACCACTGATGACAATAATCCATTGGATCACTGGTCACACGCTCAATGGAGGCATCTCCGCATCTTGGCTTGTCATGTTGCAAATCTTTTCACTCCAGCGAACATAATGAAAATAGAATGTGCACTCAAAACAAACATCATCTTATCTAATTAATGTAAACTAACCCCCTATCTAATGTTACTACCATCCCTTTGCCTGGTTGAGAGCCTCAAAGCTTGATGCCTGTCATATTGAATCAATGTCTCCAGCCTCCCTTCCCATTCTTCAGCTGTCAATCCCTCCATTTCATCCTCTCATTAGGATGAACAGATCCTTGTTTTTTTGTCAGAAGAAGCGTTAAAATGGGTTTACAGCATCTGATAAGAACATCACAGATGCTGCATATTCAGCTGTTTTTGTAAGCTACAGTCTTCCTCTGCAAACTCAGTGCAAAAGTCTCTATATTGTCCTGAGCACCCTGGAACCTTCAAGAACATGGCCTTGAGGTAACAACACTAAGCTCAGTCTGTTTCTCCCTGCTCTTAGGATGATGAATTTCACTACTTAAAAATGCCCAGTAAGATGGGAAGAACGGCTAGACCATTGGATTTGGCAACAAATATCAATATGAATATTTATTGCCATGGTTTCTATTCAGATAGAACTATATTTAAACACAGCCTAGAAACATAGGAACAAAGTGGATAAATTATGGATGTGATGTGATATATTTCTGGTTGACTCCCAAGAGCAGAGGGCGGCAATGATGGTAAGGTCTGTTGTCAGGTCACATAATCTTGACTTAATTCAGTGAATTTTGTCATCATACAATTATAGTATTTTGTTGTTTGATGGCTTGCACAAAGTTAATCAGTGGGATTTGACACTTCAAGTAAATAAAAGTCTTTAAGTAAAAGCTCTAATTTTGCTTTATATAATTGTATGAATACACCCTTTCAAAAGAATGACAACCTGACAAACAAGGGTAGAGGAGCTGCTTTAAAGGGCCTACAAATGAATGTGGGTCAGTCATAATGTTTCTTTCAAACAAATGTGTGTGACCTAATGCACCATTTGCCTTAAGGCAGCCTTCACTTGCACCATCCATGATGTCATACAAACAGAGCCTGAGATAGGTGGCATTTTGCTGTTCCTACATCTGAATAGGAGACATATTGCATTTACAACATATTCATTCCCTGTGTGATAAGCAACCAAACATTTTGTTACCTCTCACTTTGGACATTGCTTCTCCTTTCACTCACATCTATTGTGTTTGGAGGCCATTTTTCAGAGCAACTTCCAGCACCGTTTAATACCCACTTTGCAGGATGCATCTGCAGGGAAATGTCATCCATTTTCCGTCAGAGGTGAAAGCCAACAGTACTACTGAGACTTACCTATTGCTCAGTCAACTGAACGAATATGAAATGGTAAAATGAAAGGCAGGCTACGCGGTAACGTTTGCAATTCTTGGCCAAAATGAAGACCTTATGGCATACAAGATATGCATATTTCATAGCAATTAATGCTACTGTATCAGTTACTGAACATGTGGTGAGCTTGAAATTTCCAGCTAAAACCCCAAAAAATGATTATTTTGGTCAGTTTACTGATGACATTAGCACTACACTGAAAGTATACAGAAGCATCTTTGCCTCATTTTACTGCAGCAAGAATGAACGATGGCTTGGCTGCACCTGCTCCTGTCTCTACATTGCCTCTGGATGCAGTCAAGCTGCCTCTAGAATTCACTTAGCATCTGAACATACTGTACCTCAAGATCAAGTCAGCTGTCTATATTCATGTCCTACATGTGTGTAAGTATCTTCAAATATCATTAGAATGTGTGTGAATTTCATACATATTAGTGGAGCCTTAATGCAACGCAGAAGTATGAAAGAAAACAGAAAACTAGGAGTTTCAATATTTACAACACTGGTTACAAAACAGACTCAGCTATCATGCAGATATGGACAAAGTTTGCCTAATGCTCAAAACAGATCTGAACTATGTGACAGATTATTTATCATCTCTGCGAACCTGTGTCGATGCTGTGCTTTGACTGTTTTTTCATTTACCAGTGTTTATACAACCAATGTCAGTCTGTTTTAATTAATCAGCATGTGAAAAGTTATTGCGGCAAGCAAAACAGTTTTGATGTGTCATATTTAGACATCAGAATTCAAGTTTGGCCAACTCTAATGACAAAGCACAGCGCTCATGTATTATTCAGCAGTGCCCCTCCGATATGTAACTACCATTCCAAATGTGTGACAAAAGATACTTTTGCTGATAAATATTTCAGTAAGCGATAGACCGAGCTAGCCGTTCCGCTTTACAGAAACGGGGATCAGGCAGGTAATACAATATTTTGAATAAAAGACCTGAGGGAGAAAACCCACTGAGTATAACTTCTGTTTCATTATTGACATTTAAATGATTTATTGAGAACAGTCTGTGTTTTTGTTGACATTTGTCACTTTTGCAGCTGACAACGCTATACCTATCAAGCTTAGAGGAACGCCACACAACTCAATGCTAATACCATCAAGCTCATTGTGAGAGGAACTCTCATTTCCTTCAACTGCATCTCAGAACTAAAAAGTGTTGTTTTTTATTTAATGTCATCTCGTGTGCTCGTGAAAATCATGTATCTTCATGTATCCCATCTAAGTGTAATAAGCAGATGTGACACTGGAGCATTAGGAGAGTCCAACATGGTCCTGCTCCAATGCCACTTCTGACACTGAAGGCCTTCAGGAGATTCTTAAGGGTCTACTCCTCAGCATGGTTCCCTTTCCCCTCTGATGCTTCAGCGGGTTTCCCCTGTGAATGCCTGTTCTGCCCTGCTTTCAATGGACCAACTGATCCAGCTACACTCATGGTCATCTGCCCGTGGGGAGAAGTCACTTTTAAAATGTCAGAATATGATGCTCTAACACAGGCATTCAAGAAATAGCAGCAACGTCCACTAATGAGGACAGCTGATGTTTCTGTTAGCTTTTCGCCCATCAATCCAAGTCCATCTCCTGCCCCTTGCATCTGAATTATTTTTGCTACATATACACATACTGCACTGACAGTGTTGTGTGACATATAAATCATTCCGAAAAGATGTTGCTGTTAAGACATGATAACAGCCACAGAAGAAGCAGGATGCACTGGGCAACTTTTAAGATATTTATCTTTCTTAGTATCACTATATTACACGTGGATTTGACCAATGAGAGGAAATACTACTGTTCTGTTGTGGCAAGGACAACAGTTTCCCAGAGGTAGCACTTATCCTTGAGTTGTGGTTGTTTCACTCCTTTGGTTCTGCTTAAAAATTTGATCTCTTGCTATAACCACACATAGCAATGTTCTGTTTGTCTGCTCACACATTGCATCACAGCATCAGATTAGAATCAGCTTCCACTTCAATCTATAAAAATGTGGTTAGACAGCGTGTGCATGTGTGAGAGACACACACACACACACACACACACACACACACACACACACACACACACACACACACACACACACACACACACACACACACACACACACACACACACACACACACACACACACACACACACACACACACACACACACACACACACACACACACACACACACACACACACACAGAGTGAAAGACAAAAACAGCGACCAAAGAAAATAATTTCAGTGTTTACAGCTATGTTTTCATTAGGGAAAAAGATCCCAGATTGCTGTTTTCTGAGGCACTGTAATCCTAAAGTTGTATCACGAGGGAATGTCTGAGAACAGCGCCACAGATATTGAACAGAGGAACTGGATCAAGACTGATGTTAAATACACACTAAGCTAAAAGGTCCACAACCAATGGGATGAAAAGAAAAAAATGTGATCGTTCTATATTTGGGTCACATCAGGTTTTGACTGTGAAAGCATTGAAAATCCTCCGTTACCTCAATCAGCTTGTTGGCGTGCTCACGGAACACCTGTGCATATTCCTTTACTTCTTTCTCGTTGCCATTCTTGGCAGCTTCAATCAGGACCAGGAGGGGAACATTGGTCTCCAGGAAGGAGTCAGAGACATGGTCCATTACAGCTTTACGCAGCTGTGAAGTTAGAAATTTAAAGAAAAATGAAAAGGCACGGTTAAAATAATATAGCATCCTGTGCATATGCACCAATATCTTCAGCACAGCTTGTTGACCTGACTACATAGAACCCATTCCCTCCACATTCAAGACAGCCAAACTACAGATGAAGTGTGTTTTAAGTTCAGTACAGAAGTTATGTTCAAGATGAAGGCACAATGGGACAAATTCAAGGTGGAAAAACAAACCTGTCTGCGAAGGTCTCTGGTCTTCTTGGTCATCCTGTCGATGGCTGTGTTCAAAGCATCACTCCTGTCCTTTCTTCCCGCCTGAAACATGAACATAGGAGAAGAATTGGTGCTTAGTATGGTGCAGTGATAAGTATGTTTCCAACGTATTTGTTGCGCATGCTCATATGAATATACATTCTGATGAGCCTCAGGATCAGACTGAATTCTGTCGATCAGTATGTGAAGATATGGTATAGCTTCAGAATTTACAGTAAATAGGAATGTTCTTTGCTTCAAGCCATGTATCTCTCTCTCACGGTTTGCTCTTTTGACCACTTGCATTTTCTTCCTCTAGTTTGTGTTAAAAAGGTCCAGCTTGATGGATTTAGTGGCATCGAGCCTTAAGGTTGCAGATTGTAGCCAACTAAACATCCCTCGGGTGATAGGCCCTCTCGGGAGGCAGTGTTTGGTTTGTCCATTTTGGGCTACTGTAGAAATAAGAAGGTTAAACATGGCAGACTCCATGGACGAGGGCCTATAGAAATAAAAGGCACATTCTAAAGGCAACAATAACAATGTTCCTTAGTTTTAGGTGATTATACACTATTGAAAACATAATTATGGATATTATGTTCCATTTCTGCCCCTAAATCCTGCATACTAGACCTTTAAAGAATGTGTCTGAATAATTACATGAGGGATGCATCATGTAAATGGCTAGACACCAAAAACAAAAAACTGTTCATTCATTCACCCATGCATATTTAATACATTCCATCGGCAGTAAAAGTGATCTTCAATTTTGAGTGCAGCTGGTGTTCTGCAGATACCCAGCAGGGTCCATTTCTGATCCTTTTATTTATTGTAAACCATTGTGCTCTGCACCAGCTGTCAAAAGTGCCCCATCACCCCCCGTTAAAACACTGGAATCATTTCCTAACTCATAGCATTGCGAGTGAATCATGTAGCACACAAACAAACAGTGGCCAACAGTTTCAATTAATGATATACACACACAATGAAAGCGTGCATCAGTAAAAAGAACAGCTGCTTTGGGTTAAAAAACAGCTGATTTGCATCTATATAAGCGCTATAATTCATGGCCACCACACCCTCTTAAGTGCTGCTGTTGCAAACACCATTTAAATCTCAAATTTTATTTATGCAGGAATCAAGAGAGGCTATCCAAATCCTGTCCAAGCCTTGCTGCCATCACAATTCTCTTCATGGATACCGTACTGAACACTGCACTATATTACAGCAAACCATAAAAAGCAACCTGGGATGCAGGCCTTAGTTTCTTAATGGAGAGCTACTGAGCCATCAAAAAATATTGACTTAACAGGATTGGGTTAGTTAATCTCAGAGTAAAAAAAATTCAGATTAGGATAAGGAACACATCAAACTTGATTTGGGCATCCCTCATTTCAAAATTTGTCTTGATGATTTTGTGTGTCGTCTTAATCATTTTTGTATAATTAGCCATTTGTAAAGCGCAATACCACATACAAATACTTTTTGGGCTTAATAGGCCAACATCAGTAATTGTAGAAACCTTGGAAACACTGTTCTCAACAGGAAGGACTGGCCTGTGTGAAAGGGTTGATTTCCTCACGTTTCTTGGCAAAGGCTGCAGACAATTATGTCAGCATTTTCAAAAAGCTTCGCTCTCCCCATCAACACTACACCCTGAGACAGGTATATTCACAAGTTGCCATTTTTGGATAGAAAACAGTAGCATTGATGCCGTTTGTGGATAGAAATCTACATCCAAGAGGAAAAAGTTTGTATTCAATGTAACCACATCAGTGTGGACCATGGTCTACTCTTTGTTCAGGAATAAAAAGCAGCTGTGAGAAATCAAAACTGCTGCAACAACACTGAGCACTAATAATGTAAAGCAACACTGAAAGTATCATTTTGATCTTTTCCCCACAGGTTTATTTTTCTCATCTTCAACATGACATTTGTGTTGATTAAAAGGTTGCAATTTATTACACACGACTGTGTAAATTATGTAGAGTAATATTGCAACACCATTGGCATTAGTCACACAGCTAAGCGCTACAAAGTAGTCAAAGCCCTAAACCACTAGTCCCCACTGAGAGCAGAGAGATGTTCACATTCTGCAAACTGCTCAAGCAAAAATGTGGAAAATCTAAAACTTTCAGGAAGGATGGAGAGAAGGGGAGAGAGTGTGCGAGATAGACCGATAGACAGACAGATACTGAATAGTAATAAAATTAGAACAAAATTAAATGAAGAGAAAAGGGCAGCAGAGAAAAGGCAAAGAACCAGTTGGACTCTGGGCTTTTCAACTCCCTTATAATGCTCAAATCAACTGCGACATAACACCATGGATGGTGGTGGCATTGACCTTCCCCATCCCCCACTGCCCTTTGCCCATTGGGGGGTTGTGTACATAGTTAGGGGCCGGGGAGCTCCAACGGCACTAATCCCCTGTGATTTTGTGCCGGTTGGATGCAGTGCTGTGGTAGGGCTTTAGTCTGCTCTGCCCCTACTCTCTCAATCCTATTTCATTCATGCCTAGCCTATATTTCATTTCCACGCCAGAGGGTTCTAAAGCACTTCTTCAGGTGCTTATTATGGAGGCAGTTTCTCTGCGGCATCTTTTATGATACTCAAGTGAGTCTCTATCCATCTCCTTTGGGACAGATTTAGGAACATCCCTTTCTACAAAAGAACTAGTCCGAGGGATTATGGAAAAATTCACTGGAAATTAAGTATGCTTCAAGTGTCAAATAATCACATAGTTATATATTAATATATTTCAGCATGTTCACTTGATGTTCATTTACTTTGAAATTTTTTCCCTTTTAAAATGCTCTTTAAAACATCCTGAACTATATATATATATATATATATATATATATATATATATATATATATATATATATATATATATATATATATATATATATATATATATATATGCCCTGAGATTTAAGCGTTTTTTTCTCCCCATGTTTTCCACTCACACATTTTGCACAGTCCCAGCGGGAGATTTAGTCTAGCACAATACATTTGGAGAATGACAGCAACATGCCGGTCAAGTGACCTGGAAAGTGCCAGCCAGATGCAAGTTTTGTCTTAAACTTAAGAATTATATAATACAATTAATTAAGGATCTGGTAATAATAATTTTCAAGACCTCTGTTAAAATTCGAACTTGGTTTAAAAAAATAAAAAATAGAACATTTTAAAATCCATCACAGTAGAGTAATCCAAGTAATCCAATAGTATAGAGCAAGGGAGAGTTAGGGTGGGCTACAGCAATCTGAGGTCACGTTTAAACAAAAGAACCTTGGGTAAAGTGAAAGGCTGGCAGGGGGCAGAATACCAAATTTAAAGAGAACAGTATATGTGCTTCATACTGTCTCTGGTTCCTTGTTTTTGGCTGCTTCAAATGTAGTTCATTACAATTACCCTCACATCCATCTCCGCCCACATTAAATAATTAAGAAAAAATCTGCGTTTTCATGCACTCAACTGCAGATCTCCCATTCTGTTTAGCACTCTAAATGGTGCTAAAATAAAGCCACCTTCTTTTAATAAATCCACAAAATCAATTTGCTCAATGTCAAAAAAATGAAGTTAACAGCACACATTTAGTTACTTTGATATACCTGCAGTTCACACCATCAAGCAAGTCCTCAGCCTTTTCAATTACATGTTAAGAGCTAGCCTAATTTAACATCAGAGCAGCTGGCCATACATCACATGCCAGTGTTCAAAAATTAAAGCACTGCACTCAGGATATGTAAATTATGAATACAAGTCAGACACCCTATGTTAGCATGGCTATAGCATACTTGCTGCTGTACAGAGATATTGCAATGCAGCACACTGTGGTCTACCCTTGCTGATGTTTATATTGTCGAGAGCCACATGTTCAAAACTATATTTTGTTTTGTTATGTTATTTTGTTTATGTCTATGGTATACATTCATACATAGCGCATGCAGAACAACGGCAAGGCGAGGCTGAGATTTACAGCTGTTGTTAATTTCAACAGCAAGCTGCCGCAACACGTTCAAGATATCAATATTCTGATGGTGACGAGCCAGTGGGAGGGAAAGGGGGGGTGCAAGAGGGAGGTGGAGGAAGACTGAGGTGCACAAGCAGTGTGTATGAGGCAGAGAGCAAGTGACTGAGCAAGAGAGTGAGAGGGTGTTTGTGCGTGTGGGAGAGAAAAAGAGAGAGAGAAACAGTAGTGATGATCGACGCCAGGCTGCCACCACTCTGTAGCAGTGAGTGGCTGCAACAAAAAGCACAGAATAACATCCCCGACTCGCTGCTCTGCTTTTTTCTCTCTCCCTGCGTCTCAGCTAGCAGACGAGGGCTCCGCTCACAGCTCTGCAGAGGCTATGCTGAGACTGAGCCGGCGTCGGAAGCAGGTTCTCTGGCTGCCATCAACAAGTTAGGGTTGGAAGACCACAGCCATGAAAGAGGAACGCTTGATCTTCAATTAACCATCTGAGCTGACATCATTGCCGTGGAAGGGAAACAAAAGGGTAAAAAAAAGAAAAAGAAAAAAAGGAGAGGAGGGGGGGGTCTGTTCACCGGAGTCGCTCTGGATGCAACTGATCAACTTAAAAAAAATATATAAATATTTATTTCAAGGATTCGTGGGATGAAGGAAAAGATTCAACCCTTTCTTTGAGCTTGGATTTTAAAAAGGACACTGAGCAAAATATAAGGAATAAACATCATCTTGTGACATGGAATTTCTTATTTTGTCTCAATTGGGTGGGCTCAGAATTGCTTCATTTCCAAAGAGGCTGATTCCTTTTGTGCTTACTCAAAAGGGTTTTTTCCCTTTGGATTTTTTTTCCATCTGGTTGCTCCAAGAGTCTGCGGAAAAGGACAGTTGAATGCAGCCTCCGATGTGCACAAAAGAATGGGTAAGTTAGCCCCTTTTTATGGCAGGTCTCGACATGAATAGGGAATACAAGTAAGAGCGAGGGAGGCTGAGGACTAAAAGCTCTTCAGCCTACTCTATTTACTGCAATTGTCCTTCATTTTTCCTTCTTCACCGCATGACAAACGCATAGGGAATATACACATTTTAAATACCATTTGTGTTGTTGAGCAAACCTTGTAAGTGATGAAGAAGACAAAAACTCGATCAGTTGTAAAGAAAAAAAAAAAAGGCTAAGAATCCAAAAGGATAACAGCATTTGAGCTGCTCAAAAAAACAAAAAAAACATGCAGCTATAATTGATAAGTGAATGACGTTAATCAGCAGGAATTTGCATTTAAGCCTTATTAAAGAGTCTACAGAAGAGAGAGAATTAAAAAGATGCGCTAAATATAAATGGCAAGGGAGTGGGAACAAAGTCCAGCTCATGTATGTAATTGATAATTTGATGTATAAGTAAAAGACATCTCCTTTAAATCTAATCTCAAATAAATCGTGTTTACATATAATGTGAAAGTTGTCACTGTCAAATATCTTAACTGTTGTATGCATGAGAGAGAACAAGAGCACACACAAAAAGCACAATCGTCACCATGAATTAGTAATAAGTGCTCTGCAGAGATAAGCTTTCCCGCCCCACAGTTCATTTTGTTATCTTTGAACCCACCCAGGTTTCCATTCAAGGTGGCCATTGGTGGGACCTGCACCAGCGGCTCTGTGTCTGTGTGTGATCAGCATGCTCCTAGTGTGCCTGCTGCCTCCTGCATCGTGCACAACTTGCCCTCAAAAATGCCGCTGTGAGGACCTGCAGTTCTACTGCGACACCCAGGGGCTTCAGGCACCCCCAGATGGTGTGGACAAGGGAGCCCTGGGGTTGTCACTACGCCACAATAGCATCACTGAGCTCAGCCCTGATCAATTCTATGGCTTCAGCCAGCTCACTTGGCTACATCTAGACCACAACCAGATTACCACAGTACAAGAGGATGCCTTTCAAGGGCTCTACAAGCTGAAGGACCTCAATCTGAGTTCCAATCGAATCACCAAGTTGCCCAACACAACCTTCATCCACCTCATCAATCTCCAGATACTGGACCTGTCCTTCAATCAGATGACTGCATTGGAACCAGAGCTGTTTCATGGACTGAGGAAGCTCCAGATACTCCACCTTCGCTCCAATTTACTTCGTACCACACCTGTTCGAGCTTTCTGGGACTGCCGCAGCCTGGAATATCTAGGCCTAAGCAGCAACCGCTTGCGGAGTCTGGCCCGTAATGGATTTGCTGGGCTCATTAAGCTTAAAGAGCTCCACTTGGAGCACAATCAGCTGACCAAGATCAACTTGGCCCATTTCCCTCGCCTTGTTGCCCTGCAGTTTCTATATCTGCAATGGAATAAGATCAGCAACCTAACATGTGGCATGGAGTGGACCTGGACCACTTTAGAGAAACTGGACCTCACAGGAAATGAAATTCGTGTGCTGACACCTGATGTGTTTCAAACACTGCCAAATTTAAAGATTTTGCTGCTGGATAACAACAAACTAAGCAGCCTGGATCCCCAAGTCATGGATATGTGGCAGTCTCTGGGTACCATTGGGCTGTCAAGCAACCTTTGGGAATGTACCAAAAGGATTTGCTCTCTGGCCACTTGGCTAAGCACCTTTAAGGGAAGGTGGGAACACTCCATTCTCTGCCACAGTCCTGAATATGCCCAAGGTGAGGAGATACTTGATGCCGTTTATGGATTCCAGCTTTGCCAGAATTTTTCTGCGCCAGTTGTTCAGACCATTAGTACAACCACAGACGCTATTGTAACTGCAGAGACTACAAGCTCCTTGTTTGGAATTATGCAGCCGACCCCCACGCAGGACTATGCAGAGGATTTTGGGAGCTTTACCACAGTCACTACCACAACAACCACAACACAAACACCACGCACTGCTCAAGCAACTACCGCCACACTGGAAAACGCAGCTGTAACAGATGACTTCACGGCAATGGACAACACTGTTATGACTCATAGGGTTATCATTGGAACTATGGCCCTTCTATTTTCATTCTTTTTCATCATTTTTGTTGTGTACATCTCACGGAAGTGCTGCCCACCCACCCTGCGCCGGATACGCCACTGTTCGGCTATACAGAACCGCAGACAGATGAGGACCCAGCAGCGGCAGCCTATGGCAGATCTAGCTACACAGGTACCCTATAATGAGTATGAGCCCAGCCATGAAGAGGGGGCACTCGTGATCATCAATGGCTATGGGCAGTGCAAGTGTCAGCAACTGCCTTACAAAGAGTGTGAAGTATGAACTCTTATTTATTCCTAGAGCATATGGTTTGCCATTTGACCATTTCAGATGATACAGGGTTTGCTTTTTTAATTTGTTTTTTTTCCAGTTTATGTAAAAAGCATAATTTTTACAAGTGAGATTTGAGACTATGTGATAAATGATGAATGCTACAATGACAGGAGCTTGACATGACCGTTTAGGGATGATGTAGAGATAGTCACAAATTTATTTTTCTATGAATGCAAGGTTGTTCATATCAGGCAGGGGCAATCATTTTAAACAAGAAAATTGTAAACTGTGAGATTTGTCTCCACATTGTCTCTATATTCTGCAGCACAGAGAATATACTTAGCCAAATGGCCCTCTGCTAACAGAATACATTACGTGGAGAAATGTGATTTATGTCTTATTTCTTTTAAAAAGTAAATATTTGAAATGATCTTTCTAACTGCACAACAGGCAGTGTAAGCCAATCACTTAATCACTGGGGCATATTAATTGGATCAAATATCAGATTGTTTTTGTTTTATTATTTAATTCTTTTAGGAAAACTATGATACATTCAAGGCCACTGAGACCAAAACCCAACTCTGAATTATAACTGCAAAATAAGTGTAATTATTGTTATTATGTTACAAATAAAAATAAATCCTCTCTAGAGGAGAGAAGAACCCTGAAATTCTATTCAGTATACACTTATGATATTACTTTTACCAAATCAGACATTAGTGAATTAAGAAAGTCTATAACCTTCCATCAGTTCCAAAAGGCTCTCAGTGTTTCCTGTTTACAGAATTTATTTGGGCGGCACACCCCCTGTCCCCAACTCCAAACAACAGCTATCCTTAGCCAAAAACGGATTATTTTCTATCTTTCTATCGAAAATTGGATTTCTTCCAAAATTCCCATCTGTATGGAGGAGAATTTCGTAAGAAAGTGTTCACTGACTATGTGACTCCACTTTATGGTCATTAATATATACCGGGAAAATTACCTCTTTAATCAGGCCTTAGCTCATAAAGAAATGCTGTCTTGCAGCTGACTCTAAAGTTTTTGGATGATGGAGCTCCCACCCACGAGGGCCAACCGCCACAAATAAATTCTCAACCTGTGGGAAACACTAAGCATTGTTCATCTGTGGTTAATCTCCAATATACTGCACCGCTTAGCAAAAACACACTGATGTCTTCCTCACCCTGGACATCAAGAACACAATTATTAGACCTTAAAATGTACAATGACCTGTACGTGGATTCTCTAGCTCCTAAATGCCATACACACTGTGACCATAATATTTTCAACAGCTTAACCTAGTAAGTACAGTCTGATTTGCTATTAAATACCAGGATCAATATAAAGACGAGCTCCTGTAAGGTGTGAAGGGTAGCAAGTAAAAAGATATTGTTAAGTGTGAATGCCAGACAGGAGAGCGTTTCATTCTGGGAATAAAACCTTTCCCAGTAGCCCGAGCTCTTTACTGCTTACACACTAATCAGGACTGACAGGCTCAAGATTGAACCAATTAAGGCAAGGCAAAAAGAATCTAATATTCTGTCACCCACGCCAGTGATCCAGCAACATTTAGCTTGTTCAGCCACTCAAAAAAAGCTCTAGTAGAATCATCCTCCGCAGCACACCAAACATCATTGCACCTTTTACTTTAAGACATTCTTCTTGTTAGTGATACAAGTTGTCATTCAAAGTCTTAAAAATCGGGTTACAGTGAACAATAAATAGGAAGAGCTCCTTAGTTAGCATACACATGTGTCAAGTTAAACTGCGGTCAATACCCTGAAAGCAAATGGAGATCCAGTGATAAGCAAACAGCAAGCCTGGGTCAGGAGACATTTGTATGCAGCAGGGAGAGGATGTGCATTAGCATCAGACTAAAGCTGCTGCCGCAGCTTCGCACTTCTTTGTGTTCAGTTTGGTGGTGGGGGCAGGGTGAAAGAGAGAGGGATTGAGAGGAACTGATGGGACGATGGAGAGGGGCAACTATAGGGTAATATCTTAGTTTATTAAATCCAACAAACCAATTTTTTTGGCCAAGTAAAGGTAGTAGAGAATGAAAAGATAAATACTGAGTGACAGCACCTTGGGCTTGAAATGCACACTGACCGCACAGCAGCAACAATTTCACTATAAATCAACTAATGAGCTATCCAATGTTTGACCAGTGAATAATTCAAGTAAAGTTCTTAACACTAAAAAATTGGAATATGGCATTCTCTCGACAGTTCAACTTTAGGCTATGATAAATGAAGTAAGCAATTGAGTCAGCAAGATGCTTCTAATAGCATTGGTCATTGAAGCAAGATATCTGGTTTTGAGCAATTAGGGTACAGTTCGTTGGCTGGTGCCCCCTAGAGGTAGCCAGGAGGTACCATTTTTGTGGCTTTGTCTCTCTATTGAGCCTGTCAACATTTGGCTTCATATTTCAAAACGAATGCTTATGTCAATGTCTCTCTGCACATGCTCATAGGATGCCTACAACGACTTCTGAGAAAGTGTTTGTGTAAACCAAAAATTGTTACACTTCACATATGAATTAAATGAAACCATTGCATACCGATTTCCAAAGCTAAGCACCTCCACTTTGTTTCTAATTTTGTTTCTTCAAGCTTCGCACTGCTTTTACTATTGCCCTTCTAATCTGTCTTGCATGTTCAAAAGTCAAAATTGAGTTGAATATTTCTTAATGTCATCCAGCAAACATTATGGAGAGATGTCGTTTTTGATAACACCAAGAATGGGGATGTATGTGGAATTCCTACAAAGTTCTGTCAATCATTTGACATTTCACTGTTTAAGACTTCAACTTGTACTAAGTGACTGAAAATCCACAAAATTTGTAGAAATATGCATCCCTTTGCACTCTGGCTCTTTGTAAACTGTTTTTGTTTCCTCTTGTCATCCTCTAGCCCTGGTCCCCACCCTGCCTAAAAAATAAAAAAAAAAGAAAAAACAAGTGAACTAATCCCCTCTCTTACCCAACCTCTTTGTGCAAAATGAATGCTTTTCTCTTCCCATTTTCCTTTTGTATTGTAATATGTACAATTTCATATCTGTATAGTGGATAAGATGTGCCAAACTGAAAAAAAAAAAACATTTTCCCCTCAAAACATATATTTTTTAAATAAAATGGTTATAATTTACAGTGTTTGCTAACTGATGGATGCTCACAACCTGGTTTGGTCTTTCATTACATTTTGATTTTGTGCGCAAATATTTAGCTTATTAAGAAAATCTTCGAGCACACCAAATCAAACCCAACCCTTGGTGAAGTAGATATGCATCAGTCTATTTGGAAAATTAAGAGAAATGTGTAAATTATTACACACATATATGTATTATTTTGCAGAGCAAAGTTTAAAGCACTTAAGGTTGACAGGTTCCTTCGATTCCAATTCCCCTCTGTCAATGCATCATCAGTGCATTGATCATCTGCAGTAGTTCAAAAGTCAATGAGATCGAGACTCCAATTACATTGTTATGCAAAACTCATGCATCAAGCAGAGTGATGCAGCGTTTTCACAGTTCTGACTGGGCATCTAATAGAATAATGGATGATGCATACAAATCTATGCCGTTTACTGTAATGTATACTGCATTGTGTATGCAGGAAGCAGGCCTAAGAAACTTCAATAGAAGGCTGCAACTATTGAGCGTTTTGATAATCAATTACAGTCTCAATTATTTTTTTCTATTAACTGGTTTATCATGTAGACTATCAAGTATCAGAAAATACTAACAAATGCCCTTCACAAGCAACAGTTCGAAACTCAAAGGTATTGAAGTCATAATGACATTCGAATGGAGAAAAGTGTTAAATTCTCACATTTGAGATGATAAAGCAAACGTTTAAGGACTTTTTGCTAGATAAAGAGTATACTGAATAATCGATTTGTTGACTCTCCATTACAACTCAACATTGATACTTATGTTAGTCCTGTAATGAAAAAAATATTCTGAGTAATGCCATAGGGACATCAACCTTCAGATAACATTTACAGTGACAACGGACAGTTGTCAGTTTATGCCCCACTTGGGAACAACGTTTCTGGGGTACTGCAGTGTGGCAATGTTTTTATATAGATCGACACAAGATCAACGTGAACAGTAACATCTATATTTCCTTCCTTGTAGAGGATCGAGGACAAAGTGTGGAAGAATAAAATTAACTGGAAGATCTTTTAACTGACTATTAGATATGATCCTACAAATGTCTTTATGTATTATTTCATCTTTAAATAGACACACAAGACAGGAAACAACACCCACATGTCATCTGGTGAGTCAAAGTAACTCTTCCAACCAATATTTTTTGCCAGGAGACACATTTTTACAAAACACATAGTTATGATATCTAAAAAAGGGACCAAAAGCAAGTTTTGTACCATCACGAGTCAGACGTATGGGGCTCACCAGACTATCTTTCCATACTAGTGAACTAAAACTATGTGAGGCACTAAGTGACAGACTTTGTAAAGTAAGTTAAAGTCTGGGTTCAATGTACAATGACTTAATGTACAATGAATTAACAAAAATGCTTAACAGAGACTATCAGAGTCTCTATTCCACAATAACAAAGCAGTGTGTAGAGGTTTGAAGTTAAGCAAGCAGAATCATGCTTATTGAAGTGTGGGTTTGGGTGATGAGGGGGATGCTGTAGTTCTGAACACATCCCCAGTGTTGGTGGTGCTATCTATAATCAGTGCACCACTTCTATAGCCAACTGATAAGATTAAGAACCTGTAGGGACACAATGGCTTCATGAATTTGATTGTATACTGTGTAGATATATAATGTGGGAATAATATTAGATCAGGCTTTGGTACAGGCAGATACTTAATATTTTATGACTGATCACATTGGGGACCAAAACACAAATGTCTGATCCAAGTTTTTCCACTTTTCACAAAGTCCAAATAACAACCCTAAATAAAATATCTGAAGGCAACTGACTATGTCAAACAGTTTGAAATTTTGAAAGATGTAAACATTTAGAGGAATATGGGTATCTGGCTGTAAGAACCACTTCTATTTTAACTGCTCTTGTTTGATGAGGCTCACAGAAGCCCTATTCTCACTGCCCTTTGAGTGCGGGGATCCTGCGCCAATTCTCCGCATCCTCCCCTGTGTTCAAGTTTCAGATGCTGCAAGGGGTGAAAGTTCGCTGCGGCTCTGATGCAGGGGTGTGTCAATCTGATGGTGTTCACAGTCTGATAACTAAACAGATCCTTCACTCAACAAAATAAAGAGACATGTCCCACAAAGCAACATTACATGACCAAACAACAGTGACGTAGTTACTGGTAGTGTCTTTGGTAACTTATATGAGGGAAAAAAATACCGCAGTTATACAGTACGTGGAGAAGTGCCCGTCATCCTGTCCTACTGACTCTTTGTCACATTTCTGCCCGAAAAACAGCGTCTGTTGCAGGCATAAGACTTTAACTCACCATGTGTTTGTCTTGCCAGCGTCCTATTTAATGATGGCGATTATGTAATTATGTAATTTAGAGCAAAAAGCGTAACTTTGTCACTTTCTAGGATGTATGTTGGGTCAGGATCTCAATCACAACACATTATAACAGCACCCATATGATTATAAACAGTCAGCGGGTACATGTTTAGATTAACACCAGGGGAAACGTCACGCCTCTTTTGGATCCGCAGCGCTGTCTTGCTGTATGAATTGACACACTGGTGCGGCTTTACGCCGGAGCTGCTTGGTTCTGTGTGAACAAACAAAGGCGGAGAATTGCCGAACCTCTGTGTGAAAAGGGCTAGTAATTAACCCGCAGAGTGTACCCAGGTGGGGGAGGCACTAAACTGATGAGTCTAACAGTATGGCTTCAGTAGTCTGCAGGGTTCAAGGACTCAGAGGCCATGTATGCTTCACGTAATCATTATGAGGCCTATAATAAATCCAAAAAACACTTACTAGGAAGGACATATTGATATAGACTCTCATCAGCAAATATCTTCCCAATATATGTTATTGCTGAACACATCTAATTGCTCAACCATATATTCAGGGATCCAGGTGAAAACAACAGAGAGATGAGCACACTGAAAGTCCTTTCAGTGTCTTTGGACAAGATTAAACATTCCTGCTGAGTAGATGTAGTGACAATCACAGACATCAGCCTCTCAAGCAACATAATGACACACAGCTTTCAAGATTACTTCTACAAGACACAGGATAATAAGTATTAAGCTAAGAAACATCTGAGCATAAACATTTGAAAGCAAAAACTAATGAGCCAATTGTAGCACAGCGTTGCAATCACCCTTAAAGACTGAATACTGAAGGCACTGGCTGCAGTTAGAAAGCGGACAAATAGGCACTCCTGATGGCAAATCCTCCATTGCTGCCTCCTAACCAAACAGCAATTCTCTTAAGTTATTGGAAAGTGGTGTAGAATGTGTTACGCCATTTAATGAAAAACAATAAATGCTGAAAACACCTGCTTTAGGGAACAGTTCAGACAGCTCCATGTCAAGACAACAGAGCTGGAATTAAAAAAATGATTCTGATTCAAATTGATCCTAATTTGTATGATCTAATTTAGATTAATAAAATAATTAGATCAATCATTTATAATGCCTTTTCCCCTGGATTAAGGTCCGAAATGCCAGTAGATCTTCCGTTTGATGTTTAAGTCGCTGAATGTTACCTGTTACCCACATTGGCAGGTAGACAGACAGACAGACAGACAGACAGACAGGCACACACACACATACACACACACACACACACACACACACACACACTGAATTGTGCATTCAAATGCACCTTGTAAACTCTGAAAACTATACTAAGATGGCCATGAAGGTGTTTTAAAACAGTAATGTTTCTGTTTTTCTCATTTCCCTTTATTGAAATACATAGGCCAATACCTGTTTTTACTTAATGTAACATTATAATGTTAATATCATCACTGCCTCTCCTCTGCTGCCTATCCGCCACATACACATACACGGAGTGAAGCTAGCAGTAAACTTAGCTGCTGGCTGACACAGACCAGCCCCTCTTCCCGATACTCGTGGTACCTGCAGGTAGGGAATCACATCAGCAGAGGGAGGAGGACCAATACAGACTGATGTTAGTGTACTTATTAATTATTTTATTGAGATTTTGTTTCTAGCAAGATATCATTAAGTTTATAGTGAATTTCCTGTTGTAAACATTGTTGTAGCTCTAGAAAAGTGCTTTGGTTCTAACATTCAGATCAGGTCAACAGGAAACAGCTAGTGCCCGCAGGTGTGAATGTGAGTGTCAAGAGTGCTTGCCCTTTTACATGTATGTTAGCCCTGTGATAAAGCTGTTGCCTGTCCATGAAGTACACTGTATCTCGGTCAAACAGGAAATAAGGGGCAAATGAAAGGAAGGAAGGATAAATGGAATGAAGGAATGAAGGATAGATGGAATGAAGGAATGAAGGATAGATGGAATAAAGGAAGGAAGGATGGATGGATGGATGGATGGATGGATATTGTTAAATGCTATGACAAATAAATATTCTACATGTCGAGTATGAAAAACAGGAAAATGCATATTTTTTAAATGAGTTTCTTTAAAATGATTTGTTTGCTTGATATAATAAGGTAAAACATTCCCCTTGTCCTTTGTCCCTTAATATTAGAGTTGTGAACAGCAATTTCCTAGTGCCAAGGTCAGTGGCATGTCTGATGAAAACAAAGGGACTTGTTTCAGCAAAGTATCTGTGTGAATGTGTGTGCACGTATTAGCACATACATAGCTGGGATCTGCCTCCCACTGGTACAAATTCATCCCAGCTCAATTCAATTTAATTCAGTCTACCTCACCTTCAAGCCAATGTAATTATCTGGCTAAACACACCAGCAAATAACAGATATTAATTCTGGTTTTCTTGTCATTCTTAACGAGGTTGGTTCTGCTACCTGTGGCACTGGCTAGAGGGCAATTTCTTGTCAGACTTTGTGGGGGAAAATAAGACAAAAGATGTAATATATAAAGGCTTTTGATGATTTAATTTTATTTGTTCAATTCATAATTAAATAAATATATTACAATTCTCCTAAGAAGGTGGAAAGAAGAACACTTCATCTCTCTTTCTATTCAAAGTGACAATAATTAATAGTTTTATATTAACAATGAATCATTTGCCTACTTGAATGAACAAACAAACAGAGGATTATCACTTGATTCTGAGTTAACCCTCAGCCCTACAAAGTTATAAAGCATAGTATCATTCAGCTAAAGGTTTGTTTTTCCAGGCACGCAGCTTTACTGTTTAAATGCACAATATGTAATTTTTGCCGCTAGGGGTCTTTCATCAAATCAAAAGCTATTTGCTTAGTGTTATTTGGGAAGAGCCAAGCAGAGCAGGAGGCAGAGCTCAAGAACAGATACAATTGAGGTCTTTCTGAAATAAGCCCCTAAAGCTACTGAAATGCTAAAAAGTCTGCATTTGCTTTGCAAGCATAAATGCAAATGAATGCAAAGTTGTAAATTCTGTAAACCCCTGTGTCATCAGGCTTTATTGTGTCAATTAAAACAAAATGTCCACAAACATCAAATTACATGCTGCTCAACCTAAACCAATTTGAATGGATTCTCAATGGGTGTTGGAACAACATGAACAAGTATGAAATATGAGGATCAGACATTGGGATTTCTGACATTTGTGGCTTCATGTTTTCCAAAGAAAACATATTACCAAGCATCCCTTTCTATATCTAAAAAATATATTAATGTTACTCAAACAATCTACATACCAGAGGCCAGTTAAAGGAGGGGGGGGTCTTATGTGTTTATAAGTATATAACTCCATAATTTATTGTTGTGAATTTACTTTAAAAATATTGTAAAATACAGTTTAGATACATACCTGAACTCTTGTGGTAATGCTAGAATAGATAAGTAGTAATTAAAGGATTTCCTTTGCATGTGGACTACTTTTCCTCACTCCTTAAGAGCATCACAACTCAAACAAGAATGCAAGATAAATTAGACTGTCTGCAGCATTACATCTGCCATGCGTGCACAAAAAGGTTATTTGGTGGAATTAAGTAATCCCAAGGGCCAAAACAAAGAGCTTTTAAGGGTGGAAGGGAAACTGCATACTTATGCATACTAAACTCAGTACAGCAGCTTTCATGGTGATAACATATTGTACAACTAAGACTGAACAACAGAGAAAGAAAACATAAGACAGACAAACAATTAATTATTAATCTGAAAAAATACATGTGTATTAACCTGTAGAGACAAAGGTTGCCATATTTGCCCATGAAATCATCCAGTACCAAAATCCTCAACCAAGCGTATAAAAACAGAAAGCATGTTTCCCATGGGTTAAGTTTATTCACCCATGCAACTCAAAAAAAGAGGAAGTTAGACTTTAATCGAAGCATCACAAAATGTCCATTTGAGGGGCTGGGGATTCTTTATCCTTTATAATTGAAAGGATGCATCTCATCTACCTGTCAGCAAAGCTAATCAAAAAGACTAGAATTTGCCAGCGAAAGATCAAGGGCCAGGTCTGGGAAACGTTGCCTGACAGGCTGGTACTAACAGACCAGTGTTTTATGGTGGCTGTAAATATACTAAAGCCTTAGGGACACTAAATCTTATCCCTGTTACATTGTATGGAGTGTAATTTGTTTTAATTATGCATTTAGATGAGATTACAACTAGATAAACTGAACCGCTTTCACACTGGTCTTGCATCAGGTCTTGGCCCTTTGAACCTTCTTTCCCCATGTCAAATTTATGAATAAAAAAAAGCACTCTGCTCTGATGTATTACACTGTTAGTGTATGTTACATCATACCTAACATTTTATAAACATTTCCCAGCATGAATAAAAAGTCAAGTGAAATGCCCATTTTCATCCCCATTAGAGGTAACTTCATGTGCAGTTGTGTTTAACTAGAAACCGGTCATCATTTTAGGTTACCGATGTAGTAGCTCATAACAGGATAAGGTAGACATGGTAGATGGGGTTCCAGGATCCACCTAAAATGTGTTTAAAATGAAAGACAACTATGCAGGCACAGAGGAACAGGGATAAAGCTAAATTCTGCCACTCACTGAAGATGCCCAAGGCAAAACGACAGTGAGAGACGGGGAAAGAGTGAGCTGCCGAGAGAAAGGGGACAAAAACGGGAAGAGAGGCGTTGCAAGATGGAGAAAATGGAAAAGATGATTCAGCAGGGAGAATGTGTGAGAAAAATGCTAAAGAGCAAAAAGTGGGAAGACTATATTAAATACGTGGAAAGACACGTGAAGAGAGAGACAGGGGTCTCACTGCAGTGGCCAAGCATGTCCTTTTCATGCAGGTCCAAATGATAATGTATCACTTCAAGTTGAAGGAATTTAAATGTCAGTAGCTTAATATGTCAAAGCAACCTAGCATCACTCTCTTATGTGAAACAAAACCCTGACAGATGCTGGGACCTAGAGATGCATTATTAATAAAAAGTGGCAGAAACAGTTACACTCGACACGCACCATGCCAAACTGTCATGACAATATGGAATAATTGAGGTCACACTATGTGGCAGTGCTGGGGCAACATATCCCCCACTCGCCTTTTCCCTTCACTGGCTGAGTAGACAAGCTCTAGTCTTGTTCAATGATCATTATGACACTGTGCACAATTTGCACAACAGGAACGGACAATACAACATACAACATATTGTGTTCTGCATACTTAGACATTTGCCACATTTATGTTTCCCAAACCTCAAAGTCAGCCTTCCTTTACCCGATAACAGCTTGACCCAAGGACATGGACATGAATTGCCAGCTTATAATACCTGCTTCTGTAAGGGGTATATATTAAAATGCATTTAGTGGTTTTTACACTAACTAATACATGCCACTTCTGCTTAAACAGCTATACTGGCTGTACTGACACTGACTAATTAATTAAAACACAGCTTTGGAGCTCAAAAGATGACATAAATAAGAATAAAGTCATTGTTTAAAAAAAGGTTATGTTAAATAAACACCACATCACATATTGGCTTTGAAACAAAACTAAACAAGGTTACACAGTATGAAATTGTTTTTTTTAGCCTCCATTTTAATTGCTTTGATTATTTCTAATCACCGTACTGTAAAATCACCAAGACATTTCTTTCAGAGCAGACTCAAAAGTACTTCTATTAATAATCAATGTTATACTCCGTTTCAAAATGCCTACAGACCTGCGTATTCCTCGATGGATCACTTGCATACTGATATAAGGGTTGGAGCGTGTAATATGCCAAGTAAAACAAACCTACGCATAATTCAATTAAATAAATTAATGAAAGCATTTTTTAACATGCATATTCTGTTCTTAACTTTCTTGACTGTGGTTCTCTTTCCATTTAGAGCAGTGGCCTCATCTGATCATGGTCTTGATATAGCCTCTATTCTTCCATGACAGCTAATTTAATTCGATCTTTTCAGAAAGATCTAACTTGCTTTAAACCTAATTATCCACACAAAGATGCTGAACACATGATTTTAAACAAAGCGGCAGTTTAAATCCTTGAAATTTCTTCCTGAAAAAGACGGTGTGGTAAGGATGTCCGACACAATTTTTGTCATAGAGCTTGAAGGAAAGGCAGAAAATTGAGAAGGGGGATAAACACAACTTGTAGCTAGAGGGAATGAAGAAACAGAAGGGATGGGAAAGAGAATGAGTTAGGAGTCCATCCAACAGCCTCAGCTGTGAGTTTAAACCGATATGCTGTAATGACATTGCACTGTTTAAGAACTTGCAGTGCCCCATCTACAATCAGAACAACAAGTGGACAAAATCATGGCCATTAAATCACATGTAGTATATTCACCAAGCAAAATCAGTGTCGAGTATCAGCCTATAGTGTATTGTCTGCTCAAGGGGCTTATTATCTTTCCTGCATGAATTACATATTTCATCGCACATCTTCAGCTCTGCCTTAGAAAGACGGCACACACATCCTCATCAAGCCAATGTGAGGTTTGTTTAGTCTGTCAAGCTTAATCACAGACAGGAGTCAGGCTACCGGTCACATCGTCGACCACTGGCTTAAGGCACCGGATCAAGACACCAGCTATCTCACTACAGGCTATACTAGGCTATTAAATGCACAAGAAGGACAATGACATATTATACTTCTAATTGATTTCCTTCCTCTGGTCAAATGAGTAGCCAAATTCCTGTCATGTCTCATCCTCACTGTGCTGATGAGATGTTTGCCTTGTAAACTCAAGTTCTCAAGTCATACAGGGCTACATGAATGGCATTGAGGTGTCCAGCGAAGTAGAAAACTTGTTTTGAAGCAAACCTGAAATGCTGCATGAACAACCTAACCTTAAAATAAACTGGCAGTGTTCTGGATGAGCAATGAGAGCAAACCGAGGCTGTAATGCCTGAGCATGGACAGGACAGTATTGAGAGAAAATGACATGCAAGCTTAGGTAACATCTGACTGTTCATCATTTTGTTTGTCAATGTTCAGTGAAAATATATTTAAACACACTAACAAAGAGGTTTTGTAAATGAGGCACTATCATATCAAACATATTGTCAGCTCTGACTTAAGTAGCTATAATTTCTGCCAGACATGTTGTGTTTTTCCCTTAAAACTGCTTAAATGATTTCAGTGAGATTGCATGCAGAGTTAGACCAACAGCCAAGGCGACAAAGACTACTTTGGGGTGCAGAAAGAAGACTCACTGGTCCACTTATTAAGCAGGCAGGCTTAGCACATTTCCCAGTTCTCTGCCTTAGTAAATGTCCTGGCTCCACAGCCATGCAACAGATGTGCAAGTCCTACATTGGCCTAAAATACTGTATTTGGGTGATGTCAGGTTACCTCAGCTTCGTAAGGTTATTATCATAGGTAGTAAGCTAGTTAACCATGGAAATGAGCAGCCACCTTTTAAGCCCGTAATTCATATTTGGACAAATAGGAAATCGATTTGCTGCATCTGCACTGTAAAGATATTTGTGCTCATGTAGAGCTACTGCTGTGTGTGTAGATTTGGGTAAGAATCTTTAACACTATCACACCTTGCCTTACCAGACATCTATTACAGCCACAGGACCACTGTAACACTTCACAAATGGAATGGGCAAGTGGTACAGTTTATGATTTTACCATCAAAGCCTAACAAGAAGAGCATAAAAAAGAAAGTTCAAACTCATGGTAGTAATAAACAATGCATTACCACAACAATGAAATTACTGTGGGCGACCGACTCACTCTGAAATTCTGCTGTTACAGAGAGGACATTTGGGAGGTGGGTAAACAGAGCTGTTACTAAACAGAGAAAAGAAAAATCTGACTGAAATATTTTTACAGTAAATACATGGACAACTATGCTGGTAGTAAACAGAAAGTCTCATAGTGAATTGATACAATAGTGCTTTTACCTGTGGTGGTTAAAAGTGTATGACTCAATATCCACATTTTCCAATTAAACAGAACAACAAAACAGTTCATTATCTGTTCGGTTTTGTTGTTTGCTACTGAATGTATCTTTCAGTAGTTATCAGTAGTTAGTTAGTTATGTATCTTTTGATTTCTTTGGATGAATGGTTCGGAAATGAAACACCTAGGGCGGAAGCCAAGTTCTACTTATTATAGTAAACTAAAGACCATCTTGCAATCGGATCACACCAGCCATAAACAAAAGTCAACATGTTCACGTTATGACTCATAATTACTCAGAAGTTATTACTACATTATTACGTAAGACAACGGCCATAATCAAACTCAGCCTTTGTTTTTATCTCGGACACACCTGTAAAGACTTGTCTTGCATGGTTGTGACGTTGTTGCAGTGACAAAATCTGTCCACAGACAGATAGACATAGATCAAAAAATCGCACTTACACAAATCTGTCTGCAGACAAGACAGACATTAACACCTGGCAAAATACTCAAAATTACTTCTGTGGTAGTTCCTACTCCGAAAGGTGTCTCCAGGACCACATTGTAGTAAAGACACACCTCCTATGCTAGATGTTGAAAAGGTGTAAATGTGTCAGTCTATCTAACACACACACACACACACACACACACACACACACGCACACACGCACACACACACACACACACAGTGAGAGACAAAAACAGCGACCAAAGAAAATAATTTCAGTGTTTACAGCTATCTTTTATCCTCCCACAGAGTAACTATGTCAGTAAGAAAAACAACTTCTCACTGTCTGATTTTCTCTCTACATACATGTTCTTTCTCCTCAGTCTTTGTAATAATGGCAGCTAAAGCTAAACCACAATTGCACTGAAATTAGCCATTGTTCTCTGTCTCATTATAGAACAAGGAGAAACAGCTCCAGCACTTTTCACACATACGATCAAATACAAGGCACACTGAGCTGCTGTAGTGTTTGTAGTGTGATTGCAGTGTTATCTGATCCCTCATCAGTTCAACCACTGAATGATCTGTGTGGGTGAGAGAGCAGCACGAGTTAGAACTGTGAAGAAGATTAAACTTTTGTCTGGTTAATAGTTCAGAAACACAGTTCCTTTGTGTGTTTGTGTTAGGTTAAAGATAGTTGATCAACGCTAGCTTAACTTTTGGGATCTGGCCAAGAACAGGGACACAATCGGGGTGTCATGATTTGATTTGTTGATTTGAAGGTCATGAATCGATTTTTGATATGAAGATTTTTTTCCAGCACTAACGACTATGCGATTGTGAGACTATCACATCTGGTTTGTAAAGATCAAAAGATAATTGGTTTTACGCTCTGACAACTGTTAATTACATTTTCATATTGCTCTTTAAAAAAAACGGGTATTTTACTACAACAACTTGACGTTTGGCTTACTCCAGTTAAAGACACAATCAAAAAGACCATACGTCACAGAGTATACCAGTCACAGGATAACAAAAGGCGTATGCACACATCTTAATCTCTCTTACAGGTTTCCCAGAGGAATTTTATGGCATGGGTTTAGCCTCCCGGGCAAACCATCTCCTTCATTCTTCTCTGTACAAGGGCCATAGCTGGGCTTTGCAGAGCCTAACCCCATCTATGGCCCTAACCTTACAATCTAAAGCCTTAAACTATTGATAGGTAGAGCTTGTTAGGGGCAACACACAGCACAATAGTTTCACTAAGTGAAAGGACATAAAGCAAAGTAATTAGGTAGATGAAAAATCTAACCACAGGGCTTTGTTTAGCCAAGTGTCAAGTGTCTAAATGTTTAGGTTTTTTATGTCTATTAAGTTTTTTATTATGTATACATTATGAAATTTGGTGTCAAACTGTCCAGCAAAGGCAAAAAGTAGATTAAAAAAATAATTAGAAGAGCTGTTTTGGTGTCTGTAAAGAGCAGGATGTGATGTGGCGGCAACACAAAGGAAATTAAGGGGTAAAACACTTACATTGCCCATATATTCAGATAGAAGGTCCTGAAGAGCCTGGCGCACAGAATTGCATTCAGCCACAATACGCTCCCTGCGGTCATCACGCGTGCAAGAAGAGTCGGCCATGAGGGCAGCACCACTGATGATGCTCTCAAGGCGCTCCTCCAGGGACGGACGGAAGCGCTCCTCACTAAACGCCAGGGGGTCCACGATGATTTGTTTCTGTAAGGAAAGGGTCAGAAGGGAAATTACACAGGGAGAAAAAATGCTGGAAGTCATCATGTTACACTGATCTCTTCCTCTCCAAGGCCAAACAGAGAAGTCTGGCAGACAAGGGAAGGGTTGATTTGATAGACTGACAGGCTGGCTGGAAAACCTAAAGGGAAGAATGTGGTAAGCTGTCTTCTTAGAGTCGGTAACCCAAAAGATAATCTTTTGGTCTAGTTCCAGAAACGGTATCGGTGACCACGTCTTACAGATAAAATGAGAAGGATTTTACAAAGAGTTGTGCACCCTTTCTTGACTAGCTAATAATGCAGAGACCAGGGGAAAAAAGGTATGGTCAAAGAACCTAAAAAAGTGAAAAGGTAAAAGACCTTACTTTCAAACCTTTACCTTTACTTTTTTGTCTTGGAAAAAGTTAGAGGAAGAACAATATTTAAATGTTTTTTTGAGCTTTTTCTGTTTCTGTGCACAATGTTGGAAAAAGGAAAAACTCAAACGGTGCTCTAACAATTCACAACAATTTATAACCAAGGCAACATGTACTATAACTAATTAAAAGTTCTAGCCTAGTCAAAAAAGCATGAATAATGTGGTTCTGAGAAGTACTTTAGGCTTCCAAGATTATTCTGTTCTAAAGCAATGTCTTGCATAGTGTACCTACTCAAGTGAAAAACAATCTGATTAGCTTTTGCAAAAAGCATTACTGGCTTTTCTATATTGGACTTGGGACTGTCCTGTTTTCATCTGTCACACACAGAAAAAAGAAATGTTTTATCCAAAAACTTTAGCCAGGGACAATCCATTTAAGTTAGCACTGGGGAGGACTTGTTTTCTTTATCCTCTTTGAGACTTTGAGGCCTACTCCTCTGCTCTGGAGTTACACACTTTTTTGACTTACTGAAGATGAATACAACTTCAAAAAGGCACTTTTCCAGTAACCTGACCAGAGAAAATAAGTCACAAATGTAGTCCAAATCATCTACAATGGTATAAACAGCAAAAGAAAAGTTCTTCTGTGATCCAAATGAATGACTCAACAATGCAAAGCAGTAGTACCCTGTCTACAATGGAGACTACAAGATCCATTTCAGACACCAGATGAGTCTATAAATATGTAATTGTACATATGAATATATAATCCCTTTTGTGAAAGGATTTGATTTTGCTACCTTTCACTTGAGTCACAGCAGTGCTACAGTAACCCACACCCCTCTCTTTTATATCTGCAGGATGAGAAAGAACGCTTAAATGTCTGATTTCACAGGGCCAAGCCTGCTGAGAGAGGCAACTAGTTGACATGCTGGAGAGGCATTGTAGAGGGTTATGGTATCACAATGACATTTGTGGCAGCTAAACAAAGAAAGCCAACTTCCCCAGTGACAAACGAACTCTGTGCTTCCTCAGATGCCTTGTTGCTACAAAATATTCAACAATTCAGCTGTTAGGATCGTGGTTTATTAGGCAGCCTGCCTTCTATCACAGCCACCTTCAGCCCCCTCCATTCCGTCTCATCTGACCTCCTCTGCGTGCGTGTCATATTACCATGGCAACAGGCACACGAGAGAGACACGGAGGAGGAAATAGAGAGAGAAAGAGAGAGAGAGTCAGAGAATTGGGGGGTTGACTCATTTGCTAATTTTGCACTGCACTTGAAGTTGGGCGTCAGGCCAGCGTATCGTTTTTTTGGAGGAAAGCGTCTTTACTACCTGGAAATAATCACTGTTGCCACGGACCTGAGCATTTAAGCCTTCAGTCCATTCCTTAATACAAAACTTTCAAATCTGTATTTCATCACTTGAAACAGGAAAATCCCTTTAGATATATAGTGCTCAAAATATCTCTTCCTCTAATCATCAGGCTACCATTGCCCTAAATACATATTTGTTGAAAGCAGAAATGACTTGTTTTTGTATAACTTGTACTAAGATGACTTTGGAAAGCAATGCTGCCTTGATGCAGGATGCTTTAAGAGTAATGCCTAAGTACCACATTTGCTACTTAAAAGGCTTAGCTTCAGTAAATTTTTTATTCGGCCTGCTAAGAGCTAGTGACTCAAATGGATTATCTAAAGGTGGGGCTAAGAATTTTAGATGACAGAAACAAGGCAACGCATATAAGCGTGTAACTGAAGCATGTAACTAGGCGATACCCCATTTTGGCAAGAGATAATGTATTAAGAGAAATCCTGGTTAAATAAAAGTTAAATATGAACATATATCTTTTAAATCATCAAATCTTTAAAGTCAGAGGCAAGACAAGAAAATAATACATTTTTAACCCTTTTACACTGGCACTGGTAATGGTAAATAACTCTAAGACCCTGGCTCTAAGAAACCTCTACAATGGTGTCAGTCAAAGCAACAAAGAGCATTTAAGGGCCAACAGCTCACAGTCCTTGACAGAGTTTCACAAAAAACCCTGAAACAGGCAAAACTTGAATTTCACTGCAGTGAGGGCCTGGTAGACTATCTTCAGGAGGGATAGAAATTGTTTGGTGATATCAATAGGCCACACACACTTCATTCATTGACTTCAAATTATTAACTACAACATCTTTAAAGTTTATTTTAAATTGTCCAATATATTTTGTGACTGCTTATGTTCTCACTTCAGGAGCAGCATCGCTGGAGAAGTGATAGTCAAAAAGACATGGCATGAGTCATGTTGGCCATGTGTACAGAGGAATTACACATGTACGTGTTTGCAAATTATATGTGTGAAACTGAACATCCCCTTAATTGCTTGAGATCCTATCATTGAGTAATTATTATAAACATCTATTTACTAAACAGGTGTTGTTCCTCTTCTCTCATATCATACAAACACTCCCGCCCTATGCTCCATCAAAAGAAACACCTTGGTTTGCATCAACCACCCTTAAGATGCCTGCCAAAGGCCATGAGTAATTAAACAGTGTTTCATTTGGCCATGGGCATGTAAAACTTGAGAATGCAGGCTGCATGAATCACATGGGGAAATAATGTCACTACAGGAGCAACACATTTAACAGTGTGTAACTCTGTTAAATGACTAAATAACAGATCAACACAAAATGAGTGATGTGTCTTAGGTTAGATATTTTATTTGTCACTGGATCTGTTCAATGTCTTGGAACATGAACAAATCTCCTGTAAATGAAAAGGGTATTTTGCAAGTCTGATGGAAGTCGGTGGCAGTGAGAAAAAAAACAAGGTAATCATCTTTGCATTTATCACACCAGGCAGCATTAGGATGATTAGCTCAATGTTTTATCCAGCTGTTGTCTCAAAGTTGTTTCATGTCAATATTATGACGGCGCGCATGTCATGTTTCATATATATTTTTTAGTTATAAGGCAATATTTTATTGAATAAGGTCTTGAGAATTCATTTTGAGGTTGATACTGAATGTAGTTCAACTCCATAAAAGCAATAAACGATGAGATTTTCAGAGCATGAAAAATAGCGAAATAAAACATTTATTTTATTCAAACAAAACAAAAAATGTTAAAACTAGTTCATCTGAGGATTTTAGGGAGACACTGGATATAGTTTGAGTAAATACAGGATAACTTCAACAGATTTTCTGAGATATAAAAGGTTTTAGGCACAAATATGGGGGACTAGACGGCAACATGCAAAGTGATTTTAGTATATTAGGGTTCCTCCCTGTGCTCCATGCCAAAATGTATTCTTATGATTGGAACATAATGACCATCCCTACATGTTCTCGTCTCTTCCCCAAGCATTAATTCAGCTTTTCTAATAATGATTACTAACATATACTTAAGCTGTATAGAACCAAGAACCTTGCAACTACAGCAAAGTTCAGAAGTTACCAGCAGAGACGGGTTTAAACTTTATTTATGCAAACTCCTTCAGTCATTTTCTAGATGCATTTTTAAGTACAGCTCAATGTATGTGTCTCTCTGCAAGCTGAAGTTGAGTAAATCTCCTTCATTTGACCTAGTGATAGAAGGAATTAAGTAGTAGTGACTCAAGAACATACTGCAGTGTACCCCAAAGCCGTGTCCCAATTTGTCCACATATCTCAGCCTAATTTCCACCTCAACCCAAAGCCCTTCAAGGGCTTTGGTCATTTTATGATTCAGTTAGGTTATGACAATAAACTCAAAAAGCTGACCTAACTATAACCTTCCTGAAAAAGGCCATTTTTATTATACCTCATAATAAAAGAGCTTTACTGTTGATGATCTTCAAGTTTACTTATTAATCTGGCAGGTACCTTGATGTCTGGCTGGAAACATGACAAAAAGGCAAGTGGACTGTGATGTGTAAACCACTCATTTGACTTACATCAAAATTGTTGAGGGCGTAGGCGAGCTCTCCACCCCCTGCTGGCTGACTGAGTGCTGAGTCCTCGGTGGCAGTGGCCTGGGCGGCGTTGGAGATGCCAGAGACTGCATGCTGTAGCTGCTTGTAGATCAGGTCGCGGTTAGCCTTGTAGGCTGCCACGTCAGGGTGCTGCAGGCAGGCACGGGATGCTGTGTACAGCATCGGGATGTTCCTCTGTAGCACCCCGCGAGCAGCAGCCATTTGGTCCTTGTGGTGGACATCCTTTAGCTCCTAGCAGAATGAGATAAAAAGCAACACAGAAAAAGGTTCATGAGAAATAAAAGGGTTAAAGTATGAGATGGAATACTTACAGGGGGTGAGTGGTAATGTACTTTAGATTCAAAATGGGCCTGTCATACACTTATGGAGACACTAAGTGTGACAGAGTTTGTTCTGGATGACCCAGATTTATTTCTGTCCCCTGCGGTAACACAACACAGTCATAATCAGGCCATTACAATATGCCTTTGCAATTTAATGCGTTGCTATTCAGACCTCAGCATTATATTGCAATTACATCTTCATAGGAGGGAGGAGAAGAGATAGTGATCGCTGGCATAGATTTATGGCATAAAAAAAACAGCTTGCATACTCAAAATGAAAGCCTCCCCTCCAAATGGAACGCTCCCAGGGCTTTTTCCCACTATTGCTTGAGACATGCTCCAACAACAAAAAAAAAAAAGCCTTTAAGCCCCATTACTTCCTGCATTCATTTTGATTAAACACATTTTGCTATCCATAAAAAAGTGCAATTACAAGTAGAAGTCATTGCTTAACAAAATCATCAGTGATTATTTTGGCAAGTTTTCCACTTAAAAAGGTGGCACTTTAGAGAACAAGAACTATCTAGTCTTTATGGTGGATTTAGAAAGATAATTTAAGTGCTTTAAAAAAGCATAAAGCTGGTATTCCATCACTGCTTCACCTTTTTGACATGATGCAGTTTCATAATTCAAACATTATCCCAGTGTTACATGACAACTGGAAAAACCTTATTATATTTGTTATCTTACTTCTCTTTGTTAGTGCCTGGATAGTTTGTATATTGGTAGACATGTTGATGAAGGTACTCAGTCATCCAGGTCATGGTAATTCTAAGTGCTATATCGTAGGTAACTGAAACTGAAAGTCCAGTTGCTTACTATATAGCACTAGAAGATATTCTTTGTCCAGCACTAAAAGTTGGAAATCAAATAATAATTGATTAAATGAAAACTTCAACACTATTTTTTTTTCTTTTTTTGCACAGCCCAGAGAAATGCCAGAATGCCATAAACTTTATACAAGTTTATGATTATGAATACCTCAGACTTGCAAAAAGAGAAGCTTCAAAACATCACTGAAATGTATACTCCTTCCCTTATGGTTTAGTTTGATGTCAAATCTTGACAAATGGGGGTGAGAAGAAAAGGCATATAATCTCAAAATAAAAATGCCATTCATAAAGCTTTCTTCATTTCCTCTAATTAGCAGGTGTGTGCATCTCCTGGACCTGCACCAAGAACATTAGGAAGTTGTTTCATTTGGAAAATGCATCATGAAATGCACTTCACTGTTGACTACCACTTACACTATAGTGGAAAAAACGATGTGCCATTTCTCATCACAAGGAAATTGATTTTTGTCACATTTAGAGTCAGGCTGTTATGCTCTTTCTTGCATTTCAAGCCCACTTCACTGCAATTGGTAATAACAAGATTGTTCATGCTTACTGCATCTAATCATCCAGCGAAAGCATGAGACACTCTTCTTGCTTACTCCCTGCCATTGTTTTACTTACCATTTGCTTTGTGGGTTGGAGTGCATGTTTTGTCATGAGCAACAAGACCACCAACACATATTCAGATACTTGATAACCTCCCAACCCAATTAAATCCACCAGACTCCTTTGCTCCCACAATCTGACCTTTGTTGCCAAATGGATATTACCTGCTGTCTCTTGGCAGCCATGATGTTCAGCTTGTCTACCTCTGGTTTCAAGGCCTTATATTGGATCCCAAGGTCCTGCTCTGTTCCTGCATTACGCACTTTCACCAGATTGTCCTCCACCTGAGCCAAGTAAATAGAAGAAAATAGGTAATACTAAGTACAAAACAACAGTTCTTTACTGCAAGTTAAGAAATCCAAAAATCACTGGGATGCCAGAGAGTAATTTTTAAAACTGCCATTACATCAAGTCAATTAAGGAAAAATTTTATTTTAATTAGCCTGTAGGGTGTCATCTTAAGTTTCAACAGATGGAAATGTCCAATCATCTCAAATTATATCAGTTTGGAATGAAAATGAAATAGACCAACCAAGGAGCCTTTTTTGTTTTGATACATTTACAAGGAATTTTTACCAGATATATTCAACATGTTAGTTTATGAATTCATTAATTAAGTAGGAGTTACTGATATCACCCCCCTCCTTGGTCCAAAAGAAGCACTTCACTATTTACACTCACATAGGCAAAAAGTATGTCTTCAACTTACAAATAAGTGTTCATCCAGAAACATTTGATCTCTCTAGACATTATTAAACAACTTATGTAAACTTGCACTACTGAGTGGATGGGATTGGGTCTGCCATTTCATGCATATGCTTTAATCAAATAAATACTGTAATGTGGTCATCAACAGTATCAGCTTGTAGTGTGTGCAAATAGAACTCATATAGATATGATAGAGCTCAATTTCAAAATAAGGTATAATTTGTTAATACAGGCTTTTTTTAAGTGGAACAATTACATTTTCCGAAGTGCTAATTAAGCTTGTAATGTGTAATATGCAGAAGATTGTGACTATCTTACCAATTTGAGCTGCAGCAGAAGTTTGTAGACATCAGACATGTCTGCCAGCACCAACAGATGTGTGACTGCTGACAGGAGGGCTCTGGCAGCACGAACCATATTGCCCCTCTTCACAGATGAGCAGGGGTCTTCTGCAAATTCTCCGGAAGCCTGCCGCATCGAGTCACCTGAGAATGTGTGACAAAAGAAAACATCTGTTCTAAATCCACAGTTTAAACTGAAAACCCAACTGTTTTGAACCACTGTGACTTTCCTAGTCCTGAAATGAGTACTTAATCCCTGGTTGTCCGTGACCAGGAAACATGTTTTCCCCATCTACTATCAAGCTGTTCACATTTTAATTACCTCCAAAATGACTCACCAACATGTTGTGATATCGAAATATCTATGCATCAGGTCCAATATCAAAATCACATTTAACTTTTTTTTTTTATTGCAACAAACTGCCTTCCTTTGTTAGCCATTAAATCTGATAATCTCATGTGTATTTTTATGAGAAGTGGTTATAGTAGTATTAGTCTACAGGAGCTGACAGCAGATGTCTGAGAGCAGTCAGTCCAGTTCCATTCTCCAAGTTAATTGTGTCAGAAGTCTTCATTTGAGACAAAAAGGAGTGTGCCGGAGAGATGAGACAGTCTGACGCATTTTCCCTGCTTGCTCTAGGTCACCACGTGTCACACAGAGTGACAAAGACACACACACCTCTTCAGTGTCCAGTAATAATGTCAGCTTGCACACAGACATGCACACACAGCCCTCTAAAAGAAAGAGGTCAAAGCCACGACAAAGGGCTTACTGTCTGGTTTGTCCAGCACCATGCTTTGTCCTACATTGGATGGGCCTGCACAGTTGACTGGGCACACAAATGGACTTTGTGGGCTCACATTATGAACAAGACAGTAAATCCGTATATAGTTTACTTCAGTGGAGGGACAGCAAAATTCGAACTCTAAAAAATGCTTTATAATGGCTATGTCTGCTTGGAGATCAAAAGCCAACAGAAAGACAAGTAGTTATCTTGTCCACTTTTCTATGTTGTGTTACAGAAGCCTGTAGACTGAAACTAAAATGGATGACAAGCACCAACATGAAAAATATCTTACAGCGATGGCGTAACCTCTGTGTGTGCTCATCAGTTGTCACCATCTTGCTAAATACTTTCTCTATGACAATTGTGTATATAAAGAGCACCTCTATTCTTAATAACACTGCTAAGAAAGATTGGCTATGATAGAGGGGATACTTCTCAAACATGTACTGGGATTGACTCCAGCCACCAGAAAACAAAACAGGGAAAGCACTTAATGCAATTGTGAATGCTTTCAAAGACAACAATAGATTATAAGTAAGGATGTAACACAATGGTTTTTCATGAGGCAACACAGAAAAATTGATCATAATATCAACTGAATCTTATATATTGGATATGTACGTGGTGCAGATTAAGAGCCGAGTGCCATGGAGTGTTTTAGCTTGTTTGTTCCAAGTCAAAGTGTCAGTGCTCTTTCACTCCAAGATAAGGAGCTAGCTTTATTTAGCTACCAAGTTAAGTGACTCTTTAGCTTTGACCACTGGACTGAGTTCTGTGTCTTCTGGTCGCATACAGTCAGTGGACAAGCTCCCCAACTGATACTGAGTCACTGAGGGTGACTATGTGTGACAGCTCAGTCAGGCCAAATTCCAAAATGATCAGGAACTCTGATTTCTCTTATCTTCCTTCAGACCCTCTCCTTGCTGGTCCTGTCTGTTTTAATTAATTGAGTCATGCAACTCACAAAAAGTACATATTTTCCCTTGACTTCAAACTTTTTACACTCAAGCAGGTCTAATTTGCAGCATCTATAGATTCTGTTCATCTATATTCGAAGCTTTCCTCTCACTTGCCACCTAAAAATAAGATTTAATCTAACTGAACGTCATCATTTGCCACATTTGCTTTGAAAATAAGGGTCTAAATGATGTGTTTCGATAATAGTCTTGATTTTGTAAATGAAACATCAATAACAAGCCATCGCAGACCCTCCTCCTTGGAAAAAGTAAACTGACAATTGGGGAGAGCACAGCTTGCTGTACTAATACACACATCCCCCAACCTTTGCTAATTCCTGACTCATGAATGCCTGATAGTACTTCCAGCTCATTATATGCACTCTTCACCAATCACTTATTGTAACCGTGCAGTCACTTACTCAACAATTAGAGGTTACTAGCACAGCTACTAACCACACAGCTTTTGAAACTCAAGGGACTTCACAATGTTAAGAAATCAATGTAGTCTTGGACTTTCGTCACACTTATCCATTATCTCTAAACAGCATTTTAAGAAATAAACTCGTAAAATAACTTTTGATTGGAGAATCCCATTTATTGATACATTATCATGATGCCATTCTCATTCCTCGTTTTTTTTTTATTATTTATTTTAGCTTGTCAATGAATTCAACGCCTGAACAGTAATGCTGAAAAATACGCAAAAAAATAATGGTACGCCATTTTCAGTGAATGAAAGGCGGCCTGGTTGTTGCAGGCCACTTACGAAACATCTCTACACAGCAGTGTAGACTACACAGTGCGTCAGCCGCTGCTGCAGTCCTCTGTCAATGTCTCAAGTAGATCTGATCAGCGACATTGCTATCGTGCAGCATGCTCAGAAGAGTTTTGACAGTGTTTACAGTCTAATATAAAATCAATGTAGTTACCTGCTCACATTTTAAGAGAACAGACATGAAGCTGAGAGAGAGCTTTGTTTCTGGACCAGTGTAGACAGCTACCTTCAGTAACGAAGCATATCTAGTTTGTCAGCCAAACAACATGAAAACCACAGCTATAAAATTGGTCAAGCAGTGGTGACTGTCAGCAGCAACTTTTATAATATTATCATGTATTAGATATGAAAAAAAAACTCTTAGTGCATAACAGTTTGTAAAATTTTCCTTGTCAAATACACATTTGTAAAGCCTGAACCTCAAGTAATTTAATCAACTTTCAGCTCTTAAATAGATCAATAGTCAAAAGACACAATGGTATTTTCAATTACAGTGATATGATGAAGAGCAAAGCACCAAAAGCACATTGAGACAATAAGATTCAAATCTTGATTCAAATGTGCAACACTTAATAGGAAATTACTTCAATGAATGTCAATTACTTTTTTGTTGAACAATAAATCAGTCATTTGTTCCAATGCCATTTCCAAATGGGTAGTTTGCAATTAACTGACAAATTCAGCAAAGCAATTCTGTCAAGAGGAAAAAAAGTTGCACTGTCAAACCTGTATAATAAATCTCAAAGAGAGCTAAAGCAGTTTGTGCAAATGATCGACAACACAGATCTCAAACAAAGTCCGCACCTTCAGGCTATTATGCCCCCCTGCGAGCAAAATCAATAAGGCTTTTTTCGTGGGGCAGAAAGTGATCAGTGGTCCTTTAATAAACTTCAACCCATCTAACATTCACCTGCGGCCCACCAAGTGTATAATGAAATGATTAAAATGTGTATCACACATTAAGACCCCCAAACAGCAGGACAACAAAGACACAGACAGGGTGGGACAGGCAGGAGGGAGAGAACAAGGACAAGAGCAGACAGAAAGGCAGTGTAAAGAAAAAAGTATTTTACTGTGGAAGAAATGTTTAATGATTTTCCTGAAGCAAAGGGTAAATAAAATATGACTTAAAATATCAGAGAATATGTCAACTGGAGAAAAACAGTCATTAAATTTAAAATAATTTTAGAAGAGAGACTTGGTCCATAAGCCACTTTAACATGCACAGTATGCACAGTCATCCTTAATGATTATGTCAGATTTTTTGCTCCCACTTTTAAACAGCTGGTAAGCCATAGCTGGGTGGAAAATGCTTTCGAAATCCAGGGGGGTGGGGGTGTTACCCTACTCAATAGCCGTATTATCAGTCTAGGCACGCTCCAATGACCAGCATGGCATAGCTGACAGCCAGGCATAGGCACCAGCTAACAACAGTCACTGAATTCCAGTCCAGTGACAGCTTACCACGACTACAGTAACATTCCTGGGCACTGAGCACTGCACAGGCTATCTACCAACATGTCATTTACCTCCCAACTACTCAGAGCACAGCTCAAGCAGGGGACATCTAACTCGCTGGGCATCTGGGGATAAAAGACATTGTGACACAGATGTCGCTTCACAAGGTGATAACAGCCACCCTCAAGTCATAGTTCCCTGGTCTCAATGGTCTGCTAGTGTGTCAAAAAACACCTATCCAGAGAAAAAGAGAATAAACGAGACTTGAAAGTGTGGTTGTTAGATGATGGAATCTGTTATCGCAAGGCAAATGGTAATTTAATTGGCTGGTAGATACCCGTCTCGGGATGCGTAAGCTGTTGTATAGCACGCTTGTCATTTCTGTCAGACAATAAAATGGTACTTCACTCAGCAAACTAGCAGATAACCTTTTACACAGTATGCCAGACAAATCCGCACCGCCACAAAGCTCCCTCAATAACCTACATAGAGAAGACAAGTGTGTGATATATTGTTTTGATTTTGTCATCATCAATATACTGCAGGCAACTTAGGCTGCTGAGGCAAATCAATACATCTAACAGACTGGTGCAAATATCCGGGAAGGAAACAGTTTTGCCACTGGTGGAAAAAGATAACACAGGTTGAATCAAGCTGACTAAATGCTCCTGTTTGTGACGAGGGTCTATCAAAGGTCTGATGCCACTCAAACCAAAGGCTGAAGGCCTGTTTCTATAATAATAGGATGACTATAGTGGAATTATATTGCAGGTCTAAGTGATATGAGGTAGAGCTGGACAATATGGTCAAGATTAATATCACAACATATATATAAGAATGTTTTCCTACTGTGGATGTAAATTACAGTTGATCTTTTATAAGTTAACCATACTGTAAAATTCCCTACTTCTTGTCTATCTATCTTTGTATCCTTGGGTGTCCTTAATGACACAAAAGATTTATATGAAAACATCATGCAAACATCTAATTATGACCTAAATAATCTATAATATTACTGAATTATTGCCCTAATTTGTAAAATATTTTTCTTTGGGACCAACTTTGCAATTTAAATTATGATTTTCTTCTATTTACAGGATAATTCTAGTCAATCAGTGGTAGATCATGGTACATGGCTTAATAAAGCACTCTGATCTATAAGTCAAGCCCTAAGAAACTCTACACAAAAACAGAATCAACACAGACAGCAACATATATGACACATACTATGGGGATGCAAATTTTAAACTTAGAAAACAGTTTGAACCACTGATATGATCTATGTTCTATGCAAAATCAGAGTAGGTGACATTAGAAGTTACAAGAATGATTAAAGTTATTTGAATGATAAACTAAGTAACACAAAATAATGACTTCATTTTATGTGGAGTTCTGAGCATTTCAGCAACTACTAACAAAATCCAACCCATATTGGTGCTATTAAGAGGCTAAAATGTAACAATATTGGTTTTAATTTTTTGAATTACAAATTACTTGTATTTTGATCGAATATGTTTTCATACCAGTTCTTTTCATTTAAATTTGATTCTTCTAATGAACAAGTATTTGTAATTTGTAACAAGATACATTTTGATGTATTTATGCCCATGTCTGTTTGTGATTAACACATTTTATTGGTTAAAATCTTAAAAGGTGATTAATCGATTGATCATTACCATCCCTAGTCTAAATGCAAATCTTCAATAAAACATATATCACCTTTGCCAAAGAAGAACATGAACAAGAAACAAAGAATATGGGAAATACTCCACAACCGTTAAGACAAAAAGGACTGAGGGTTTTGATGCTTAGGCCCAAATGCCTCCAATGCAACCTACCACTGGGCGACAGGAACACATGCAGTTCGGAGAGGTAACAGGGTTAGTGGATTCTGGTAGAAGGTAACGCAATGACAGTGTATCTGAATGTGAGCCGTCTGCAGACTTAAATGAAAAGTCTCTATTAATGGGCTCCCTGAAACCCCATAGCAAAAGGAAATCTATCAGGCTCAAAACATATTCTTATTTCAAGGTCTTCTACTGGGGCAGATGATATGTACATAGCTTGTGATTTATTTATCACCCTTCCTATCTTAAGAAGCACTCTGTACAAGCTAGGAACCACACACTGTTGCAATATGTATTTCCAATATACCTTGCTTGCGGACATCTTCAACAGCAGCAGTCAGCTCATCCTTAAGGAACTGACTTTCTTTCGCAATCTTTTCCCCTTTCTCCAGGAAGTTCGCGGTAGCAGTCTCCACCGATGCTGCCAAAACATGAGCCTTCTTGGAGCGTCCCTTCTTCTTGTTAGATGGGCCTTTGTTGCTGGAGTTTACCAAGGTGGTGACCTATACCACGGATACAAAATTGTCCAACAACAGAGATACTTCATTAGGACAGACTAGTTATGCCAAAACCCCTTTCACACGTAAAACCTGTAGCACTACATTAGCTTTCCAGCAAATGCTAGTAATTTCTTCTATCTATAGGATTAGCCTACACTTACTAAGTTTTCATGTAGAATGGATTGACAAAAAAAGTTAATGCAAGGACAAGTGATTAATTTAATACACTTGACATAATATATCACATGCTATTTTCCTAGAAAAGATGGTTGGTGAGGCGCCCCTTTTCATGCTATAATTATTGTATCTGCTTTAGCATCACACTGAAACTACTGTATTTTCTAAGCAAGATCCTGTGCCCAATCCAGCTAACGTTTACATTACCTGGGTGACCAGGGGCTCCAGCAGCCTCTCCACAGCCAGTGTACGGATCTCCAGGCTTTTTGGGTCCCATTTAAAGTTGATGTTAGCTGTGTTGATGGTTGTCATGGTGTCTGGAATCCTGGAGGTAAAAATATTGACAAAGTCAAGAAAGAAAAGCTGAAACAGATGACCAAGGCTGTTTCTTCAGATGCAAAGGTGAAGAACAACATAGCAGCAGCATCTAACATCTTTGTCTTCCATGACAATGAATTTGTTGTCAAATGATGATTGTGGCTGTATGTTATAGTTAACTTTCTACTTCTCCAAGAAAAAAAGCATAATTATAAAGATGCCGTTAGTAAAGAAAAATTGAACTAACAAAGAGAAGCTTCCTTTGTTTTTTTCCAGGACAGTTAGTCTCTAACAATGTGTCACAATATTAAGGTCCTTGTCTGAACCAGCAATGCTCCATCTCTCACAGAATGACAGCCAAAGGCAGAGCACAGTAACACTGTGGCCCAATTTCGATTTCTCTTTTCAAGCAATGACTGCAACTCCATTGATTAGCTATCTAAAATGGAGAGGGGGCAGGGGTAATCAGCATGCCCTGGGGGCTGAGAGGCTTCAACTGAAAAGTTGGTCAACTGGCTTATGAGAATGTCTTAGATAGCCATTAGCCTACATTGTCAAGAAAGAGGCTAAAATATTAAAAGCACCATCGAGTGAGTCATCGAGTGTTTTCAATTTTGCCTTGAAAAATCCTGACTAATGTTTACATTTGGATTGGAGTATATTTATGATCTATGATCCCTTTTAACTTCCAATCCAACGAAATACAAGCCAGCAAGGATGGGTGCAGACTGCCCAGCACAGTTGTTACTAATTTTATCATGGATAAAAATCATCTACAATTATTTATCAGCCACTGCAAGGTTTTCCATCCACTAGAATATCAAAAGGTCACTTCACACACAAATAACCAAAAGCTGTTTTCCCCAGAGAAATCTAACCATGCAGACATTTATGGTTTCTGTAACAGTTGAATTTGCTGATTTTCAGAAGTAATGACGCTATTTGTTAGGGGTAAGCAATGCACTAATATACTGCCATTGAAGAGCTCAGCAGGAAGGCTCTTTTCAGAAACGTCCCAGTTTTTTTATTGTGAGGTTTCATTTCAAAATATCAAACTACAAAATTGCTATTGCAATGTTTCTTTTTCATATAAACAAAATATTAAAAGGAACGCATTTAAACTTGTTTATGGATTATTTTACCTGGGACAGCGGACTTGAAACTCAGTTCAGCACCTTATTATGGGTGTGGCAGAGGAGGTCCCAGAGACAGATATTTCAAAATCTGGTCAGTGAAACTAAAACTATCAGCAAGGCTAGATAACATCGAGGATACGTACAAGTGAGACAACTTCTGGAAGAAGAAAAAACTAAACCATTTGCTCAAAGAGACACCAGCGAGACAGTGTAACTAATGTTTGATAGTTGAAATACATCAGACATAAAATAATAATACATTTAACACTGATTACTAGTGGAAGAGGGACAGAGTGGGTTGAACACCTGGTTGATTACTCAAGGTGTTAACTAAATTATAACGCAAGGTGCTTACACTAACGTTAAGTAGCTTAAGTTGCACCTGTTGTAGCCATAATTAACTTTAACTTTGCGTACTCTAACGTTGATTTTGCCCATCTAAAGTAATGTTAATGTACACTATAACATTAAGCAGACTTTAAAACAGATGTTAACCCATGTTCAACAGGCATTTTCTTCGCAACAAGCCACCGCTAGCATTTATACTTAGCTCAACGCACGGTATGTTACCTGCTAACGTACAGTGTGCCAAACACGGCACCTTGCTAACGCTAATGCTAGCCGACACAACAAACATTAACGTTAGCTCCGTTAGCCTGCGTAAACACTGCGAAAAACTTAAACTGCCGTGTTAAATGACCGTCAAATTAACTACTCGGTGTAATACCGCTTTAAATATTCCCTTAAATAGAGTAAAATGTTGTAAACTCACCGAAAAAAGTCCACTAGAAAAACTGGAGTTTAAAAGTTCAAAATGGAGGAATGAGAATTACGGAGTTCCTTGCCTGGAAAGTTTTCCTCCCCTCACTGACTCAGATAAGAGCTGCTCCTAACTCCGTATCCCCTCAAAGTTGATTCCTTTCGAAAAATATATATATCGAAAAGTAAATTCGTCTTCAAGAGATCTCCAGCCTTTGGTAACCTGAAAAGTTTCGGTCAAGATTGTTTCGATGTCGCAGCCTATTACCCAACAATGGATGAGGCGGAGGGGGGCTGGGGCGGTGACCGAGTTCCTGAACTTCCTGGCAGCGGCGCAGGGCGACCACAGGACACAGCAAGCCCGCAGAACGAGGAGGTGTCTCTGGGCGTGGCGCTCACTGTACGTGTCCATATATGGATTAATTATTGCTTCCATAAACTTCGTGTGCGACCAGGCCAAGATGTGGGATACCAGTTTAACTTCTTTAGTTTGACAGTTATTCTGAAGAAAGTGGATAGCCTGCTAGTCTAGACATGACAAATCATGGAGTGAGACGTGGGACAGAGCAGATGCAGTTGTGACAGCTAATGTGATCAGGTAAAATCTATTAAAGTATATCTTTAGTGTAGATTAAAATGAATAGATAATTTAATTCTAAAAGTTTCTAGTCAGTGTTTGATCAAGAGCTCATCTTAGATAAAAAGGCAATATATATTTTGGGATTTGGGATTTTAATTCATTACTGTAGGGATATATATATATATATATATATTATGACTTCTCTTCTGTTTTCTAATATTTTCCTGCCATACCATGTAAAAACTCATTAGCAATATTAATCAAAAATAATGCCATTATTCCAGCCTTTTCTAACATACATCACATGCTAAATTTAAATCTTTAATAATCACATGTGTAAGTAAGTTTTTTTCATATTGGAAGTTAGGTTATTTTTTTATCACAATGTAGTTTTTTAAAACTGTTGTACATGTATTATTTTTATTTATTCTAGGATTCCCATTATCATCAAACTTTAATGACAACAAACACATGAAAACTACCTGTTTAGCTATTTTTGGTGCAGTTACACTTGTTTGAATTAGAGCCTGACCGATATGAGGTTTTTATGGCTGAACCCGACACCGATATTAGGAAGTAAGGGTTAGGGTTAGGTTTTTTTGCAATGATCAGTCAAATGTGGTTCTAAAACACTTGTGACAAAGATATGTAACAGAGGAGTATATTTCACAGTTCAACAATAAACTTTGTCTTAAATTATATCAGAATTTATTGATTATAAATCACCCCAAGCATTAGTTTTTTCTGCATTCTTGAAAACAGATTGTTTTCATATTGGCGCATTTCAGCCAACGTATATGCTGATACCGATACGTCTATACAATATCGGCCAACCGAAAAATCGGTTGATTGGATTATCGGTCGGGCTCTAATCATAATTATCCTTTAGTTACATCCATTATGTGTGAAACTTTAACTCCCTCAAAATAGCTTTTTTTTTCCCACCACAATAAAATGTGATTTCATCCTCAAGCAAGCAAGTAAGTGTATCCACTGAGGGAAAATCTTATCCATTGTCTATTACTAAATCTTTTCATCTTTTCATCCTTTTCAGTATTATTCAGTTATGTGGCAGAAAATGTGTGATATTTTGTAAATGGTGCATGTATCATATTGTCTGATGAAGTCTGAGCTCACAGGATGCAAAATAAAGCCTTTCTAACTGGAGCTTTCTGTCGTTGTCAGAGTGTCAGACATTGTCTCAGTAGTCCAGATTTTAAGACTATTTGCTGTCATATGACCCATTCTGTTCCCTCTGTTTCTTCCCTTTTTAGCTTGTTAATAAACTTCAGAGCAGGTTGGTTTCAAACTGTCTCAGAAATCCAACCGTCATTTATAATATTTTTCTTGCATACATTTATTTGCTGTTTTAATGTCTCTGAAAAAATTAAATCATCTAAAGCAAGATTGTGGGTCAACAACAACACAGCATGTCGCTGCTCTGTGAGGCCCGAGTGGCAGGAAAAGGATGGGTAATCCTTAATATTGTATCACACCCTCTCTATGGTGAACATGGGTTGTTACGACCAGGACGGAGGTTCAAGGTACCACCTTTGCCCAGAGATGCTTCATACCTTCTAGCATAGCTCTGTTAAACAAAACCTTGTGATACGAGGTCTGTGTCACTTGCACTTTTGTATACTTATATTTATATTCTTTATTGTTTTTGGTGATGTGAGGCACTTTGTTGTTAAATGTTAGGGTTAGGTTACTTTGACTGTAATTGTTGCAATGTTGTGGATGTTTTTATATTACAATTGCCACGGACACAAAAATAATTTCCAAAAGAATAATTAACGAAAGTAACTTTAATTTTGGCTTTATCAAACATCAGGTTTAGCGCTACACGCTACCAATCCCAGCTGTGTAGACACTGGTACAGCTGTCTCTTTGTAAGACACTAATGTATACTATTTTCTGCTTTTAAACCATTACTAATTATTGTGATTATGTATGTAATTTATTCTATGTAATGTTGTGTTTTTTGTCTGGACCCTGAGTCTGTAATGAAGTCGTTACCTGCAATTATATGTTTTGTTTTGTTTTGTTTTGTTTTGTTTTGTTTTGTTTTGTTTTGTTTTGTTTTGAACTCACTGGGTTCAAATGGTCAAATTCAGAACAATCCAGAGAAATACAATGCTCCAAAGCCAGCTCTTACAGCATCAGGTGCACACAGGTTGTGGCTTTGGTGTCTCATATTTTATTAATATGTAATAAACATCCAACTACAGCAGCACTGACATTTCAGAGAACACTTTCATTCAGGTAGTAAGAGATAGACTTGCAGATGGCACAAATTCGACAATTTCAAGGTCAAGACCAACTATATGAGCTATGATCAGTATGCAGTAGTCACACTTTTATGGTTTGTTGCAGCTGTGACTGATAACATTGAGACGATTGATAAACATATTCAAGAGCCAAGTATTTTAGTTTGGGCCTAATGAAGTGTGAAAGCCATAAATAGATTATCTGAAGAGGCCAGGTGCCACCCCTCCCGCCTCACTGGAAAAGACCTTACACACACTCACAATGGATGCCATATCTCTATAAACAGGTTGTCATGCTAACAGATTTTACCTCATGGACATACAAAGTAACTGGAAACTGACAGTTTGTAATTATGGTTTTACAGCCTGCATCTTTTTTCGCACCTTTGCTGGCTCAAGAAACTTCAATTTACAAAAGAAAAAAATATAATCACATATGACAAAGAAGTGCAAATAGGTCGTAATTCCAATTTTCTATACAGAGAGAGATGCTAAAAGAAAGAGGAAACATTCATCTGCAATTCAAGGAGGTGACCACAGAGAACATCACAAACAACAATGGTGTTTTGTTCTGCAGGCAAGTACAACCAACACACTTCTATTTGTTGGCTGGAGTAGGTGTTAATTAAGAAGCTCCACCAGTGCAGCATGAATTACAGTCCTGAAGAGAATGAGCTTACAAATGTACTTATGAGGCTCTTAATGAAGGCCTCAGAATATAATTATCGTGTGGAAAGACACTCCTGGATAGTTTTCGTGGCGCTGTAAATCGCGAAGTAATTGTTTTCTCTGCAGAGTTTTGACCATGCCAAAGCTGAAGGGTCATGCATTAAATAGGCATATTAAATTCCCGCAAACTGAGATGTATCAGTGAACTACCTTGTGTACAATATTAATTCCAGTCAAGAACAGGAGGATCTGCCACGTACGAAGTGTAGCAGAGATTTGTTTATCCAGTTAATACTCTGCGGTGGAGAGAGATTGGATGTGCTGCAATTGTGTGCTTGAATGATGAATGTTTGTCCCGGGTAACAGCTTGCTGCGAGGACAAGTTTGGGAGTCCTTGACCTTCAATCTTTTTGTACCTGTTGGGCCCGACAAATGATAAGAGCACAGCATGCTATAAATAATTCCTTCTCATTATGAGGACGTGCACATGTTTGTCACACACTGAATGTATAATTGAGCACATGCAAATTTGTAGTGTGTGGCTTTATGGTAGATCAAGAAAATAAAAGGATATCTTTTGTATTATGATCATAAAGTGTTCATTGTCCATATATAAACATTATTTTATTAAAAAGGTCTTATGTGTTCTGCTCAGTGATGCTACAGATTAGTCCTACATTTCTATTCAGGAAACACATTCCTTTGTCGAATGTCCTTGGCACTGCTCCATGCTGATAAGACATGCTCTCATGACTGCAGCCACAGGTGAGCTTTTTTCACTACTGTATTGTTTGGCGTAGGTGGCAGCTACTGTATGTTTGAGCTTCCTGTCAAAGCACTTACTCATACTTTGACGTTGACTGAATTGGAAGCTCCCTCCAGCGCAGGAGGATTTTGTTCCCTGACATAAGGAAGACAGCGACTTTCAGTCTGCCCACATTCACCTGACTCATCGTGACAGATGTCCATGGAGCTGCATGATGTCATCTGCCGGCTCTCCCTTCCTCAAGTAAGACCTTGTACCTACATGATTAGAAATGAGTGTGTTGCACTGTAGGCGTCATTCTTCCACAGCTCAAAACCTGAGGGGTGGAGAGAAAAGCCAATGGGCTAGTAATGATTATCTTGGATAGCCGTCATTCATTTGTCGCAGAAGAAAAAAAGTCCCTTGGGAGGACTTATCAGACATGTTCACATCTACGTGTTCCGATGGTGATGTCATGGCTTCAGATGACACCCTGCCATCTGATTGGCCCATTGAGAAGGTCACAGCTCTCATGAGTCAACTGCTGCTAACCCATTGTTGGTAGTCTATTGAGCTCCACCTGCTGGTTCGGACGATGGCATCTGACTGTCTTTGCGGTACCTCTCCTCCTCTTTGGGAGGGGAAGGATGTAACTGAGTGACACACTTCTGTGTCGCTTGCTTGACCACTGAGTAATCTTTAATAGTGAATCATTTCCTGAGATCGTTTGTTGTTACAGAGTTTAGCTTATGAAACTTAGATCTTGAAGTATCCATCTCTAGCTTTCTATTGAGGCTAAGAGGGGAAGTGTTTGTTGCAGAACAAGATTTCCACTTGAATAGCCGATGTTGACATTTCTGGGGAAAAGTGTTCTTGACAATATTAAATTGTCCATGATTTCCTTTTTCTGCTCTCCCTGCAATTGTTGTTGTGATTATATTACCTCCGTTGCCGGATATGTTTCACAGATGGGTAGACAATAGCATGTGCATAATCATTTTTACACAATCAATGATTACAGACTGAAATGCAATTACCAGCAGACCACCGACTGCAAACACACTCGTCGCTCGCAGTGCGCGCACTATTCCAGAAACCTTGTTTTATTCCAAAATTATCTTGGGAGCCACTGTCCTAATTTCTTGCTTTCCAAGTGGGATTCAGGCTAAGAGGAATGGGAAGAATGTGGTGGAAGCCACAAAATGAAACATAATGCATTTCAGAGCTGTAATGAGTCACAGGTTCAGACACACTCCAAACCTTTTGATCCAGTGTTATAATGATGCCTGTATGCTTCAGTGTACACTTAAGCACTAAAAATGCAGGTCACAATATTACCAGCACTGAGGAGCTGAGGACAGCTTATATAACATCAGATTGTACATTAGTGTTTGGCTTTAATTTTTCAACATGGAGCCCTGAGGACATCTGTGTGCCACAGGCTTTTTTTTTTTTTTTTTTTTTTTGTAAATACATTTTTTATAGCGTACATGTGTTGATATACATGTTGAGCTCTTTATTTGCCAATTGAATACAAATAACATAACATTATCATATGTCGTCAGACTTTTGTAGTTTCGTATAACCAGGACGCATTTTTAAGCGAGACTGGTATGAAAATAGAATGAAATAAAATAGAATGAATACATTTGGGCTGATAGAAAGTGAGACTTCTTTGAGGTTTCAAAACTAATTATGCCTATAAAAGTACCGCTGTAGCCTGAGGTTCCTAATTAGAGCATTACAAGCAGCCCAAAGAAAAAGCTGCAATTTTGGAGTCGGTTCTGGTTTTGTGAAAAGTTTTCTGTTGTTTGAGACTTCTAATGTGCAGAAATAGCGTAACCAGAGTATGTCACCTGTGTAAGAAAAAACAACAATAGAAACTTGATCCTAAGATGAACTGTGTTCACGACTCAAGTCTTATTGAAGCCTGAGACGTTTGCATTACATATGAAGCTAGTGTGGTGCTTTTTTAACAGAAGTATGTCTATGACTACAAACTTATTAGAACCTGGATTTTAATACATAATGAAGGGGGTTGAAGAGAGGATGGGTTTAGCTGAGCTGGTGCACCAAAACGCAAATTTTCTACATTATAACCTACAAATATTAGGCAAACTGCAATATGTATTGAGTATTGACAACCATTTTCTGAGATAGCCCAACAACACGACACAGAGAAGGAAGCCAAAAGTGAACAAAAGGGAGCCAACATGCTAGCGAGGAAGCTAACACAGAAGCTAACAGTAGCGCACTTGAACCAGCGCTTAATGAGGCAATCTCTGAAATTACAGCTATCCTTAAAGTCATTGATTAAAAGCTCGGGCTGCTGACACAGTTGTTACAAATGCAACGTGACGCAGAGACGAGAATTTTGGCGGTAGAAGATGCTGCTGATCCGGTCAAGAGCAAACTGAGAACGCTGGAAAAAAAGGTGCTTGACATTTGGAAGTTGTGGGAGGACAGAGAACATACACAACTGAGGGCCATAATCTGACAGTTTTTGAGACCTGGCTGTTGGAAATCCTGATTGAAACAAATACAAAATGTAGGAAATGTAAAACTATGTTCATATTCTTTTGATAATATGTGTGACGTTGGTATTTTGAGCATCAAAACCTCTCGTGAGGGTTTTTATACGCTCTATCCACTGAAAATGGTAAACGGTCTTAGGTCTGACTATAGCGGGCACAGTAGATGGTACATTATGCTGCCCGCCCATGTCAAGGGCTCCATCAGAAACATTAAAATAAGTAGTCAGCTAATTTCCAGAAGAATTTTATAACACTGTGAGGTCTTTTCCCAGATAAATAGTAAGAATGACCCAGGCAGTCTTGTGGCAAATTGGAAATTGAACCCAGCATGTGATAGACACGACTTCCAAGTAGGGGAAATGACCTTTCAATATTAATGATGCAGAGAGCCATGACATCATCAGGACCTGTTTGGGTCCATGTGATCCATAAAGAATGAATAGATGTGACTGTACAAGAGCACCAGCTCACCCACAGCCCCATTTACGCCATATTTGCTTTAATAAAAATTTATCAAACCAACTACCACGCTCCGAGCTTGAGTCACTCTTTATTGAATGCAGCAGCAGAAGTGTAGTAATTCAATGAGCACATCCTCCCACTCCCGACACAGCCGAGGATGGCTTGTTGAGATGCAGTTTTTTTTCCCTTTGTCTAGCTCCAGCAGAACTGATACCCCACAACATGTGTTTGTTTGCTGGCCTGCTGAAATCTCACACAACATATTGTAAAATCAAGCTGTCCCTGAACATATCAAATGCACTCACCTTCACAAGATCACACAATTCTTCAACAGGCATAAAAAAAAACAGCTGAAAAAAAGTGGTGGTGAGGGGGGGATAGATTGTTCTTACTGTGTACTCGGCCATGCTTTGTTTTTGATACAGTGCAAAGCATGGGTCATTGGAGGCATAAAATTCTCACACATCACAGAAAATGCAGCGAAGGAAAAGGATGCTCCGCCGGTCTGACATTGATTCTTTCCGATGTAAAGACTCCTGGTGGGGAGGATGTCACCAGCAGTACCGTCGTTTATTTGTGGTTCCCATCTTGAGCTGTTGTCACTCATTTTCACCTGATGTGCTGCTGTGATTTGAATGGATAATGAGGCGTAGAAGGGAGTGTAAAGTTTTTGAGCAGCGCCTGATAGAAGGAAAAGGCATCTTCCCCCTTCAGGGCATTTAAATTGGAGAGGCATCTCTAGCTGTGTTTTGAATAATGAATAGGAGGTTGAAGAAAAGCTGATCCACTGATATGCAAAAATCTTAGACAAAATAAAAAAATACACAAACTACAAATGCAACTGAAGTGATTATCCATTTCCCAGTACCTACATGGTAAACAGCAGTTTTTGTTCCTCTAAGAGTACTTACAAACCTGAAGGGAATTCAGAGAAAATGTTTATCGCAATGGATAATTACCCATAAATTATCCAGAGTGACATTCCTGTAAGTAAGTATACCTGCAAGTGAGCGCATCTGTTTGAGGAGGTGTCAGCGCAGGCAAATACAGCAGGGCTGTTCTGCAGTTCAGCAGGAACACCAGTAATGCTTACTTGGAAGTGTGTGGCTGCTGATGGCTCTGAGGAGTGAGACACAATGTTGAAATACTGCAGCACCAGACACCAATAAACGCCCAGTCGTTGCCAGGGTCCACCACAGTAAACAATCGCTGGGTATCTGTCAGCTCGATGTCTAATCAATCATGGGGATGTGTCCACTTTAATGCACTGTCAAGAGAGGTTTATGGATTTCTATTTTGACACGTCAATGTTGCCAATAACAGGGAATCCCAAGCGTCTATTATCAAAATTTCATGATATTTCATAGGAGGAGATAAATCTGTTGGAGCATAAAATCAATGGACAGATTTCTGAATGTGGACATTTTTAATTCACTGATTTTGAACATCAAATGACCTTATCCAACTACATTGTAATTGTCAGTATTTGTGGTTCACTTTTTACTCCATTGTACAGTGCTGCAACTAACAGTTATTGTTTTTATTGATGAATCTACTTATTTTCTTTATTCAACCTATGGTCTATGCAGCAAAAGCAAAAGCAAAAAGGTCATCACAAAAGCCTGAGATGGTGTCTCAAATGTCTTGGTTTGTCCAACCAATGGTGTAAACTCGATCATTGAAGAATTTAAAAACAGCTAAATATAGACTTTTTTTTTTTAATCACTGAAATGATTAATCAGTTATCAAAGGTGGGATAGAGTAGATCAGCATTGACTATATACTGTATCCAGTACGCAGCTATGGAGTTAAAATAGGTTCAGTAATTCACTGAGCAGCAATCAACAATATTTTATATATTACCAATGTATTGAATGAAAATATGAAAATGATGAAGATGATGTGACAGGGGTTGCTCGTAGTAATGAACCAACGAGGAACTATAACCTTAATCTGCTTCTTTATATCCAGTTCCAACTCTACTCTTTTGTTGGCTCTCACTGCTCTCATAGCACCACTTTTGGCCACAACAAGCAGCTTTTTTCCTGCGAAAAAGCACTTAAAACACATTGAACACTACCTGCTCAGCGCCAAGAGCAGGTAAGTGACTAGCTAGTAAACACTGTGGATAATTTAGCATTTCCTTCAAGAGAAAAAAACAAGAGCTAAAAGACTGCGAATAGTGGAATATTATACCTGCCAGGTCGGCAGAACAGCTCATCCTCATCAGGAAAACGACCGTTGAGGTCAACTGTGAAAGCAGCTTATTACAACCCCTGTTTACGTTTCTTGTTACGCGGCAAACACTTGTGGCTTTACTAATTATTACGACAGCAAAGGAGGAAGTCAGGAGAAGTATTCTAAAGAGTGAAAAAGGCTGTATAAGGAGGGGGTCGTAGATACTGGATGGATTAAACAAGCACAGACCTTTCAGCCAGGAGGCCACTGTCCGTGTCCTGTGTGAAACCAAAAGTCACAGTGAATTATTTTAATTAACTGACATAGTCAAGTTATGTCTCATGCATAATGTAACTAAAATTACATAAGTAACATGGTTATTTAAACCTAAAACACAATGCTCTCCTGAACCTAACCAAGTAGTTTTCTTCAAACTGCGACAGTTATAGTGAACAGTAGTAGACAGTAGTAGTGATGAAGACCATGGTGTTTTGGGAGTCACTGGCAAATGACCTATTCAGTCATTTAGGTATGAGGATGTGTTGGGTCAGAAACACAATCCAAATTAACGATTAAGTTTCTCCATAACTGCTGGATGTGTAAATACTTTTGTTACATGTAAGACCGTTTTTGCCGTAATATACAAAACACACACAATTCAAATCATGTAAGAAAATGATAGCCACCATCTGTAAAATGTCACATTTCTAATATTGTCCTCAGTTTGCCAATATGAACACAATTCAGATGTAGAGTATAAGTTAAATGCCAACGTTCAAACACTGATAAACTGTAATTATTTGCCCAGTAATGAGGGGTGTTGCAAAAATCAGATTTCATTTAGTGACCTTTCATTGAAATAGTCCTCTAATTACACTGGGATGTGTACAAACGACCTCAACTGAAAGACAAGGATTTATGTCCAGAAAAAACTGATCACACCCTGTCAGTTTACATTTCGTGTGACAGAACTGGCATCCACAGTAGGATAAAGTACATGGCAGCAAAAAACTAATCCCAGGGTTAAACCACAGTTGACTGTAGCGCTGACACGTCTTTGAAGACAGACAAAGACAAGACAAAGTGATAATAGAAGACACTGTCACATTGCAATTTCATCTGAGAAGGAACTATTGTTGCTCCATTTAACATACCAAGGTTATCTAGTGACAGGAGACAGGCCAGGAAAAAAAGCAACAAGCCTGTGACAAATACAATGTAGCTTATCCAAAAATGTGTCTTCTCTTAAGTATAATGAAACCATTGAGCATGAAGCATGAAAACATGAGAATAACAAGTAGAAAGAGAGGACTTACCCAGCTGTGGTTTTTACAGAATTGGAGAGAGAAAATGAGTTTTGAGGGGCAAAATAAAAGGAAAACACAAAGTGAGGACTTAGTTAAGAAGAGGCAGCGATCAAAGCACAGGAGTATATGAGAAACCAGAGTGTTGCAGCATCAGATCTCCCATTGCATGTGGGTCAAAGAGCTTTGGTTGGCCCTTTTTTCACAGATAGGACCACAGGCTGCACCTTCAACTCATTTCCTGCTGATTGCTCAGCTTCATTTCACTGATTGTTGTAAATGTTTCATACACTATTGGAGGGGGTTTGCCCACAAGGAGGGCGTCCTTATGAAAAATGCATTCAGACAGATGTCTAGGTCTGCCTTCACTGCCACGTAACGCTCATCTGAGCCAACAGAGAATTGATTAGAAAGCAATCTAGACTCACTGAGGGCAAATTCTTCAAATGCTGCCTTGCATTGAGCTCGAAGAATATAACTGACATTTTTACAAGTCATCAATATCAAAGTTATTGAGCCCCTAAGTCACAACAATCACAAATTGGGCTGGAATAATGCATCCGCCGTTTTATATAGTGTAGAATATAGAGCTATCTGATTTCATTAACCTGAATAAATCAATGTTTCTGATATTAAAATATGTGTAATATGAGACGTGTTGCTCACGGTGCCAAAACCATGGATAATGAATGCTCAACTTCAGCTCTGCAGACGTATTAAGGCTGTTCATTGTTTTGGTTTTCACTCCTACACACTTACTGTAAGGTTGAGTCGGAGCCACTTTCAATAAACACAGTGAAGGATTAGATACTAGCTGGTGAAGAAAATCGAACACCTTGCAGCTAAAATCACAGAACAGCTAACCAACAACATGAAGTGTTAATGCATCACTTATGCAGAAAAATGTCTCCAAATGACTGCTAATGTTGCCCTATGCCTGCAAACTATATTTAAATACATTACAACTTTATAATGCTGTAATATGGTTGTGACTGTGTGGCTGTCACTGATCTTCTGCCTCCTACTGGCCAAAATTCAGCATGAACCTTGTTTTAATGGCTTCATGGCTTGTAGCACGAGGCCCTTTAATTTAATTTGTGGGTTGCATACTATTACAGTCTTTATGGAGTGTGTGCAAAGAATACTGACATCTCCTCACTTACTGTTTGAAAAAGAGGACCAGCCTCAATGTCAGCGGCGGCAGTATGTATGTGTGTGGGTGTGTGTGGGTGTGTGTGGGTGTCTTATGAGCTGGTAGATTGAGTCAACACATTTTTCATAATAAGTGCCCTTCACTCGTCAGCAGATGCCATTCTATACAGACAGATGAGCCACTTCCTAATCTCCTAATGAAAAAAAGTAGAAAGACAGTTAATACTCTTGACAGATTCCAGTGTTATTTAATTATTTCAGCATTTTTTGTCCTTCCACACTGTCCAAACTTTTAAATGACATAAATGATTGGAGTAAAGATCACCCTGAACTATTATAAATTCGAAATGAACCATATTAAACATATCACACAGAATTGTGTCTCCAGCACTCGATAATTCTTCCTTCACAGTGAATTTTCCAATCCTTGATAAAGAGCAACAGTGAACTGGAGGGCCAATTCTGGGTCACATTAAGAATGGTATCATTATGTTGACAACTACACCTCTCTGTTGCTTTTAAAGCAGGATAGAAGTGTATTTAAATGGTTTTAGAGCAGAGCAACCCACCCACAGTGTTCAATGGCGAAAGAAGAGAAATATTTTTTGACTTGAAACTGACTGGTTGTTTGAGGTACAAACAGGCAAAAATATTGCAACAGACTGCATGATTCATACACAGAACCTCATAAACACTGCACTACAAAGGCATCTACAGAGTATCTAGCTTCTGTATTGTGACATATTGCTGCGTGAAACAGGAAGAGCAGGTGGGACATAATGTGCTAGCCTCCACTCAATCATAGAGGACCACTTGCCTCCTTCAACACCCTTTACAAGAGCAACCGGAGGAACCCCTTGGACAGCTGGAGGTGGAGGAAGACAATGAGAGAATGGATTTTCATAATAAGCCTCTGTTCTCGTCTGGTGACTGTTCTTTATCCCTCGCTGTGAGAACTCATTTGTAAAGTCAGCGTTCATTTTTTTACACGGATATGCTGATGACTCACGACTGTATCTAAACTATAATCAGAAAACCTTTTGTGCATCTCCAAAACTTACTGAATTCAAACTACAGATGTCCATCGATGTGCTGCTCCTTATTTATAACAAAACACACATTTCGCTCACTGATATAATTTTGACAGTAGATATAGCATCTCAGTTGTTAGCACTGGCATCCACGGAAAAAAGGCTTCAATGTCGGATCTGATCCTTTCTGTGCAGAGTTTGCATCTTTTCTCATGATCTGTGTCGTTTTTTTCTTTTTTTTGTTATTATTTTGATTCCTTCTCAGGTTGGCCTGATAGTTACCTGTTTTTATGTGCAATACTTGCTGGGAGGTGACATTTAGATGCAGCATATGATGTATCACCAAGGTTGACAATATTGTGTTTATCAGATCTTGTTGACACTGCTATGCAAGGTGATTACTATCAATCAATGAGCAGACTTAACAATACTCCTTTGCATTAGAATGAACTGCCTGTTGAGATTGGGGGAGGCGAACTCTGCAGATCTCCTTAAAGCCTGCCTGAAAATGTTATTTATTTTCACTCTAATGTGGTGAGCCTCAGCTTTGCACAGTGACTCAGTACCTCATAGTTAGCATTAGGTCAGCTTCCTGCTGATTGGAATTGATTTTGCCTTTTCTGTCTTCTAGTTCTGGGTGTTTCCTGCTGATTGAAATTTATATGTATTTTAGTGTGAATTTAGAGAAAAGCATCAGGCTAAATGTGCCTTCTGAGTGTGTGGCTGCCCACAAACTCATCATGCATTAGTCATGTTGCAGTGCTATTAACTTGGCCGGCGCTGTTGGAAACAAGGCATGATTAAAAATACATGTTGTAATGATTGAGTAAACCGAGGTAATCAGAATTCAGGCTTAAATAAGTTAACATTATGTTTATGGACTCTAACAGTGTCAATTGTTTGACTTGCTATTTGTAGCTGGAAACAGTGTTCTGTATCTAAGCACTGTAAAGAGTGTTAAGACTACCTTCTGGCACTACAGATTAGTTTACTGCATTTTACACTTTGCCAAATCCATCAGAACTAAGAGAGGTATTGAGCATATGGAGCTGTGAAAATATCTTTTGGCACTGGTTTGTTCATTGATAGGCTTACAGTATGTTTTTCCCCCAACCTTCCTCCCCACTCTGCACGGAAATGCAAAGTTGTCGGTGGTAGAGTGATCGGGAATGTTGAGTAGCACAGGACCAGAGTTCAAATACAGATACAATAGCCAGAGGTATGAGTGGGAGAAAGCAATACCATTGTCAGTGCTCGTTAACATGTATTTCTGCTAATGGATAGGAATAACCTGTGAGGAGAAACTCTTTGACTATGTGTGAGCTGATCGTTAAGTGATTGTCACAATTTCTTTTTTTAGTAATTCATCATGTTATGCAAGTCTTATATAAATATGAAAATATATCACTGTTTTCAGTCAGCAGTCAAGTGTGTTGTGAAATCTGTCTGGAGCCCGGCATGAATGTGCTATATTAAACCTGAAATATAGCGAGAAAATGCTGCTCTTCTGATTTGTTTGTGTGCATGTTTGTTGGAGAAAGTAGGATTTTTGGGCTAATTTGAAGCTGTTTTTCTGTCTCCACATACTCACCTGCGCACCTGATGAGAAAGCAATTATGTTACACCAAAATGTATATTTCATTTCTCAGTCTGAAAATAATGATAGGCTGTAGAAACTTTTTTCGATTGAAAATGAAATTCCACATCACCAAATACAAAATAATTCTCTGTATCAATGGCAGATAGAAAAAATGCCTCAAAAAAGTATTACAATTATGTCAGCTGCAGCCCGGTCACCATTGTATGTTTCTACAACTTGAACTTGGGTTTCATATGTATCATAAGCACATTACTGCAACACGTCATAGTTTAATTAGATGACATGTATACGACCTGACTTTCTATCAGGAGGAGGAGGGGATGGTGGTTACAGCTAGGTGAGACGGCTGCAAAACAAGAGAACACTGTTTGAGATGGCATTTAAACATTTGTATACATGAAACCTCTGTTTTTTCAACAAGATGAGTGGACATTTTCCGACCATCTATATGTCAACAAAAGCAGGTTTTGAAGCCAAAATGTAATCTTTTTTTTTCGTTTTTGTCTAAATCTAACCAGACCTTAGACTAAGGTTATTCTAGAAGCAGGCCTATTTTTTGTTCCATTACAATCCTGACAGCAATCGTTACATTAAATAAATAAAATAAATAAATTAAATAAATAAAAAAAAGAAATCTAGTATCCATGGCTATCGCAGGCCTCTAATAAGTCCATCCAATTGTTTCATGTGGGCTGTATGAAATGACTGGCCAGGCTAACTGTTTGTCAGTCTTTGACAAGGATAGGCTCATATATTGCTAAAGCTATTTTGCGAGCTAGCAGCACAAAAATGGCAGAGAAAGTGCAGCAAAAATGTCCCAATGCTGTTGAGATACAATAGTTTTTTTCTCCACCAGTCATATGCTACTCCACATGTTCACTTAATGATGTCCCCATATAGAGCTGTACTTATCCTGTTGATTGATGAGATTGATACAAGCATTGACCCCATGTTATGAAGGGTTAAGACATTGGAGAAACAAACCAGGATAAGAGAGAGAACACAGCTGCCTTTGTCTCTGTAACAAAGTTGCCTGCACATGATGACCTTGTAGTGAGCGGTATCTTTCTGTGGAATGATAGCAAAGTGTGTCTTAGAGGAACTCAAAGTAGTGCAGAGCAGTGCAGGATGAGACAGGAAGAGAACAGGAAGAGGGAGGGTCTTTCCACAGGGCGATGTCTTCACGGATTGGAGGAATCGTGTTGCCAAGAGGCTGGGACCAGCCTGTGCACCGACGAAAGGAGAAGCCAAGTCTAAACCACGGCCTCCTCACCTTTTTGACCAATGAGAAGTTACAACACCTCAACAGCAAAAATATAACTGTTATTGTAAATGAATACCTCCATCTTTTTCTGGCCGATGGGTAACAGAGTAACAGCAATCCGCTGACTGTGATTTGTCTAACAGAGAAAGGTCCATGATCATGCTTGCTTAATGATACAATTCTAAATAAATAGTTAAACGGAACGTCGTTGTATGTCTTCACTCAAACAAACGAACACGCGAACAATACTAACATATTAGCTTGGCAGCGTTGATTCACTGTTAATAGCCATGTTTGTTACTTACATCCGTTATGATAATGTTAGGTATGAGACATGAAATAATTGGACACAGAGTACACAGTACATCCTGAGCCTGTCGTCCAGCAGCTTGCGAACACAGTAGCACAAAGCACTCAGCCCCTGAGCAAAGCTAACCTAGTTAGCACAAAGCACTCAGCCCTTGAGCCAAAGAACAGAGCTGCAGTGGCAGCAACAGCATCCTTCTGTGGCTATTGTTAGCACAACGCTTACGTCTACAGTAGTAAGGAGTAGCTGCAAGGCCAGGTAGCCTTTTCGGATGGAGGTATGATCATGAAGGCTATTTTACTTGTGTTTATATGATTTTGGCATTCAATAGAGTTGTTTATTAAAGCTTGAAGAGCTTTTTCAACGTGGGCACATGTATTTCCTTGCTGGTCAGCAAGAGCTTTGGGGCAGTTGGTGTGGATGGAAATCTTAGCTTGCTCTTGCTAGTGTCTTCATTCGAATCAACCCCAGCATTAACCGCAGCGTTGTGAAAATTTAAACATAAAGAAATGTAAAGTTTAAACATATCTGTAAGATACGTGCTATAATAATGTTGATATGGCACATATGAAACGTACAAATTAAACATATCTGTGGCTTGCAAAAACGTACATTACCAATATTTATTGTGGCGATTGGGTTGGTTAACTGACACTGACTGCTCATTATGCAGTACTAATACTTTGTTTTTCTTCATTTGAGCTGCTGTCTGTCTCTCATTGATGTCAAACCAGCAGCATTAAAACCGTTAGAGCGTATCTATCATCAGAAAAAGAATTTTGATGGCGAATCATCCATCTTGCTCCGACGCAAGGCCATTGTGCTGCAATCATGAATGTGTTTATCGTGGTCCATTTACAGTGCTGGCGAGTTAATGTCACTTGTATATCATGTGCTCTACCTGGAGGTTGTAAATGCATAGGCAATGGGCTGTGTTCAGTGTGCGAGCAGCAGAGGACATCATAGCTAGTCTCAGCCATGCCATTTACAGTAATGTGCTGGGTTATTGTAAATAAATGACTGGCCTTAGGTGTATGAAGCCATTTGTACACAAAGACACAGAACACAGGTAAAGCAATCACCTTGAACAAGAATTACAGAAAGTATTTTCTTCCCCTTTCCTTCCTTGTTTCCTAAAAACTCCTCAAGCGTTTGATTGTAATGTTCTGGCCTAACAAAGTTGAGATTGGGATTTATTTTCTTTTCCATTATCTGCCTCTTGATAACAACAAGGTAAATTATTTGGTGATTATGGGGGATTGGAAAAGCACTGAGTCAATCAGTTTTTAAATGGAAACTGAATGGAACAAATACAAATTGAATATGGAGAATCTGTCTCTCGGGGACAGAGCAGATAGATAGACGTCCGGTCAAATCCTCAGCTCGCTAAACAACTTTTGGATGCCGCTTATTCTCGCAGCCCTGCCCAATTGATGGCACCGGCCAATTCAGCTGACAGTATAAACAGCAAAGGTTGAAGCTATATTGAGACCCTGTGAACCGAAATAGCTGCAGGAGAATTTTCATTAAAAATAAAGAGAAAACGAACCACTTTGCATGGGCCGTGGCTGTAGTCATGGTTGAAATTCCCCCACAAAGCTTTCATCATAATGCTCCAGTGACTTTGATAAATTTCATTCAATGTAGCTTCAACCTAGTGATGCACCGGCACACTCACCCTATACACACACACAAACACACACAAGAGTGTAGCATGCACCATCACGTAAACACACATGAGAAGATAGAAAAAAGGAAGAAGAGAGAAGAAGAACGAGCCCACGTTTCCCTGCTCACCATTTTACCAGAGAAAACACTTTTTCCTGTGGCTTTTTTACTGTCATCCCCAGGGTCCAACGCTCCTTTGTGCTTGCTACTGTCTGTCCTATATTACAGTTTTTTCATATCTGGTAAGTATCTGGGAGGACTGCACAGTGATGTGATAAGTTTTGACTATTAACGTATTCTTGGGTGAAATCCTCTCCTTCACCAATTCTTCTAAAACCCCTCTGAAGAGCTTGCATGCCATAACTCACACAGCCACCCATGCTTTGCAGCCGAGCCCGGCAGCTTCCTCGGAGGAGATTAAAGAGGAAATTCTGAATGCATGGAGAAACATTCGCTACTCTGCACACTCGTCTTCACTGTCAAAGGAAAACACATGCACTGTAACATATGAAGGTAGAGGGAAGTGTTCACATGCACACAAATGCAAACATTGCAAAAATAAAGTTGTTTTCTGCTGTAGTGAGCACCGAGGCACTGCAAACTGCAGTTCTTCTATGAAGGATAACACAAAACGTGCAATTTTCTATAAAAACTCTGATCCGTCCACGCCTCCGTTATGAATACACATCTTCCCATCAGCTATCACTGTGGAGACACGGGCCCGCTAAATTAAATCCAGCCTGTTGAGAATAAAGCTATTTTTACCAGCATCATGAGACTGAGAGTCAATCCAAGCTGGAGCTGCCTATAAAGAGGAGAGGCAATCTTGGTTCTGAATGGGTCTGAACGCTCAATCAGCAATATACTGCACTCCAAAGGAAATAAGGCGACCACTTCAATCCTGACATTGATTTCTTTCTCTTCCCTCTCAAACAATGTCTTCATGATCACAGACAGTCACATAACTACACATTACACTCAAGGAAAAATGATATGTTACTCAGATGAAACATGCGGTGCAGTCCGTGCTCGTATTTTACTTATGAATTGCAGATTCTGAAGCATAGCTCGAGCTCAATTTCAGCTGTGGTTTGGTTATCAAAAGCTCTAATAACCAGGCACAGTTAGGACTGCAACAACTGCAAACCAATGTAATATTGCATCAAACCACAAGAGGGGGAGGCACCACCTGTTTTATTCCCAGTAGCTGAACATCAGAGCAGGTTTAGATGACAGGCTTTTAATATAAAATGCTCCACAAGAATGGTTTCTGTCGTCCTGTTTGAGAGGGAGAGAGAATTTGCAGCGTACATGGATCAAAAAGTGGACGCACCGGACAAATGAAATGCAGGGATACCTGAGCACAGAGACACAAATCAACAGGGGCCTGAACCAGCCAGTTTTTTGATAACAGCTATAAAACCCAGAGGCTGCCAGTGATATGCTCCACTGACTGCAATCTATTATATAAATATGCTAAAATTTTACATGCATGTCTAGTATCTGCCAAAATCTCTATTTTGCAGCAGTAATTTAGATTTGTATCATAAGATGGAGAATAAAAGGGATGCGGGTGATGTGCAGTGTTATCACTTGACCAGTAGGTGGAAATACATGCATATTAAGTGGCTGAGTCAGTGCCAAAGAGCTTTTACTGCAGTGCCAGGAGCAGGAAGGAAGGACCTTTAAAGTTTCAAGCCAAACAGATGCATTTTCTCGTCAACATTATTCATTATTGTGAACAGGCACTGATTTAAAAATGGTGTTTTAGATATATGTGCTTTTGATAAATCATATTCACGATGCCACTGAAAACACTGCAGTGCTGTTTCAGCTAAACATGACTAAGGGATTTTGCTGTGAGATAAGGGTAATTGCCTCATTATTTTGTGAGTAATATGAAATAAATTGTAGCATTTGACAAAAGAATTATGTCAACGTACGCTTGACCATATTACATGGATCCTATGGTATTACTAATTGTCATGATTGATTATTGACTATTGCTAAACTATTGGTAATATTTTAATTCTGATATTGTGCTTCTGAAATTCTATGTTTTTTTTAGTTGTTGTTGTTGTTGTTGTTGTGTTCTCGGCTCTCTTTTGAAAAGGAGATATTGATCTTAATGGGACTTACCTGATTAAAGCAACATTATGTAACTTTTTTATATTAAAATAACAGCTTCAAAATCATGTTGATGGTTCAGTGTCTTGTAATATGGTGAATGGTGTCTCTGTCTCAGCCACTCAGCCCCCATCACATGTTTCTGCACTATGTCACTTCAGTGAGAGGGTCGGTTCACAGCGTAACATACATGTTTACTTCAACATACAAGTTTTCAACACATAGCATTGTTATGACATAATGAGTTTTGATTGTAGTTAGCACCTACATTACGTCTGACAAACTGACAAACTGAGATTTCACTGGGATTTGTATTTATGACAGTAGCAACCCTGAACAGGAGACCTTCACTCGGAATGATAAAACACATCCACTAATCTGATGGGTTTCTGATCCACAGAACCATGCTGTGATCGCTATATCCAGTGGACTTAATACCAAAACCGAAACTAGTTCCTATCATCTCCAATATCTGATATGCTGGAAATTTGTCAAATTTGGCCTGAGTCACACTTAGAGGTAGAGCAAGGTCAAACAGAACAAATTGTCAATTGTTGGATATAAATCATTAATCTCTAGTGCACACAATATATCATTGATTCCCGCTGCTCTATAGGCTTAGTGCTTGATTGTATCTCCATGGTGACGCCAGACGTCAGTCACAGAAGTCCACAAAGGATTGTGTTTCAGGTTGGCTGCACTGATGCAGAATGTACTTCTGTAAAGATGAGACGTTATCTAAGATATGACATTTCGTTTGACATGTTCATCTTTGATCTAAAGAACTGAAGGGTAAATTCAGGAAGTCATATATGGAGAAATGATTATCCCTTGTTCTGAGGATTCAAGTTTGTCTGCTAGCAAGTGTATTTGAGAACTCATCAGAGAAACCCGCTTGACCAGCAACTCCATCTGCATCAGCACCTATTCAAATTATTCATTAAATTTTATGGCTAGTGGGGAAAGAATTTGCACAACCCCCTGGTTGATTGGAACGACTGTGTTGAAGGCTGTGTATTACTCATAAATATAGCAATAAAGTATAGATCAACAAATGGGCGGGGTGGGTGTCTGAGGGGCATGTCACAGAGTTATTTGCAGACTTGCAGGCATGTGTGCTGCATACTGATAATGCTGAAACCCCACAGACACTGTACAAATCCTCAGATGCTACAGAAGAGGTGAGAGCTCTCACTGAGGAGATGGTGAGCACTAATTCATGAAGCCCCGCCGGGCCCACCGCGATCAATACAGCATGCAGATTTTTTTCTTTGAGGTGAAAATAAGCTGTTTGAGTTTTGTTTATTTGTGGAAATCGGACTGATGTGCACTTATACTCTTCACACAACCATCAAAAGACCAGCTAAGGATAAACTGCGGGGAGGCATTTTATACTTTTGAATAAAAACACTTTGATGACTGTCAGGAAAAAAACATTCCTGCCCTTGATAAAAGGCCTGAGGAATAGGGTAATTATGCCATTTAAAACTCAAAATGACAATAAAAGAACTGCACTAGACATTTGTCAATTCAACAATGCTGGATTTGGCACACCGCATGGTGAAACAGCAGCGGGCATGGCAGGAAGACAAATTGAGATTTTGTACTTTGATTGTAGCTGAAAGAAAAATCTATTTTAAAAACCTGTAACCAAATGTTGCACACACTCCTCTGCCGCATAACTGATAGATTGTCCACATCCAGCACATTTGGCAGACACATTAATAGGTATAGTTTTTGAAAATATGGGAGGACAATCAGCCACTGCCCGGTGCATCGATGGATCTACAGGAGCCAGGACGGTTAATATGAGCCTAGACAGGAGGAATAAAAATAAAAAGATAAAAGGGGCTTGTTCAGAAGAGGACATCAAATGTCTCCATCAGTGCTTGTAGACTCAAATGTCACTACTGTCAAAAAAAAAGTCAGGCAAGAGTTAAATCATGATGAGCCATTTGATTACTTATGTGATTATCTTTCTTTAACACATGTATGGCTGATCATTACTGACTGTTTTCTGTTGGAATGACTCCACCTATAGAAGCAGCTATGTCACACACTGGCAGATTGTCATCCCACACACAAAACATGCCACTGAATCTGTGTATGTAAATAAATCTGCTTTTTTAATTATTGATGTGGCCTTAACTCTTAGTGTGTGGCCCTAGGCCTTAGCCCAGTATCTGTTGTCCCTTTCCTGCCTGTGCTCCTCTTTTCAGGTTCTCCCTGGTATGGCCCCACCCACCTCGTTGAGGGATTGGCGTCACCTGAGCCTTTATAAGCCAGGTGATTCCAAGATGGCTCCCTCTCTCCCTCCTGGAAGGCTGGTGCCTGCTTGGGCATGCCATTTGGTATTGTTTAGTTTGTGATTATGTTTTGTTAGCCTTTAGTTTGCTTCTGTTAACTTATCTTTAATAAATGATTTGATTTACTTAAGTGGTTACCGTGTGGACCTCCCTTCTTTGTTGTGCTCCTGAATGAGCCGGGCATAAAAGTGAGTAAATCTGCTTATTTAATTATCGATGACAATGTTTTGTGTGGCCTTAACTCTTAATGTGCTCAGTTGTCACAAAATTAGTGTAGAAGGTGGACCCAAATGCAAGAGACGGCAGCGAGGAGGCAGATCAATGGCTGAACGTATACAATAACCGTACAATATGATCCAACTTTATGATCAGTTCACACTGAAATTCATTTTGCATCCTCAGACAGCTCGGCCCAAGAAGTTTACACAGAGGTCAGACATGCAGTCACACACATTCATATACATACAGAGTACATCCAACAGTCATGACCATGAAACATATCACACAATAGAAGAACATGCAGGGGGTCAGAGGAGATGTTGGCAAAGTCTGAGCATGCTCTTGTTGTGAGTTGCTTGACAGAAGGATGCCACAGGTGTGCCAATAATCTTTGCACAAATTGGGGTTTGTGTTTCACAGACAGACTCTACTGCAGCACAGCATGACACTTTGAATCACTGGTTTGGAAAACAGAGAGATAATCCAGCAACTAGCTCCAAAAGATCTGAGTCTGTGGAGAAAGTAAATACACTTCTCTAACAAATAAACTCTACATGAGGAGTCCATGGCATCGACCATGACTCCCAAGAAACTGTATTCACAATTTGTACATGTCAAGAAATCCGTAAATGGCAACCATGACAACAAAGATTCCCTTACTTTAATGAAGTAGTCATTTTAATCCAAACCACAACCCTCTCCTACCAAACCTAACCATAGCACTGTCACACAATAGAAATTAAGTATTTCTCTAACAATGATTTATAAAGGTTACGAAAGGCACAGACAAATGATGTCGTAACGTGTCTGACATGTAACCTTTCCCTGGGTGGGGAATCTGCGCTGCTGATCCTGGGTTTAGTATCAAAGATATTAAAGTCTGGAATTCTCCATAAATATCTTATATTGAAGATCTTACAGGGTTTTTGTGGTACAAGTTCACTTGGTTCTTTAGGTTCACTAAGTTCTTTCAGAAGCAGACTTTATATAAGTAAGAAAAAACACAACAGAAAAAAGCAGAAAAAATCCCGCCTAATAAGGTTTATTTCTCTAGTACAGGTCCTTTTTTAAGTCAAGGCTTTCCTTAGCTGTAGAAAACCAAATAACTTGTTGACTCAAATTTATCATCTAACCATTGAAATAAATTAGAAAACAAATGACTGTACAATTTATGCAATGTGTCCTCTGTCATCAAATTAATTCAGCTATAAGTTCATAATTGTCTTTGTTTTCCCCTTTAAACACTTAATTCCCGACAGGTTAGTAGTTTTAGATTTTAAGATTATTTCCTTTAAATGTTCCTTTAAAGTTGTTTGCCGACCTCAGGTTTCTTGAAGATTCCAGTTTCAGTTGGCCTTCGGCCCAACAAAAGCTTACCGGGGTCAGTGTAAGACACAGCAGCACACAAAGCACCCACACATAGCCTCCGTCTGGGGTGTTTGGGGAGCATCTGTGAATTGAGGCTACAGAAAACAAACTAGGTTATGGTGTCGTCCCGCTAAAAGAGGCATCAGATCAGAAAATGCACATGTGTCGTCCTATAGGACAGTTAAATAATATATGTTGTCCTTTAACTTGGACTTGTACTCCGATTTTGTGATGTAACTTGAAAAAATAGAGCGTTCTTCAGGTCAATGGCATGAAATCGTCTTTTATAAGTGATGTTTGCTACATTTGGTCTGCCTGCACAAACCAGGTCAACAGTGCACTGTGCTGTTTTATTCACTTCAGTTGGCAAAAACCCCTCAAAAATTGTTATATAATTACAGATATTTTGTTATGTAAACATACCAAATACACAGCAAAAATAATGTTTTATTCTTATGGCATTAATGGTAGGAATGCACAGTATAGATAAATGTCTAATTTAGCGTCTACTGCTTACATGCTGTGAGGAGGCCTTCCCTTTCAGCTGATTAGCTCTCTACAGCCCTCTGATGATACAGGGTATGTGTTCTGATTTGAGTGACGCATGTTATCAAAATACGATTATGCATGCCAGATCCACTGAGGCTCCTTGATTAAATCTTGAACACAGCATAAGACCACATTAATTTTTTGTGCCTATCTGCATTACTGGTTGGTTATGACACAGTATTCTTCATGGTTTTTCCAGTTTCTGCAAGGAATTTGGTTGCTATGAAAGAGCAGCATTATGGGTCAGTGCATTGCAGTGTGTAAAGGCTTAAACAGACTGTTGTTTATCTTCCTTTCTCCAGCCACATCCTCCAGCTCTTCTTGAACCTTGCTTGGATGTCTCCTCCTCGTTGATGAGTTCAAAATATATTTATGGAAGGTCATCAAGGAGGCATCCCAATCATACCTCAATGTGCAAAGGAGCACTGGTTCTGCTAAGCTCCTCAGACAAAGTGAATGAAGCTCCCAACTCAACACAACAGTCAGGTACCCACACCCACATCTCTGTAAACACCAATTTAGCTGTCTATGTCTTGCTCGATCTTACCGTCTTCTAACTCAAAGTGGCTGTCCGAGTAACTGCTTACAAATAATTGGAGATAGTTGGATAATCAATCCCCCCTTTCAATCCACTTCAGGCTGCTACATTAATACACATTCACACACCTTTTTTGATTTGTATCTTCCTCTGGTGAACACTTCGTACATTTCTGGAAAAAAACAAAAACTGTACAGCTCTCAATTTAAAAAGCCATTCGCAGACTTAAGAATGACACGGCTCTTGTAACTGGAAAATCTTCAGCACATAGGCCTTAGGCAATGCATCGCAAATTAATAATCTACCCGCATCCACACAATCATTTATACATCTTTCAGCGCAGGCAAACACACACACGCAGTTACAATTCCTAGAAATAGACGCAATAAGAGATACATTCTGATATTGGTTCGACATCTGTTTCCCGGTCAAATAATGTTGCCATCTTGTTAGAGTTGTTTCACTGTAACAATGCTACCCAGTAGTGTAGGTAAAGGTTGGTAGATGGCGAATAAAAATTTAATTATCAAACTATCTTATGGTTATTTCAAACTTATATATTCTTAATGACTTCTCGTGGCCCACCTGCAGTATGTTCTTTGGTAATCACTGTACATATTTTTTCAGATTTTATTGTCTTCTATTTATGTGTCCAGATTTTCAGCACTTGCTTTTGACCTTTCTTTGTATTTTTCTACTTCATGTGTGTTATATTGTTGTATGCCACCTACACACCGGGCCAAAGTCCTCTTACTTGGCGATAAACCTGATTCTGATTCTCCAATCCACTGGAACAGTCTGTGATCTCCATGTGAAACTGAAATGGCATGTCTGCAGGAGTAAAATCTGAAATTCAAGCCAATCAGCGACTTGAAGGTGCAAAAGCACAGGTGTAGCAAATTACGTTTACAGCTTCAGCTCACATCCATTAAATGTTCCATTAAACACAGCATCAGGAGCCTGAAATGCACTTATCTTACCTACTGTACATGGAACAGTCGTTTTTAATGTTCAGATACACCCGTGCTTTCTTAACCACGGCAAGCCAACAACTAAAAACCTGTGTACATTATCCTGTTCACTTTCACTCACTCTTTAAAAATATCCCGTGGTGTCACGCTTACAAATGTTAAAACGCAGACTCGACCCGTCATCACTACCTTGGCAGCCTTGTTGCTCCACCACCATCACCTTCAACTCCCGACATGAAAGTCAGGTAAATAAACATGTAATGTGCGCGTGATATGACACATTTGGCAGACACATATCTGTGGTTTGCAGAAATGTTACTGCTGATGTTTTCTCCAGTGCTGGAGTGTGTATGCTGTTTTCACAGCAGGAGATTTTGACATGTCAGTGTAGGAAATAAAACAAAATTAATTATGGCTGAATTTCATCGAGCTGCTTCAGTTTCTGGGTCTCGTAACGGTTCATACAAATGTATTTAGGCATACATACAAGCGTATAAAAGTATAATTACCAAATTTAAATCCTTGTAATGTTTTCCTTGAATATTTTCAGTGAGCACAGAGAGAATTGACACTGAGCGATGACTATAAACACAGTCCTCCTGTATGATTCAAAGCATGCAAGGAACAAGAAGAAAAGCACATTTTTAACTGGAGGGGGACTTACATTTTATTAGTAACACTGGTGCTTTTCATGCTATGACAAGTCAGATGTTTGCTGTGAAGCAGCGTATAGTGTCATATGGGGTCAGCTCGCACCAGAATGATGTTTGTGACATAAAAACAAGCGGCTCTGTGGAGTGCTATCTGCAGACACCAGATCAATTATAACGTTTATGCAAAAGCTTTTGGGTTTTTATTTTTTTAATTTGGGACAGGAAATGGAGTTTGCAGACCGATGTATAATTCTGAGAAAGTGTTGGATCTAAAATACCGAAGAGGCCTCCAAGTGTTTCTTTCTCACAGCAGTATTATGACTTCTCTTTCTAGGAAAAGCACTGCTGCTACTAATATCATGGCTCCACTCTAATATTGTAGTAATGCACAACAATGTGACAGTACGAAGACTACAATGAAACTGAAACAGCTAAAAGGAATTCAGCCATCATTCATTTTTTTATGAATACTTGTGCTTTTCCTGCTGTGACATCTCAATGTTTTCAATGAGAACGGCTAATTGTATTGCTCCAGACCTGCCATGCAACACCTGTCCACCAGCTGTCACTAATGAGTTTTTTTGCCTCTGCTGGTCCCGGTCCTGGCCAATTCAAAATGGGGTTTTAAAACAAAAAAGATCTGTCAAATTGTGTGTTTTAGCTCCATTTCAGAAACAATCTCTGTCCATACCAACACAGATGAAAATGTGTATCACGTGACCATTCATATGGACCGTTCTGGGTTAGTGTGTAAACTGAAGCATGTTAGGTTAATCGGCGACTCTAAATTGCTTGTAGTCTCCTGCTCAGCTAATGGATGGATGGACATATTAAAACAAACAATCAAACAGAACACATTGTTATCAAAGCGCAGATTCCTGCTAGTTCTGCTTTGTGGTCTTTAATAGTCTTTTTTCACAAAGTATTCACATTATTTTCTGTACCCTGTTTGGAGCACAGCAGTGGCAGCAACACAAATAATTCCATAACGGTGCGCTGATTTTCAGAATGCTACTCAAAGCACACCTGAATCAAATGTTTTTCTCATGCTTGTAGAGGGAGTTTAGGGGTCGATACAGAAAAATCTGCGTTGGTGACAAGGTTGAACATTGTTTTTTGTTATCAGTGCTTCGGTGACCTTGGTCGAGGAAAACATGAACCCATCTGATAAGATTCCTAAAACAAATCAAGACCAAGGATAAATTAGCTGATGTGTCAGTGATAAGTCAAAAATAGTTCAGACGGGGAGGATTTCATCACACTCATTTGTTTGAATGTATTTGTTCTAGATACATAATAATGCAGCTAAATCACAGTTAATGACGGTTCAGTTCATAAATGCAACAGTATTCACCCTAATATGTTAAATCCTGTGAAAATATTGCAAAATACAAGACTAAACTTAATATGATTTTGACACATGTATCGTCGAGCCAAATAAGGTTAAAGATAAGTGCATTGTGCACTGTTGACACAATACAACTGTAGTGTTGCTTAATTTTCATATTTTGTCGTCTGTTTTTCTTTCCAAATCCTGTTGATTTGAAACGCATCACTTCCCCCTCAGTTTGACTCATAGTGTCCTTGTGGCATTGAAAACACTACTATTGGCATTTCTATTTCCGCACACCAGGCTTTTAGACTGATAGAAGCTACGATGTTACTCGTTTTGTCAGGAAGACTGAGGCTGAAAGGCATTTTCTTTGCAGTAGCTTCACCCCATTCCTTCTGTACGTCACCAGTGCTTGTGTTCCATCAGAAATACACCTGGTAAGGTCAAATATGTTCGTGTCTCACATAAAAGCTTAGAAATAGCCATTCAGAGAATTGCTATTGATTTCTCACAAATCATAATGGGGCTAAATTAATTGATAGTTTTTCTGTGTCAAATCAGATAAACATCACAGAGGGCACTCTTTCATCTTCTTCAATCCATGTTCAAAAAGCAGCACATATTAGACAAGCTCGGCATCAGACTGCTGTCTGTCAGATCTGTGCACTTTGAAGACAAGCAGAGACATAAAAATATGACTTTATTATTCTTGACCATTTATAGCAAGATGCTTTGCTGCACGTCATTGCATTTCTCCTGCGTGTATTGAAACGATGCACTTCTTTTGTCAGGAGCTTGACAATATTATTCTTGTCTTCTGAGAACAAACAGTACTTTCTAGTCTGATTTTACTAAATTAAAGAAGGAGGAGACAAAATGCCCGCGAATCTCCACTTTGTCAAGAGCTCACAAGAGAACATAATGTTATACTAGTTAATTCTGAGGAAAGTGGGTCGCTCGTAAATTTAGGTATTTGTCACATTGGAGTAGATGTGTGGTACTAATAAAGGAATGGTTTCACCACATTCTGCTCCCCCGGGAGGATCTGCAGAAGGAGATCATATGATTGTCCAAAGATCACCCACAAGATCTGTGTCATCCGGCAGTCACTGCAAAACAAGCACAGCAAACGCTCTGGTCAGACTCTATTCAGGGGAGCGCCTGTCTGTCAAAGCCCATCTGGTTTTTGATTCAAACAGACCTAAAGTAATCTAAGTTGTGCCATGGGCATGAGTTGCATAACTCTGATCTGATAACATGCATGACTGGATGTAGAGGGTTTTTTCACCTGTGGGTTCGTGTTGACAGAAGTGATTCATAATCTGATCGACCATCTAATCAGAACAAATATAACAACTTGCGTGGGAAGACACATACAGGAAGTGTTATTTCTATATGTTATCACGGGAACAAACATGTTAATGTTAAGTATGTTTGTCAGTCACAGGATTACATCTATTTTTATTCACTCCCTTTCATCTGAGAAGAATCTAAAAAAAAAAAGCTTCCTGTTGGTCTTTTACGACTCATGTGAACATACCATAATAAAGAAACAACTCCATACTGACATTTATAGGCAGCTGAGGTGTGTAAATGAGACTCCACACCAATGGGGAATCCCTCAGAAGACATAAAAACACTGCAGGAATGTACCATGACACTGAACCCTACTCAGACTTTTCTCTTGATGCTCATCACATGTCTCAGGAACACTCTTATTTACACAATATTTTGCATTGTGTTTGCTAGCGTTAAATATAAACTAAACACTGACCAGAGCATGCAATCAACATTAGCAAAGACCCGGAGGAATTATTGAGATGTTTATCTTATCTTGACAAAAAATCATCTGACATCTAAGGCATGTGATACTATTAACTGTGAACCAGACAGGGAACACCACTGTTTGGTTTGTGTTGCTTCATGTTTTCTCTCTGAATGCTCGGTTTTGAGCAACACAGCTGCACATGCTTCACAGGCAAATGTATATCTCCATCACACAAATGACCGTGTCCGCATATGACTAGTCTGACATCCACGGTGAATCAGACGAATAATCATAACATACTAATTTCATTAAAGTCCTCTTTCTAAAACGCATACAAACACTGTGGCAACTGTGGCATTTCAGTTCAACATTTTCATAATTTAATTATAGGCCTCAGACATACCAGCATCTATTCAATTAAAGTTAGAAAAGTTGGTTATGGATTCGTTTTACCACTCATTTGGAGGCAGCACTTATCACTCACTGTTTTCACTCTCATGTTTACAGACTATATTTATAAATGCAAAGGGACAGGATGTTCTCAGGTCAGAGCGCCTTGATGTGACAGGAAATAATGTGCTGTGACAAGGCACTTATCCATGTCTGTCTTTTGAAGGCAACTCACGACATTGAGTTTGTTTTATCATCTGAATGATGTGATGTGGCGCATTAAAACACAATGTGTGTGTGTGTGTATATATGTACTGTATCTACACTGCAAAAACTCTTACCAAGTATATTTGTCTGATTTCAAGTCAAAATATCTCTAAGACATCTAGGAATTAGCAATTCAGTCAGATAAATGGGACTCATTTCAATTCTCTTTGCCTATTACAAGCAAGAAACTATGAAAGCCCTTAATGGTCATACTGCCCTACAAAGTCAGAGTACTACAATTATGGTCAAAATGTAGTCATGACTGAAATTTGACTTTTAAATGTCTGTTTTATCTTGTTACAAAAATGTTCATCAAAAGTTAAAAAAAGATGTAAATATTGCATTAACTATAAAATCCATCCAAAACCACGGCAAGATTTATTAGTGCATTATCTCTAAGTAATAAAGCTCTTTATCTTGGATAGCAAGTTATCTTTATCTCAGTTGATTTATCTCAAAATAATGAGATCATTTATCGTGAGAAAACCACTTCATACGATTCGTGAGAGTGGCAGATATAATAAAAGTGTAAGCAGGTAAAAGCATCATTTAGGCTTAGAGAGGCATCAGATGTGTCACTGTCCAACAGGCTACAAAAAAGCAACTACCCACATTGGTGAGTTTTTGATTGCTAGGCTAATAAATTACGTACATAAAGAAATTAAGATTGATGTAGTGTGATGCATTGATCAATAAAGGGTACTCTATGATCTGACAGCTCATCTTAAATCAGCTGTTACACTTGCCAAGACACCATATATACATGTGCATGGAACTGCTGATCTTAAACGCATTAGGCTATAAGTAATGAGAGGGAACCACGTTTTGTTTTCTTATGATCACGGATTCATTTGTCACGTTATCTCAAGAGAAGAAAGTTAGTTTTCTCATTATAAATCAATCAGTTGTCACAAGAAAACAATCTCTATTAAGCCGAGATGACACAATAATTTACTAGCGATCTCCAGGTAACTGTCCTGGTTTGGGTTTTTGGTTGAGTCATTTCCTGTTTTATTTTGTAGATTATAGTTTCGTGTCATGTTTTACTTTCCACTTCCTGTCTTTGTCTCTTTCCCGCTCTTTCTCCATGTATACCTGTGTTTCATGTGTTAATTGGCCCCTGTGTATTTAAGTCTGTGATTTTCCTCACTCTTTGTTGGTTCATCTGTATTTCCTGTGTCTGTTTCCTTGTCCTGTGTTTGCTCCTCTTGTGTCCTCTGTGTTACCGCTTTTGTTCTCCGCGGCTTTTGTATTTTTCTTTAGTTTTACTTGGATTGTTGTTGTTGCTGCCATTTTGTCGCCTAACTTTATATTACCTTTTAGTTTTGTTATTAAAGCTCGCCTTTTACTTTACAACCTGCCTGCCTCTGTGTCCTACTTCTGGGTCTCTTTTTATAACAACACTAAAAAACTAATTGCACCTCTATCGCCATTATGGGCTTCTGTAAGAAACCTTGTATTTAGTGTTTTTTTCTTATTTTTTTCAGTGTATGTTTATTATTCTATATTCTCATGCTGTGGGTGAAAGGGTCTTTGTACACTTTTTCTTTTTGTATAATTCTCTATGGGCTTCATGTATGTGGAAATGATGAAGAATTAGCATTGGTTCATTTGATACACGGCATGTCATTCTAGCTGTTGCTCAAGTGAAAAACACTCAGACCAAGAGTGTCATGTTATCCCATCACCCTTTTAGTGACACAAAAAAAAACACTCTCTGGTGTTATTTAAGCTTGTTTACGTGCTTCCATGATACCCAGTCATAGCACATCCCCTTTAAACACTTTCTGAATGTTACCTCCACAAATAGAACTGGTGCACACATAATGCTACCATTCCCCCCTTGTCTCTCTCTGCCTGAGCTGAGCAACAGCAGGTTAGGTCTCTATCAAAGATAGGAATGATGATCCCATTAGAAATCAGTGCAAAATCCTTGATGCTCCTTTTAAATAACTAAATGTCACAGGCAATTAAACTCTTCACAATAATCAGGAGTGAGGGGAGAGATGTGAGACGGGGCAAAGTGACATTAGCATTTTAACCTGTGGCTGAGAGTCTGTTTAGTTCATGAAAAAGCAGTCTTTTTCTAATTTTCCTGACTTTTATGCGTCATTGAATAAATGCAGGCAGCACTTTTCAGGTCCAAGTGGGAAATTGGATTGTAGTAATTCAATGGAATAGTTTGGTATTTTGGGAAATGAACCTTTCTCTTTGAGAGACAGCTGAGCAGACCAATACCACTCTTACATCTGTACGGTAGATATATAGTAACTGGTCCCAGCTAACAAACAGTAAAAAGCGTAAAAAAAAATGTAATTGTCAAGTCAGGCTAGCTTCTTCCTCCTCTTTCAAGTCTTTATGCTACGCTAATGCCTTCGTCACACCGCATGACCTTCAAAGTCTTCAGACCGCTGTACTGGCTACACTAAACAACTTTCTGTCTTGTACTCAACTTGCAATCGTTGTGCTTTGAACGCTACCTGACTGATCTGTGATGGGGGGAACACACATAACAAGATGACACACGCAGGATGTCACACGCGAATGACGCAAGTTGTTTGTCTGCTGATTTGCAGTGAAAACACAAGAAAGAAAAAGAAACAAATATGGAAACTCCACTGAAAGCGTACAACTGCCTGCTCTTCTTGTGGTTCAGCGAGGACGACAAGGTTACGAACACTGAAAAGCTTTTGTGTTTGTATTCTGATAGAAACTGTAGGCTGTTATTTGGCTGCTCTCAGAAAGATGAAAATAGATGCTGGGTTCAGAGAGCAATTGCGGGTGACAACACAGAGTCAGAGAGGAGAGAAGTGTCTGCTCTGTGCTCTGTTTGCAACTCAACCAGATATCTAGCCTTCTAGATGTACAAGTCGGCGAGCTCCTGGATTGCGATCATAGAACACAGGAGCGAGTGCTGATTTGTCTCTGATCTGCGGCTTTTTGTTGGCAATCTCCAAAAACTGTTGGCGAGTGGAAGATCAGGGCTAAAATCCTGTAGTGTAAACTGAGCTTAAGCTAACCTGCTGCTGAGAAATCTGTACATCTCTGCCTAAACTTATACCTAGGAATCAGTCGAATGTGAAAACTTACTTGGTAATAAAAAGAGAGATTCTGATTCTTTGCTCCTGTCCAACTTCCTGTCCATTTTGCAGTGAGCAATCCCCCCCCTCTGCTCTACGTCACCGCATCAACGTGCAGCAGTAATTGGCAGACATAGCAGCAAACGGGAGGATCCTGCTCTCTGCATGTTCATGAGCAGACACGACCGCCTCTTTATGAAGTTCTCTGTAACAATGATTACTGTTGGAATAAAGCGCTATTTAACATTTATTCTAATACAAATATATCACTGACAACAGCTTTAATGACAACAGAAGAAACTTAAATTTAACGTTCAAAGAAGCTGGTTTGACTTCAGACTGATGCTGTTTGTCACATGGACGTCACTTGGTCTATTTCAGCGAACAAGCCAGACAAGTTGTTACTGACACAAACAACAATCACTTTGCTGAATTGACTTCCTGGCTCTATTTTCTCATGCGTATAGAAAATGCAGTGGACATCAATTCATTGCTCAGGTCAAGAAAATATGACAAAGTATGAAGCAAATGTTTCTTCTCCAAGTGCTGATCTCTTTGAAAGTTTTTGAGTTTGTGGCTGTGTTCTTTATTCTGCTTCTGTCATCGTGTCTGTCTGTGAGCTGTTCCAGCATTTATGAGCCGCCTCAGGCCACTGCACTGTGCATATTATCTAATTAATGAGGACCAACATATTGTAGGTGGTTATAATTAACAGGACTACATCGTAAAGAAGAAACAGATCCACATGTATAGTGTCCTTTAAAAAAAAACAGGATGTAGAGCTTGGATTAACTATTTACAATAAAGACCTGCTTTGGGTTTGATTTACACACCGAAACTGCCCTTAAATGCACTTTAAAGACCTGTCAGCTATTGTGTTGATCCACGTTGAAGTTTTATCGAGTGCTCACGCTCTTTTTTTCAGCCATGTCCCACTTCACATTCACACAGGTGCACACCTTCACACCCAGGAGCTGACCTGGGCAAGCACCGTCCTCCAGTGTTGGCCACTGAGCAGACGGGAACTGCGACCCTACTAACCCCGTGTTGCAATTGTACATAGTGGTGGTTGCTGAAGAAAAGAAAAAAAATAATTGATCATGTTTGGAGGTTTGTAGCAACGATAAGCCCAATTCTTAAAGCTTCATAGCTCATGCCAACAGCCCTGCTTTGTGAAGAAACTTTCTTTCATTTTAAAATGATACTATTGGTTTTTTAAAGGAGACCTATTATGCTTTTTCATGTTTTCCTTTCCTTCAGTGTGTTATACAGGCTCTTCTGCATGTAAAAGGTCTTGAAAGTTAAAAAGCCCAAAATCCGTGCCAAGAGAAGCTCCTCTCTCCCACAGTGAAAACAAACACCTCGTCAGTAGATCCGCCTTTAATAAACCCTTTTGACAGCAGCCGTGTTGACATGAAATGGAAGGTAAACACAGGTAAAATTAATGAAAATGAATTAAGGTTCTGTTTCATTCAGTCAGAGGGGGGATACGGTGCTGCAGCACCGGACAGAGTGAGAACAGAAAAACATTTGACTTGACTTGATTAACTTCCAACCTACCTACTGTCGCTTTGAATCTCAAGTGCTTTATTTCTCTGAAGAACAGACGTAAGTATATTTACAAAATGATGACATTAAATGGGGCAAAAAGGAAACCATTTAAGCTCATCATTGAAAGCAGATGAGAAGAAATTTTAATTTTCTAGAAAATGTGCCAACTGTCATTTTATGAGATAAATCTTGATTTAACATGCTAATGCAAATGAGACACAATTTGCATACAAATGGATGTTGAGGATGTAAGCTCTTAATATGTGTGAATCTGACGGAGCAGAGGGTTTGATCGACTATCAATACTTTCAAAATTTAACATGTCGTGACTTTGGCAACCCCCAGAGCTTCTCCAGAGTGTTGCATCATTATTCCATCACAGTCACTGCAGGAGCCTCACCCAGACATGACTGGGTGAACACACCTCTTGCTGGGCTGTCACGGATCCTGACTTCCAAGCTGACAAAAAATGGCTGATTTGGAAAAGAATTCAACTTCCTCCTTGATCTAGTCATCAAAATCAGTTTCTCTTATCAGGGCAACATCATCCAAAAATACTCACAGCAGGTTGTGGATGGTGCAGCCTCAAGATGCAGCTGACAGATATTTGTTTTATTTGAGAAATATTAATAGCGATGCTGTAATTAGGCACAGTAATGCTTTGAGCTAATTGCTAACCTGCACCTGCACTGCATCAGCCCTGTTCCCTGTGTTCTTTCCAGCCTATCAGCTCCCTCCCTGCTCTCTTGGTTCCTCCACTCATTACCCTCACCTGTGTTTCTCCACCTGCACCTCATCCCCTTGTTAGTTAAGTTTGTATTTAATTCCACTCTTTGGATAAGTCTTTGTTGAGTCATCTGTTGTGTTTGTCTGTTCCTGCCGTGTTTGCTCGTTCCCGCTGTTGATCCTGAATAAACCTCATCCATTGATATTCCTGCCCCCCCGTCTTGTGCATTTGGGTCCCCCTTCTTTGATCTCAGCATGGCATACACAGCCTGGAAGGGAAATGTTGTGCCTATTCCTCAAGTAGATCTTGGGGTATTTCACAGAATATCAGAAAACTTTGACCTGCTGGAAGCCAACAGGATTGCCACAATAAATGTCAGCTAAGAACATTTCTGCAAAACCACAAACCAGTAAAAACACATGTCTTTATGTTGCTACTTGACATTTGTTTAGGGTTCAATTTTCTATTTCTCTTGTCACAATGCTGTGCTTGTGGTCTGGTTAGATTTCCAAAAGAACAAAAAACACTTTGTTAGGGTTAGGAAAACATGTTTTTAATGTTTCTGATGCCACAAAAGTGGCTGGAAATGTCCCCAATTCTCCTTAAAAAACACCCGGCTTTGTCACAACAAAATTGGCAGGAGATGGTCCGCCTTCTCGTTAAAAATAGACGGCTGCGGGCGCCACAAAAACAGCTGAAAATCTCCGCCCATCTGCCCACCTCCTGACATAAAAGTCAGCTAATAAGCATTTAATGTGACTGTGATATTCCAATGCTTGGTACAAATGTCAAACTTGGACGTATCCGTGGGTTGCAGAAACGTTAACTGGTAACATTATATCCGGGTGACTGGGCATCAAAAGAGCGACTTAAATGTGCAATAACATTGACTGACCATGTAACCGTCATCCATACGCATCACCTCCACAACTTCAACACCAATTGAACAATGACAATTGTTCATTTCAGTCAGCAGCTCTCATTTGTTAGTTAACTTTTCTTAGTGCAGGCTAATTTTTTTAACAAATGTTTCTAATAAAGTGACGGGGACGTGTCATCAGCTTCCACAGTTTAAATGACAACTTTTCACAGATCTAGAATGAAGAGATCAAAATCCTAAAAGATGAATTAATAATGTGAATTTTATTCCTGCTGGATTATTCCTTTGCTGTCAGAAGTCGACAGTTGGTTTGAAGAGCTCATTGAAGCTTGTCCTCTATATGTTCTGGACCAGCGAGGATGACCAAAAGTCCCAAAGTGTATTTTATAAAGGCCTGTACAAAAAAAAAAAAGAAAAAGAAATTATGGTGCACTTTGAACAGGAGTCGCAACAGAAAAGAAACATCACAGGGAATGAAAATAGGTACCTGGAGCCAGCGTGAAGAAAGGCTCAAATATATTCCCGCTGACCTGTGGTCAGATCCCAGCAGAGCTCTTTCTGCTGAGCATCCCTGGATCAGCTACAGTCCTTTCAGCTGATTCACAGTGATGTCTGAAAAAAGTACAGAGGAAAATCACATCTTTGGTACGAGGGCTACGCCGGGGCTTGGAGGACATATTCACCATTAAAAAAAATGTAATTGCATGTGATAACCCTACTTCAATTTCCCTCAGCTGAAACCAATCATAATTCAGAGAAAACAAAAATGAGGGTGTTTAAATCCCTTTTGGAAATGTGTGTTCTCATTGAAATATAAAGAGAACATAAATCTCTTTGTTGTAAAAGTAGCTGCACCATGTGGCTTAACAGTACAGGTATATTCCAGTAAAAGTCACTTAGACTTTTAACACTTCCTGTTTCATCCTTCCACTGCCTGGCTTTTGAATTAACCATGAAGAGCACATTGTTATCTGAAGTCTTATTGATTCTGCCATTTTGCTATCTGAAAGCCTTTATCATCTCTGTTTTATTTATGAGTTTTATCTCCTTACAGAAAGATCATCACTTTACACACCATTCATCCCACAAGTGCACAGTAAACATGCTGCAATTTGTTAACCCTCCTCCTTAATTTCAATGTGTGATCACTATGTAATGCAAGCCACGATTCCTGGATCTTCGAGCATTTTTTTTTCTTTTTTTTTCTTTTTGCTGTTTTCATTTGCTTTATCTTATTACACGACAGAGCGAATGATCTTTGAAGGGAGGGAACTAGTGTCCCCTGAGGCGCACACTGTGTTTGGCACAGCGGATGCGCACGGTAAATGGTCAGATCATAGTTTGCTTTCAGAGATAAACATGCTTCAGGGACCACTATTCCTCATGCCGTAAGACTTGATTAGATTCTACTTATTCCTGTTTTAAATCTTTGTCCGGGGAAACCATAAGCAGAGGAGGATACGCGCTCTTGGAGAGTGCGCGAGTTTGCTGCGCAAGTTTGGAGAGCAGACGCCGGCTGGAGAGCGCCCGGTGCGCGCGTTAATCCCAAACAACACTGGGGCGATTATCGAAGAGTCTCTGAAGATGAATGACACGGACATACTCTGCAAAAACAACCAAACCCAGAACTCGACTGACCCGTCATGTCTGAGCCCAGCCCCGCCACCTTACAGCCACATCGACATCACCACTTTCATGCACATTTTCCCTTCAATCTATGGCATCTTGTGCTCGGTTGGAGTCATTGCCAACGGACTGGTCATCTACGCGGTGAAAGCATGCAAGAAGAAAATGGTTTCGGACATCTACGTGTTGAACTTGGCGATTGCCGACATGCTGTTCCTGCTGGTGATGCCCTTCAACATTCACCAGCTGGTCAGAGACAGACAGTGGGTGTTCGGAAACTTTATGTGCAAAGCGGTGGTGGTGGTGGATGTCAGCAACCAGTTCACCACGGTGGGGATTGTTACTGTGTTGTGCATTGATCGGTAAGTTATAAATCCAGACATATCACAGGTTTGATGCCTTGAACTAATGTCGATGTTTTGTTTTTGTGTGCGAAAAAAAGTAAGAGATATTCTTTAAAGGACCAAACCAAATAATACTAATAATACTATTACTTATACTAATACTAATAGCCTACTTACTACTTCTAATAATAATACGAATAATGAGAATAAAGGTATTCATTTTCCAGGTGCCCTCATCACTAAACACTGCATCTTAAAATATACCACTAGATTGGGGTAATCATCTGTCCAACAGCCCATGAAGACACAATGTTCCCTGCACAAGTGATGTATGTTGTCATGTTTATGATCTGAGCACACTGAGGACATTTAAATTAGTCCTCATGCCAAGTGTTAGACCAATAAACATCTCCATCTGAAGCTAATCACTGGAGCAGGGGTTGTTCTCAGAGCCATAATGTCACACATCCTCATTGTAATAAACTTAATGCGTTTCTATAGGGCCATTAGAGCAGCTAACTGTGATCTGATGAGCAGCACCACCTGTGCTGGAGGGTACCCTTCACGGGCTCCAGAGCGTTTAGTCAACTTCCTGCCTTTGCTTTTTGTTTGGGGCATCTCACATTGATATCTCAACATGTCTCCTCTGTCCTCTCAGGCTGTTTTTAAATCGATTTCCAAAAATGTTACACTTTCACTGTCACAAATGAGAAAAGAAGATCAAACAGTCCTTTGAATGTGAACCTTCAAAACAAGCAATTACAGGCTGTGATCTCTCATGTTAAGTGTTCCCATTTATCAAACATAATTTAATGTTTGAGGCTTGATTCAATTAAAGTTGAGATTAGAGTTTTTTTCAACCTTGTCCGATATGATCAAAAGTACATGTCTGCGTAGTTGTTTATCTGAGTTCTGGAGTACAGCTGGTCACAATAAGAAGAAGTTCACTTCTAATATCAGTATTACCAAGTTATACTTGTTCAAAACACATATGCCCAGTTAGGGCTGGGCAATATATCAATATGATATTATTATTATTATTATCATGAAATAAGACTATATATCTTCTTGGAGTTTAGATATTGTTATATGGTGATATGGCATATATGTTGCCTTTTCCTGGTTTTAAGGTCAGCATTACAGTAAAGTGATGTCATTTTCTGAACTTACCAGACTACAAATCTTTATCTATCTTTCCTTATTAGCTTTTAGACAAAAACTGGCATTATGATTTCGTCTGCATTCCTCTGGTTGTGCCAACAAAGACGGGGCTGTTTTAATCTGCACAGGATCAAGTTATTTTTGTATGCTCTAATTTTTCAACAACATCCTGTTTCAAAAACACAGCAGAGTTAAAGGGGCTTATGTTGCAATTCATAGGAAAAAACATATATCAGTCATTTATTTATTGGCCATATGTGAGCCGATTGTAACTTGACGTAAGAAATGAGATCTTCCCCGTCTCTCTCGGTTGTCTATACAAGCCTGTGGACGATTTAATGCTCCTGGACTGTGGATTTCTTTGTGAAGGACGCAGGTTGCAACAACAGCTAACGTTGGTTGAAAAATGGAGTCTGCTTACATAAGCTAATGCTCGGCTTCCAGCACAACGCAGAATTCCCACAGAGCCCTTTTAGATCTAATTATGCAACATTTGCAGAAGAACTACTTTCTATCGATTTAGTAAAAAGGGTCACAAGAAATATTTAAACTTTAGAAAGAGATACTTCCAGTGTGGGTGCTGTCAGAAGAAATCTTTTACGACTTGAATAAACTCGCTCTAACAATGTTTTTCCGTACATTACAGCTAAATCAAGTTACACATTCATGATTCGTATGATTTATGTCCTTTAACTGCATTAACTGATTCTTCCACTGTATGAACCTAAATAGATGTAGCCACATCTACGACGACAGAGCATAAAACATTAAGCGTCGGTCCTAAATGTGAGTTTTTGATCACATCGAACTTGGCTGCTTTGAGGCAACACCTCAGAATGGGTATTGATTTGCACTTATTGATTCAATCATCACACTACAAGTATATATATTTAACTTCAGCAAAGGGCTCCAGCTTCAAAATGCTACTGATTAATGGCTGAAGATAATTGCAATTTAAAAGGATGTCCTGGAGAAAGTTGCAGGCATCTTAATAGTTTATACGCCTGGTTATCTCGCCGCTCACAACGACAGATTGACATCTAGAAAGCAACTGGAAATATGTAATTTGCTCCACTTAAATGACACTTTGTGTGAGTGATGACCAAGTGGTCATTTATTTCTCACAAAAGGCCGCATAGATGGAGGTCAATTTGTACTCAACTAGCTGAGCAGCTTCTCAAATTTAAACACAATCAAAATGCAGACTCCAAATGGAAATGTGTTCATTTCCGACCAGTCGCCCTGTACAAACTTTACTAATTTGTCACTGCATTCATCACTTTACTGAGCACGTAATACATTGAGTGTATCTCTGACATGTCATTTGGTTTAATCATTTCCCCCTTGCCTGATTTGATTCTCCGACCTTGTCAAGGGTGAAAATAACCTCTTAATGCAAAACTAATGCTCTTTATTTTAAGTACTTCAGCAAAGTTTTCATTTGTGCCTCAGAGTGCAGTCCAACTCTAAAAAGTGGCTTCTTCCTCCTAGGTACATAGCTATCGTCCACCCCACCTCAGAGAAGAGGACCATCCAGTGGACCATCATCATCAACTTGTTGGTGTGGCTTGGCAGCTTCCTCCTCACTGTCCCGGTCATGCTGTACGCCAAGGTCGTGCGCAGGCAGCATTTGGAGGTGTGCATGATGTATCTGGACGGGCCTGAGGACATGTACTGGTACACTCTCTACCAGTCGATCCTGGGCTTCATCATCCCTCTCATCATCATCAGCACCTTCTACTCGCTCACCCTCTACCGTGTCTTCAGCTCCATCCGTCGCGTCAAGCGTAAGCAGTCTGTTTGGGCCAAAAGAGCCACCAAGATGGTCCTCATGGTCATCGCCCTCTTTCTGGTATGCTGGTCGCCCTACCACGTCATCCAGGTGATCAACCTGACCAACAACACCCCCACCATTGCCTTTGTCTACGCCTACAACATCAGCATCTGCCTCAGCTACTCCCACAGCTGCATCAACCCGCTCATGTTGCTCATCTTTGCCCAGAATTACCGTGAGCGTCTTTGCTCCAGGAACGCGCTGCACAGCTCCCAGCACTCGTCCAAGATCACTGTGGTCAAAACGGACGGTTCCAGTACCACCAATGATCCCAACTACCGCTGTACTGTCATCTAATCCGACAGATGTGGTTTTGTACATACACATGTAAAAATTATGCTGCTGGCCAAAGACGTAGCTTGACGAATGGTGTTGACTGTGAGGGAGCGTCCTCCAGTTGGATATTGATGTCATACAAAACACTGTGTTTGAAGTTTGAGCGGCACCATTAACCTTGACTGAAAAAATGTAAAATACAGGTGATGTCAAAGGTTTCAACGTATATGGTGCAATACTCACTCACTTACAATCACATACTTTATAATCAACTCTTCCAACTCCCACTGCTGATGAAGAAAAGGTCTCCGTCCACATGCAAACTCTCTGCCATGCCAGACATGCTGCTTCTCCCCTTAAATCGGATTTATCGGTGTATGATGGACCTGTTTCACAGAACTACCTTTGTCCTAAACCTACACTCGCTATGAAAATGATGATAATGTGTTTATTCAATCTGTCTCCCCACCCTTTGTTAATGTTATTATTTTTGTTATTTTTTATCAGAATTATTCAACGATGATATGACAAACAATTGACATGCAGGTGAATTGTTGACTCTAAATTACCTGTTGGTGAAAATATGAGAGTGAATGGTTGATTGTCTTTAAGTGTCAGCCCTGCGATGAACTGGCAACTGGTCCAGGGTCTAACACGCCTCTCACTCAATGTCGGCTGCCCATGACCCCTTAAAGGATAGCGGTGATAGATATGTATATATAATGTTATGGGTAATTTATATATTTTTTTCTCTTAGTACTGTATCTCATAAATATTTTGACACATGACATATGCTGTAAATGATAATGGAGCTGAAAGATTAGAACACGTTTGTTATAAATACATTATTACAACAGAGATACTGGTTAAATACAGTTATTTTGCAACCCAGTCTCATCAATTTGGGTACAAACAACACAACTTCACACTTTCAAATGGTGTGCAGTAAAAACACCAGAGTCCAGTGTTGTTAGCAAGTCATAATCCTTCTGATTAACTTCTTTGGAGAGAAGATCCTCAGCAAGGTGACATTTGTCATCATGGTAACAGAAATAAACACAAAATGGTCGCAGTTTGGTTTGGTTAAGGCAGCAAAAACTACTTGGTTAAGTAAGAAAGATTACATCAAGTTAGCTATGTTACGTATGTTAAGTAACAAATGTAAATTAAAACAAGTCAACGTTTACTTTCGGTTTCCCGAACACCAATCACCGGGATTAAAGTCAGTCTGTGTCAGACTCATCTATGGACCCCAACCTCCACCCTGCTTGGACGTTCTTACTGTGTTCTACCTTACCTGACACTTTTTATGCATGTCATTTGGACACATTGGTTTTATTGGCAAATCACCTGCATGCGAACCTGGACTTATGTCTTACATCGTATTATTTATACACGGATTCAAGCGACTGCAACTGGGTTGTATTTTGCTATTCCTAGCATTGGCAGAACAACACATTTCTGTTGGTTTTAGACTCTAATCTCTGCAAAAAGGAGCATTAATTACCACCGACTAATCTACACTCAGTGTTTCAACAAAATAAAGACAATCTGGAATCTTGCAGACTGTCAGGCCTATGGTGAGGCAGCTGATCCCAGTGGATGGATTATAGTCTTATGGATTTGTTTATTTATCCAACTTCTTAAGCCTCCTGAGCTACAGTTAGAAGCTTTTCAGTTTAAGATGCACACCTCACACATCTCTTATTAGGTAGGGGTTAACTAAAAGAAAGAAAGACACCTACATACTGGCAGACTGAGATTTAGTGACACTGATACTAAACAGTGTATTAATATTATGTATTGATTTAGATGGTGTTGGTTGTTTGAATTTGCAGAATACTGCGGTGGTGTTCGCCTCCTAATTTAAAATGTCCTTCAGATTGTGACTGGTGTTTTTTCATTTTCAGTGCACGCTCAATCTGTATTCACTCAAACTTCTCAGGAGCTGCATTTAAGTCTGGGCTTTGAAGTGTATCATTTTTGACAAGGAGCTTTTTTCTTAATGCAGTGAGAGATAAAGTGATATTACAGAGACAACAAAGACAGCGTGAAGGGCAGGTAATGCATAGCATCATGTCATTTGCCTGATTGTACATTTACATAATGAATAGTGAGACGCAATGTACAAGAATATAATATTTGCATTATCTTTTGACATCAGTGTCATTAAGTATGAATACAATGGCACTGGAGTACTGAATGTGATGTATTGTGTGCCGAGTACACAAAACATGTTGTCCATCCTTGTACTCGTCGGCAGTGAGCCACGATGATTCTACTGATAAAGCACACCACAAAGGACACAAGAAATAGCTTTTTAGCGTGCTATTTCCTAACTGTTTGTTCAGTGATTGTCTGGTGTTAATGGGTTGTGTTGGTCTCTTTTGTTGTGGTTGGTTTGTAAAACACACAGCCAGTGGTGGAGCTGATACAGCGGATTGTGAGCTATTGTTTCTTCAGTAAACACCCCGACCTATTCGGCTATCGCAGCTGCAGTGTCTCTGGGCAGTGGAGAGCAGCTCTGGAGCAACCCTGAGAAGAGCAGCAGAAAACTGAAAAGCAGGCTGAAGAGGTCGGTGTGTTTACTGGGGAAACTGCAGCTCATAAACTGCTGTGGCAGATGCCATGTCAGGTAAATGCCCACTCCTCTCAAACCAGATAAACCCAGATAACACCTGATGACATCACTCTGACATCATCTGGGTGATTTTCTCTTGACTCCAAAGCTCCCCCAGAGACACAGAAGACCTATATATAATATATAAGTCTATATAAAAAACTGTATACACTCTGCGTATTACTAAATAAAGCTGTGCAATCACATGCTCACATTACGACGGGGGTTGGCCCACAGATTGTTGTTACCTACCTGACTCACTTTTAAGTGTTTGGTATTGTTGAGTAGTTGTCACTCTCTTTTGATGTTGAAGTGATGGTTACTGTATTCACTGGCCAATGAAATCCTTTAAAGATTATGTGGTTGTTGTAGTCTATGATAAAGTCACACGCCATAACTTATAATTATAAATATATGAGTTATACCTGAATGTTTAAATGAGTGTTTGTAAAGATTCAGGCAGATATAGGGTGGTATTTTTGTATACATAGTTGTTTCCCAAATGTCGTCAATGGAGAAACTGCAGCCTGTACTTTGATCGTTAGTAAATTTAAGTTTTGTCACACAAACAGTCCAGAGACTACTTTCATTTTTATTTAATTCACCAGTGCCCCTATTTCTATTTTTAACTACCATAAAAAATAAGTGAATGAGATTCAGGCATTTAATCATTGATTGGTGCAGTGGTAATATTCATGATTTATCTTTGATCGCCATCACCCGCTTCAAACAAAAACACTTGACTTTGCTCTTTACAGTGTTTTTCATAAGCTCTTAAGTTATTTATGACTGTAGCAGACTGCTGGGGGATGCCAAGTGAAGTAGTAGAATGGACTGCATGGAAATGAGGAGGATTGTCATTTATGGTGTTGTGGGAGTCTGCTTGCCTGAGGGTTGACTGATGTTGCGGTCATACTGTGACTAATGTGATCAATTAGAAGGGAAGGTCAGTGGGTTGACGGCAGAAACCGCTTCACTGGGACCAACAACAAACAACAAACAACAAACAAACATCTGCTTAAGTGTCCCTTTAAGAGACCCTCAACCTCAAACTTGGTTCTTGTTTGATTCTGCAAATTCAGACTGCAGAGGATTCATCGCTGTATTAAATCTCTTCTGAACGATCAATGTGTAGCTACAGCAGTTTTTATGAATGACAGATTTTTTCTTCCCACCATGAGGCCTAAATGCTTTGGGAATTATGGATCCACCATGTAATTTGATTTGGAAAGTTATGGACACAGTTGAACGAAATTATCATGGTAGCCCAGGCTGTATGTAAGTTTTTTTTTTTTTTTTCTTTCTATTTCTTACTATTTAATGTGATTTCCTTGAATTTGACTCAGCAAATATGTGAAGCTAATGTTCAACCCTCACATGCACATATAAATATGGAACATCTGTGAGGGAGCTGTATTGTGGTGTAATGATCCTTTTAGCACCCTTTCTATTTCGACTCTGATGAAGTCAAGGATTAGACTAAGGAGGCGTGACGTAAAGGAATATCAACCTCATGTGTCCAGTAAACATGCAGCTGTGGCTAGCAGCTGGTTAGCTTAGCCTAGTTTGTCTTAGCATGGACTGGAAAAAGAGAGAAATAGCTAGCTTAGCTCTGACATCTAAAATTTTGTAAGGCTGGATATAAGTTCCTGTAATTTTACGGGAGGTGTCTAATGTAGTGGGTATGGCTGAAGAGAGAAAAGAAACAAGACATGATTCTGGACGATTAGCAAAGGAGAAGTAGCTGTTGCTTTGACAAAGAGAATAAATCTCGGCTCGGTTGAGCTAGCAAACACACATGCACGCTACAATATGTCTACTTGCGTCTCTATACTTCACTAAATCACAATGTATCGTTTGTTTAACCCGTAGACCTTATTCACACGGCGGCCATTTTCCTCTCACAGTGTACTCAGGGTGGGAAACTTGAATGCTGGGATAATTGTTATCATTTAACAGCTTACCAATTTATCAGCAACTGAAAAGATGGTGGATAATGAAAATCTGGAGGCACATTCAGCTGTTGACTAATGGATGCTAATCTGTTATCAAACCTATTTGTTGTTTTATCTTGAAATGTGGTCCGATGTCCCTCCAGATTAACCATTGTCTTAACAGTTGCTAATCAATCAGGAAGCAGTAAAATTATAAAAATGAGTCAGATTGCGTACATTTATATATGATTCGCACCCTAGAACACAGCAGTACGACGATTGAGCTTCAGAGAAAGGCAGAGGGAAATGGCCGGCATGTGAATATGGTCTATGGTCTTGCCATCACTGTTGCCGAACGTTGCTAGTTGCTAAGAAATCAGCTAGTTGAAACACCTGTGTCAAACCACTCTTAGTTTCTACAATTACTGTTTGTGTAGGTAAAAGATGGATTTGTTCAACTTTGGGTAGAGCTGTTTGAAAAGACTTTTTCCCGTCTTTATGAGAAGCTAAGCTGTTCCATCATGAAAGCATTTTGAATCTTTTCTAACTCTGCAGCAAGACAGTGAATAATTGGATTTTCTAAAAATGTCAGATGTCTCTAATTAAGTCTTGCCAGAACATAACTTCAGATAAATGACCATCTGAGTGATAGAATTAAAGTTAATGGTCAAATCTGAGATTATTTTTGTTCTTATTAAATTTATTTGAATCTCCACTTTAAAGCTGACGCAGACAATTTTAGAGAAAGAAAGTCGGCTATTGAGTCTCAGTCCCAGGTCGTCAAATACTGACGACCCTCAGCTACAAATAGAAAAAAATGCGTAGCTGAGAAAGAAGACGGGTGCATTCACTTTTTAATAATATTCCTAATGAAAATGTATAATTTTATTTTGAATGAAAACTACTTTTATTCCAAGATCAAGTTCTTCTTTTGTGCATGTGTCTCTTTTAACCATTTCTAAACGAGTTTTCACCTCTCTGTTCAAAGTGATATCTTATAACTTGTGTGTTGACGGTTCATTATTAAAGGTTAAACATGTCGTTTTTCCCTCCTCTTCACATTCACTGGTAAAGCAGCACCTGTTCTCCACCAGAAACACATTCCAGCCCTGATTCAATAAAAGGCCAGACAGCAGTCCTTTTATAATCTGGGTAAAACACATAAATCACATGCTTTTCTCCTCATCTCCTCTTTGTACTGACTTCTCTTTCCTATCTCAGTGAAGCAGATCCCTACGAGTCCCACTGGAGACAACATAAATCAAATCATGGATTCTTTACACTCGCGTCTCAGTCGTGGAGAAAGAAGTCAAACTTCTTCTTTTTTTTTCTCTCTGCATTATAGGGAGAGCTATCATCATGAGATTATAAAAGATGCACATCTGACAAATTCTCCGCTCTGCTGCTAAAACATTAAAGAGGATCACTGCATATAGAGTAAGTGGGCTGGTTTTACAGCGCTTCTCAGGTGCTCAGGTAGAGAGTTACGGCTGCTGAACCAACGCTGACTGTAAAAACTTCACTTTGCTAACACTAAAATGCTGCCGTAGCACAGTGCTGTCACCATGACAGTGATATTACACTTGAAAATATTGCCCTGTGGAAGCAGAAGTAGGGTGGCCTCTACTAATTTTCAGAGAGCTGCTCATCCACAGTCCTCACCCTCAACTTCATCCGAGTACCACACCCTCTCCCTCACAACGCTGCCATTACAATGTCGTCAAACTGTGTTGATGCTATAATAACCATTTGTTAACAGACTTAATTAAAAGATAACGCTTGTTATTTTCTGCAATTTTATTGCAGTCAACAAATCTCATGAAAAAAACAAAACCAACAATGAATCGATCTTACTGACAAGCATTGTCTGTGAAGCTAAAGCCTGTTAAAGCGTATGTCTTTATGCTCCAAAAGAATCTATTAAAAACACATCAACAAGCCACACCAACAAGTAGTTTATTTGGAGTCAATCCCAAATACACCATCCCACTGCTGTAAATACTCATCACGGCACAATTTGTGTTAATCTGCAGTTGAAATTGGTGCCTCATTAATGCACAGTTCACTCTTGTTTGTATATTTGCTGAACACCACTGTGCCGAGCTCTTTTATGAAATATCTGAAGCTATATATTTGTGACCAAGGCTGCAGCTACCACTGAGGACACCGAGGTATTTTTGACATATGGCTAAAATTACTTAGAAATATCGAGTGTTTTTGAACAAAAAAGGTGAGCATCATCTCTTTCTAAATGTAGAAACATGAACAAAGTATTTCTTTGTAAAGTATTTTTCTTTCTTTCTCAACACAACACAACACAACTTATTTGAACTATACATATTTTAGTACATATTTTATTTTTCGAGCACAAAGGCTCTTTGAGGTTTTGATAGTTCCATCTGCAATACAAATATAGTATTTCCACAGGGTCTACATTGATAATTCTGCTTATTGTGATGTTATTTTTGCATTCGCATTATCTTCAAATGCTCAATATTCTCAAATCTACAAAATACACCTTTATCAAAACCATAAAATACAACACTCAAAGTTAGGCCTATCATTTCTCTCAATCGCTCTGACAAAAGCTCTGTGGCTATGTATCTTTTCAACAATTATATTTATACAACTTCGTTGCATCTGTGGAGAATATTAGTATTTTTTTTCTCTCAAAGAAATTTAAAGAAGTTTAAATCAAATTAAATTTTTACTCAGTCCCACTGAACCCGCCTACTGTAGCTGGGCTGAGACGTATGACCTCAGTTGTTTCTAAAATCGTGTCTGCGGCCCCATTTTTTAGGTGTAGGTAAATCAGAAGGTGTTGAGTGATGGACCGATACAAAGTTGATTTTAGCATTTTCAATCAAAAGAAAATCCCCCAGCTTCATCCTTTCAGCAAACAACACTGCTCATATTATCAGTTTGCTACCTTGGCAGACACAACGGACTGGACCTTGGCTCTTCCCTATTGGCTCTGACCTGCACGATCGCCACAAGTGACAACATTAACTCCCCCACCAAAGGGGCTGCTGGTCAAAAGTCAACATTTTCTGCAGGTGCGACACATGACTGTCCTGGTGTGACTTGGTGCTGATCTTCAACAACTGTTTCCACTTAAGTAAATTAAATACAAGGGCACTCGGAGGCCTTCAGCATGGACTTAATACTCTTAAGAACTGCACACAGCAAAATGTAATGAACCATCTGACTAATAACACACGAGGCAAGCTGCAGCTGGGCTGCTTCTGAAGACTGAACCACTGTGAAATCATTGCTGATTTTGCCAAGACCGGGGTGGTGAAAACAAGAAACCAGATTATTATACAAAATGAGGTTTAAAAATGCACATGCAGTCCTAAAAGTCTGATTGTGTCATGTTAACACATCTTAAAATCCTCCTTATATCTTAAATGTCATCCAAGTGTTTCCCAGTTTACTTTCCATTTTTTTAAAAAACAGGGCAATTACGAAATGTCCACAGCTTGTCTTTCAGTTGGCAAACAACAAAATTGTGCATTGCAGCCACCACCTTTGGGGGTCAAATCAATAGACAATTTCGACAAACAAGTCTAGACACTTGCAACGTGTTCTCAGCAGGGTTAAATGTGCATTTTGTCAGCTGCAGCTCTCTGTGATCACATTTGTGTTGTGTTTCCCTTTGACACACCTTTATGTCTTTGTTGTAACACAACTGCAGATCTCTACAATAGGGAACACGAGTGATACCTGAGCGGCTGCATTGAAATCCTTAGCAAAATCACTGCTTTATACTCAAGTAGTTTTGCCAACAAAGACACAGAATGCGAACACCTCTTTTTGCGATCAGCTATAGGGGAATACAAAAATGAAAGACCACAAAGAGATCTGGAGGCTTCTTCAAGTTGCCTTGAGACGAATGTACCACATTTTGTGTGTGAGTCTGACTGCCATACGTCTGTGTTTTTAAAAGAGCTCTGTTTTTCTTGCCCTTACAATAATTGGAGACCGTGTAATATCAAATTACATTTTCAAAAAGCTTGGTTTTCAAGCATGTAAAGCAGCGGTTTGGTGCAGATAAAAGGCTAAACAGGACACAAAAAGATGCCTTGAGTGTAACGCATAAAAAAGTCAGGTCAAAAATATTGTTATAGCCCAATATCACAAATGGGGCTTTACATAAAGTGAACCAATTATCAGATTTTCCTCTATCTTTCATAAATCTGCATCACTATCGGAGCTCACATTTTTTCTCCCAGCTCCTAAGAATTTGCACATTCCATCTCTCTTTAAGAGCATCCCAGAGACTGTCTTGTGATGTTTGAATGTTTTTCCTGCTCAATCGCTCCCAAAGATGTTCGTTGGGGTTGCGGTCTTGTGACTGCTGACGGGAAGCGGGTGAGCACTTGTTGACACTCTTTGGGCTTTAAATAGGGCCTGTAGAGCGCTACGATGCTTGATTAGGCTTTTGTCGAGGCTGTAAAGAAATACTCTGCAACACTTTTTGAAGTCAGGGCTGGACTGCATACCTCTCCTTGGTGGGAGTGGAGATGATACTCCACTATGCTAAACATTCTTCTCCCACTCTAGGTCATAAAGGCTGTTGCACTAGTCATTAACCAAGGTTTTGGTCCATCTGGTCTGTTTTGTTATGTTTTTATAAAATGCTGCTCATCCATTAAATCCATCTTTTGACTGCACTAAGAGGAGCAGCGAGTTCTTTAGTCAGCTACTTTGCATCACTTTGTTTCTTGGATGCAGATGCCGTTCTGCAGCTCGTAAAGGTTTGTAAAAGTCACTCGAGAGTGCAATGTTAAGCCCTCTTAAAAATGTAGAATGTGGCACTGAGATGATTTTTGGCACTCAGGAGAACAACTTGGCTCCAGTGTAATTTGCAAACTTATAGTCTTCAATTTTCTTCCTCGCTTTTCCTCCTCATCTCCCTCCTGATTTCATTCTATTCTCCTCTTTGCATCAATTAGATTTGATTAGATAACTTAATTAATCCTGAGAGTTTGGTCATGAAAGTCAGACAAGTCCCAGCAGACAACACGAAAGACGTACAGTAACACACAAAAGAACACGTATTCCAAGAGGAGAGTGGAGAAATAGATAATTTTCACAGCTGTGAACGCTCACTATAAAGGGAAAACGAAATCAATCAATGATAATCAAGACCACAATGACTGGTAAAATGAAATAAACTTGAATCAGTCAGTCAGACACAGCAACAAGAGAGCAGAAAAAGTTCAGAAAGTGTAAAAGCTTGATGTGGAAGGTGGTAACTTCCTCCTCAGACATGACATAAAAATATTAACAACAGGCTCACACACTGTGTGCGACCACTAAAGTGATAAAACCCCTTTTCATGGTTCCCTAAATTTAAAATACCCTCAAAGAAATGTGTGATCAATGAAGTTGAAAGAAAACAGTCATTTATTTCGGGATTTATAAGAGAAAACTGACAAAGCTGCTGGTATGTGTTTAATTGTGCATCAGTGATCCACACTGGAAGCCATTTGTGCATTGAAGTTGACTCACAAACTTGAAAGCAACCGCCATGGCCTCCATTCATGTAGACATAATGACCTGCCTTGTACTTGATAATTACCCTCCTTCAGGCCGAGCCCAAAATTAATCTGCAGTTAACGCCTGCGTATCCGATCGTCATGGACTCTAAAACAATAAAAACAATACAGGAGAATCTTCTGTGTCATTCCCACATGACTCCAGGATTGATCATGTTTGCTGTGGCCTCATGAAGGCTTCTAGGACGGTCATACTCAGCTAACCTCGCTCTCTGTTTTCTTACATAGCACACAGTGAGGAGTCAGACAAAGTCAACAGCAAGCTGCTCAGCGCTGGTTCCAGCAGAGGTCAAGTAAACAAGGTTATTAGATACATTATGGTCCAACACGGTGGTATTGTGTTTGTGTCTATAGGAGGCTGTATCTGAACTACATTAATCTCTTTAGGAAGCATTTTTCTCCGTGACCCGGGTGCAGCATGGATTCCTGTGCTCGGTGATTCAGTGCATGTATGTATACAAGCTGTATATACATACACAGCTCCTGTATCCTCTAAATGAAACAGAACACAGCTGAGAAGATGGTCAGTGTGAGTGTTTAGTGTCGCGGAGTGAAGTTTAAGAGAGGTGTGCAAAAAAAAAAAATGAAGCAGATAAAAACAGCCTGATATTTTATTTACAAATTGAATTATCTGAGTGGCAAAAATTGAATTTCCAAAAGGAATTCAGATCAGCAACCGGACCAGCTGCTGTTCTCATAGTCCTGACCCAGGACTGGTATACTAATCATCGTAGTCCTGCATAGTTATCTATCTTGATCTCCTCATATATTTCTATGTTTGTCATTGTGAGATATTTGCAGGTCTTTAAAGTAGTGAATTAATCAGGGTTTGTAAATGCAGCCTAACGAAGGCTATCAGTTATTCAGGAATGATACGAGCTATGAGAATGTTGAAAATACTAATTTAGTAAATAATGGGGAATATTCTTAGCGAGCTATGAGCTATTTAGTCAATCAAAATCATGTAATATCAAAGATGGTGTAGACGTTCTCCACCATCGTGTAGCAAACTACAAGTTTTTTACACACATCTTTCAAACCTGCATGAGGTGAGTGCTTGATAGTTAAAAGACACATTTGTGAAAGGGGATCACGCAAAAGCAAAACTTTGTTACTTTTAAAGCAATTCTGCAGAACAATAGTTGAAAGTGTCTTCCAAAGGGCGTCAAATACTGACACTTGCGGATTCCTAGCGCTCGATTTCTTTGTTTTTTTCAGTCAGATCTCCTGGGAGGGATGGTCCTGTTGTCATCACTTGACCTGAGTCGCTCAACCAGTTCCTCAGCACGCTCCATCCACTGATGAAGGCCGCAAGACATTACTGGAAGCTCCAGACACAACTCTGTTGACACTGAGAGGAGATTTTTTTGTCAAACAATAAATTTTATTAGGTTTCTATTAACTTCAATATTTTTCTTTCTTTCTTTTTTTTTTTTTTTTTTACCAATTTGAAGCGATTCTCTTATGAGCATCCAGCTCAAACCTTATAAGTTCGCCTTAAAACGATTTCTTATTATTCTATTTAAACTTCAGCTTTATCAACTCAATTATTGTCACCGTGCAATTGAAGCTGTTTCCTGAAGGATTACATGAAACATAGGTGTACGATTGGCCCATCAACCTATCACAGTTACTTTGAAATGATCCTCCTGAGGACATCTGGGCTTTAAACTCGATCTCATCTTTTAAATCACTTTTAAAAACCCACTTCAAAAAAAAAAAAAAAATCATTGCTATATGAAGTTCTGGTTTACTGTCTTTTTGTTTGTATAAAGTTTGGATGGCTTTAGCTTGTGTTTTATTCCACTCTGTTTTTATTGTTAAGCACAGTAACAATAAAAGATGCTATGTAAATAAAGTTTTTTTTTTATTATTGCTATTATCTTTCAAGGCCACAAATAAATACATTACCTCATCGCTATGCATCCTGGATAAAGGATACATTTGTTCTATAAATATGACAAACAGTAAATTAGCTAAAACTTTTTTTAACCACCCCAAAAATGACCTCAAATGTCCTCATCATGACAATTCTTAAAAGGTTTAAAAAAATAAAATGTGTACTCATCAGTTGTACATACTAACTGGAGAATGGACTCCTTACATTTAAACCTTCCCATGCAAATCTTTCTGTAAGTTATCCATCAATCTGTCCTCTGACTAAAGTCATCCACAAACAAAAATAGCAGCTGACAGCTGACTAATATCACACATCTACCTCCATAAAAACACACTGGCACCAGTACTGAAAATGATTTGTCTCATATCCTGAAGGTGCTGGAAGGATCCTCCTCAATTTGTCATACTGCATCAAAGGCTCACTAGAATATCTGCACCTGCTTCAAACACATTATCTAACATGCACTTATTGATGCCACCGAATCTAGTTACTTTCTCTGATTAAGTGATTCTCAATCTCGGCGAGCAGTGCCGGGCCTTCCAGTCATCGAGCAGCCCTGTGTGGGATGGTAATGTGGGGTGAAATAACTGAGATTGAATATTGATCAGGTGTCTGTGTACGGCCCTGAGGCACCTCAATATAATCACTTCCACACTTGTTCTGTCTCCTTCTGAGTGCCGCTGATGGAGTGATGACAGAGGATGCAACCACCCAGTGTGAGGTGTGATTTGTCATAAGTCAATAGATACAAACACACGTACACACAGAAATCTGTTATGAGAGTGAGATTAGGTTGCATTCAAGTGCTGATCGAGATGCATCATAACTCCATTATTTTGACCATTTATTTTAAGGAAGGTGTGAGGTGTAGATTAAATCGTAGGGGAAATGCTTGAGTGTACTGAAATTTAAATGAGTTAGACTCAGTTCCATCCACTGAATCCAGCCTTTTTTTTTTTCTTTTTTTTTTATTGCAGCACAAGTTTAATTGAACTGTGTCAGCAGTGTGAAAAAAAAGTGGTGCTCAGGCTGAAAAAGAGAGTGTCTGAGAGGCATATTGATTAGTCGCTCCTGGAGGAAAGGATCGTCCTCATCACACTTCCTTGCAACACCTCCCACAAGGCATCCGTCTTAATGTGATATGACAACCCTCAGCCATATCAAAACTAAATCTGGACATCGATTGAGACATTCAATTTCAGCGCTGCAAAACACTTTTACGCTTTCATACGCACAGCCAGACGCTGCGGTGTTTGTCTTGCTGAGAGTGACTCCTGCTGAGGCCTTACACAGCGAGCGCTGTGAGCCTTTACTGCCAGTAAATACAAGTTTCTTAAAGTTTCTTGCTGTGGTCTGACCACTGCACAAAGTCAGATATAGATTTAAAGCAAAGCTGACCTCAACCTCTGTCTGCACTGAGAAGTCTTAGCAACCGATTAGCATTTTCATCTCTAAACTTAATAATGTTGGCTTTATACATCAAGTAAATCTGCATGAAAACCCTCAAGTAGTCGCGGTTGCCAGAGCACATAGTGTTTGCATCGTGAATTTGGTTTAAGCTATTGGCTCAGTGCTCAGGAGGCAATAAAAGGCCAGAAGACGAGAGTTTTGGCAGCAAAAACCTGTAGACCAGTTTAATAGGTGCAGACGCACAAATCTGCTCTGAGGTTTAAAGAATAAATACGGCCAGCAGTAATGACACGGCCAAGGCTGGGGCGCTCATGTGGAGTACAGTCCATCATTACGTATACAGATTGTTAACCGCACATCATTCAAACAGTCTTGGCAGGCTGGCGGTAGGTGTGTAGGTTCAGCTGGGTGGGATGTACGCTGCTGTTCATTTAGGGGTCGGTATGTGCCTTACTCATGACGCTCCAGAACAGCCACTAATTTGACAGCACGGTGACATCATTTACTTGAATGATGAGTCAGACTTTAATTCTCTCTATAATTTGCAAATAAGTAGAGACTTCATTTACATACTTTACAACTCCATACTTATTTTTCGTCTCCTGGATGAGTGTTGGTGTACATATGTGTTTGTGCAAATGTCTTTGTGCGGCGCTACACGTGCTTCTTCATCCCCCTCTACCATCCTGACAACTACAAAGGTCCCTTTCAACAAGGTTGTCACCATGTTCGGGCGTCCTTCCCACACACACACAAAAAAAGAGTGACTCATTTTATGTTGCCCTCAGCTACAGCGACTGTCAGTCCATGACTTCACTAAAACCAAACTCAAAAGGAGTGTGATTTAATTTCCTTGTAGTAACGTATATTAGGACGGGAGGTAAACAAGTCTGCGGCACTGAAGAAGGTGAGGAAGAAGTCGGAGGTATTGAAGAACCTGTTTCTCGCTAATGTGATTAAGAAGGACTTGTTGGCAACTGCATATGTTATGTAAGCTTGCCCTGATGATATAGAGAGGAATGATGTGATTATGAGCATACGGCTGTGTAGATAGGATTCCATATTTCATGCTAAATAAAGCTTAAACTCTTTGGTACATGAAGTGTGCAAAGAACTCTCATTGCACATCACTTTTAGCCGTTTTCAGGGCGCCATTAGCTGATCCCTTCATGGTGAAGCTTGACATGATTAATTTCCCGGAAAGGCGGCCATTAATTCGTTAATTAACAAAATTCAAGGCCTTTCTAAATGCTTTACTTCGACCCTTCAATTCTTCAGTGTTTCTGAGGAGAAATAAGACTTTCTAGGAACTGAGAGGGAACATCTTAATCTGTGAGTTTAAGCCCTACAGAGCCCCACAGTAGGAGGTCTGAATAAAGGGTTACAGTTTGTCTTTGTACAACTTCCTCAAGCTTTGAGATCAGATGCAGACACACAGATCTAAATGCTGCGCCTCACACACAAGCACACACAACGTTATTTTACTTTTATGGATGCACCAATCTGACTGTTTCTCTCTGGATTGCAATTATGACACCTTTAATAAAGTAATAAACAAAGCAATTTTATATACGAGAGAGATTGCCGCAGGACTAAAAATTGAGTTGGTGACCTGCGCTGATTGAATGAATTACAGACACAAAGAAAGATCTAGCGAAACTGATGAAGAAACCATTAAATATTGATTGGGTCTAGCTGATACCCAACCTGCTTATTTAAGATGGTATCTTCAGCTACTTTTAAAAGAATAATGTGACTTTTTTGAACTTACACAGAGTTAGTTGAGAAGAGTTGTAAGTGAGAAGATTGCCAAGATGACAAAATATGAAGATAGATCCAGTACAAGGCTAGTTTAGCTTAGCATAAGGACTGGAGATGGGGAAACAGCTAGCCTGGCACTGTTCAAAGTTAAGAGGTAGCTAAACAACATTAAGCGTTGTTAGCGGGTTAGCAGCTCTGTGAGGCTTCGGCACAGCAGTCCTTTAAGCTGAATGCTAACGTCAGCATGCTAGCATGTTTACAATGACAGTCGTAGTAAGCTGATGATCAGGCTTGCAGGTATAATGTTTACTATGTTCACTGTTTTGTTTTAACGTGCTAGCATGCTAAAATTTGCTGCTCAGCACAAAACACAAAGTACAAAATTACCAACTAACAATAGGAATATTGATAATTTTCCAAAGCAAAGTACTGGAAAAGAATCTGACCTGCTCATGGCACCGTGAGAAATGTCATGGTCAAGATTTCACAGCAATCCATCTGATAGTTTAGATATTTCAGACTTGATCAAAATGGTCAACTAACCAACAGACGTACAATGAAACTCCTGGGGCCATGCTGCTGATGTGAGTAAATGTATTTGCTTTATTTAGCTGTGGTTTAATGGGGAGTTATGTAAAACATACTGGAGCTATTTTGTGATCAGGCGCATCGACTTCCTGGAAAAGCAACCAGCAGACTCTCAGCAAGAAAGTGAATGAGTGTATTCCCCACAACCAGTTTACTCTGTAATTAATGCAACTGTAGTGAAACCAATTTTGACACACCAGTGTATCCCAAGTTTGAACCTACAACCCTGTTAACTGGTTTAAATTTAAAAATGTCGCCTCAAGTGACCTACCTCAGTAGCATGCACACACACACACACACACACACACACACACACACACACACACACACACACACAAACGCGCGCACATACATCCTGCTCTTCTAGTCGAACACCTAGAAGGCACTATAAATATATATAGCAGAGATAAATATTCCAGCTAAAAATGGGTGACATGCAATTAGCTCCTGTGTGATTCTGTCTTTAAAGCAGAGCCACCGCGGTGAGTTATGGTTGGCCTGAGAGACTCTCTCCTTCAACTTAACCCCGCAGCACGTTTCTGTGACTGAGGTGGCAGCAGATTAAGAGCACTGCTGTGAGTTTTGTGCTGCGGCAACAATCCTTCTTGCCATTAATTAAATTGGTCTCTGATTCAATCACTGTTTTTCTGTTAATTACAGAAACTCATTCGATTACACCATCAACCAATCAGGTCTGTCGGACCACAACAAATGGCTCAAAGCTCAGACTCCATGACATCATTTGATGTCTGTGTCTATTTCTCTTGTCGGAGAGGAGGCTCCTGTCTGCTAACATGGAGTTATGGACCACTGTGGGATACAAACCTAGAGGATCAGAGATAAAAATAAATGTCTTTCTCAAATTAGATGAGAAAACGAACAAGATGCACTTCTTCTCATTTAAAAACAAACAGGAACCAGCACACCACTTCAAAGATCAAGTGTATTCATGTTTTTCCAAATTCCTCAAAGATTTATAATTCTATGTGTCATTATCTCCCTCGGAGCCCTCCATCTCTGCCCTAGTTGCTCTGAAAGAGCGCCTTTAACACACCACATAAAAGGAGAGGAGCTGAGTACTGTCATGTGATGTCCAAGTTATCCAAGTTAGCTGACGCAGATGTGACGTCACCCGCTTCTGAAAGGGAGCCTTTGACAGTTTGGCAGGGATAGTGTGCCACCCAGAACACATCAATAAAATCAATTGCAGTCCAGGCTAGTGGGACTAAAAGCCCTATCTGGAGGCTGACATGGGCCTCATCCTTTGTGAGGAACCACAGGAACCTTTCCCACTGCCACTAAACGAGTTGATGTTCCTAGAAGATTGATGCTTTTAAGGATCAACTGGTGTCTCTGTGGTGGATTACTACTTGAAAGCTGCGGTTTTTCAGTCCAGTATGAACCTTGGGAAAGAATTTTTATGCTTACTTACCATATTTGTGTTATGATCTGCCTGATAATTTTGTGTTTTGCAAAAGGCGAGAGGCTCAAATGTTGCTCAAGTTATGTCCAGCATGGATTGCATTTATATCGCATAAGCTTTGATACATCATGCTTAACCTGAATTAAAAAATCTTTCAAAATATCCTGTGAATCAGAGTGATACCCATTCAGGAACAAGCGGCTTTTCTTCTCTGACTGTCAAACTGAGGCCATTCGTGTAGTCTGCTGTAGTTTTTAACTGGCTAATAACAAACTGTGTGGATCTAAATCTGCTGCTCAGCCTGGACTGAGTCACACATTGCAGGGCTGCATCCCCCACCCTATTCCCCACTGTCATCCACATGATCATAGCTATGGTGCAATGAAGCACAGGAAGTCTCACTATTAATTCTGCAGAGTAAAAACTCAACAACAGACAAATGTTGGAAGGTTTAAGAGTCCTCGGTAGAGCTACACAGAGTCTGTGAGTGAGTAAGAGCCCAGATTCACAAGAAGAAGAAGTGTCATAATTAAACTAGACGGTCAATTATTTTTTATTTGCATGAGGTCAGATGGGTACATTGATATACATCTACTATAAGAGAAGACAATACAAGACCACAGTTTAGGAAATAAAAAGAAAGAATACAGAGAGACAAACAAATAAACAAAACAAAGATGTTTTTCTGTTACTGATGGATTCATTCATGTTAACTGTCAACAACACCGTCATCAAATCCACCACTGAACTGTTCAAATGCACGTGCACAGAATAAGCAGGCATTCATATAACACAGAGACTGCAGAAGTGTACGATATTGTCATTCTCAGCTCACTCATTCAAGGTCAGCAGGCTGGAGGTTCACCACCAGGGGGAGCTGTTCGGACAGACCAGTTATACAGTACGCGTGCCATTCTGTGACGTCTACAGAAGAAAGACAGTAAAAGCAGAAGTAGCAACAATGTTGCTGTCAAAGAAAGTAAAAGCTGCTGCATTTTTTAACCTTGCGCCACCTGCAGGCAACGTGTGTAACAGTTACACTTTGATTTTTCTTTTTTTTTTTTGCAGTTGTACCTTTACCTGTCTAAATTAAGCAACTCACAAAGTATGGACCTTTTTTTGAATTTATAATTTTAATTTTTGATTGAATTTTATAACGAATAAAAACAATTAACTATGATTTTTGAAATGACTGTTAATCTAAAGCAAGAGCAAATGTCCTCCATACAGCTTGTCTGGTGTAATCCAAGTCTCCAATATCCCAGAGATCCCAAACTGATATGAAAAGACGATAGTTACTTTTTAAAGATGAAATCTGCACTGTAGCTGCTGAGCTATAAGCGTAAGCGCGCATCTCAACTCAGGCAGGCACACAAACTCAACTACATGTCAAAGATTCTAATTAATCTGGGATTTCATGGTTTCCAGAGACTGGATGATACCAGACGAGCTGTATGAAGCCATTTTATGTGTTTTTGGGTTGTGTTTGAATATGTTGCATGTTCTCTTCTACATTACATTTTATTGAGTCTTATAGGTATAATAATATCTATAGAAGTATTTTATATTGGACATATTATTTTCGCCATTTTTTATCAATTACTGTAAAGCACCAAATGTTAGAAGTCAAAGTAAAAGTGTATCGTTTATTTCCCTATGAGCCAGGCTTAACACAAATATTAACTGTTATCTGTCTGGTGCAATCTGTCCAAACTATAAACAATATATATGTTTATTTCTTTATTGACACTAACACAAGTTTAAACTTAAAGATCTTTAGTACCAAATGCAAAATCAGTTGGTATTGGACAGTAGTGAACTACCAGTGATTGAACTAGTAGTTTAACTACATTTTACAGGAGTTTGCTGATAGTTCAACTCCATTCATTCATTCATTCATTCATTCATTCATTTCCATAGTGATTCAAGTAGTTAAATTATTTCTTTTTTATTTCTTTGTTGTCGTCATTTTTATGTTGTTAAAGGAAACTTCACACAGTTTCGGGCCGTACAAGGAAAGGAATGTTTTTTTTACTGCTGATTCTCCACTTCAAAGATTTTTTCCCAGCACTGAAAAACAATAGGAGGACATATAAAGACACTCCAAACAGAAGAAAGAAAACAAAAAACATTTTGAAGTAGTGAGTAGGGGATGTGAACCAGGTAAGAAAACTTTTGGAAGGTTTATCATAAAAATGTGACATAGACAAAAATAAAGAGAAAGAAAAGCAGCTATAAAGAAGAGAAATGAGCGCTCTGTTACTGTAGGTGGTCCAGGTTTAACCTTGACAGAACATTCAACAGCTGTGAAAGCAGTTATGAAACTGGATGACATTGGATGAGTCTGATTTGTTGTGCTTTGTACTGTGTAAATGAACGTGTGTGGCCTTTTTTCAAAGACAAAAATAAGAATGATTCACTACCACCTCGCCTGCAGTAAGACACAGATAGGAAGACAAATTCTTGATATATACAGGTTTCACATCCACCAACTCAAAACAAAGGACTGATTTACAATCCAACCACTAAATGGAGAAGCGTCTTGCGCGTGGATATTAGCAAGACACGTTGTCACGTGGTTTTGATGCTGTCTTGCAATAAAGCGTGACCTATATCTATATACCACATCCTACTTGCATTTCAGTCACTTTTTGAAATTCTCCAAGATGAGAGAGAGCCTTGTTTAACAGCATCTCATGGGAACATTTACCCCGACGGTGGAGATCAGACATGGAAATATTTGAGTATTTAGTTCTGAAGAAGCAGAAGGAGGAGGCTGCCTTCTAGTTAACATTAAAGAAACAAAAGTCAGACCAGGGACAAACAATCTGAAATTATTCTGAAGACTAGTGTGTGTTAAAATGTGACGTATTTGTATTACACATAAATAATCTTTCCATTACATACTTTAAAGCTAGTATAACATGTAGTATCTGACTATATTGATATGTGATTTTATGTTTTGTAAATATTTGTATTTCTTCTCTTGACCACTTTTGGGCACATATGAATCTGGTCTTGGCTTTATTTTCAACGCTGTTTGACAAATTGGAGCTTTTGTTTATTGTATTTACTGCATTGCAGGCACTCATCTTTTAGAAAAGGTCTTCATTTGACCTACAGGGTTGGGGTCAGGGTTTGATGTCTTGTGGATGGGCATCGGACGGAGGTGGATAAGAGGAAGACTGTATGTATTATTCATCCTCTGTTGTATTTCTGTTGAATTGCCTTGAGAGAAAAATAATAAAACCATTTTTTCAAAAAGAAGAGGAAAGAGCACTTTGGACAGCTAGTTGGTATTTACACATTTTTTTTCAAGCATTCAAGATCACCATTTGTTCAACAGTTCAAAAATTAAAATTCAGCCTTTATCTCCTCCCCCCACGCTGAAGATGAGTCGGATGAAGTTTGTCCACAGAACATTTCTGGAGCTTCACAGCAGAACAGTGTTGCAGCATTCTCCTAAATAACTGAAGTAAAAAAAAAACACAACCCAAAAACACATAAAATGGCTTCATACAGCTCGTCTGGCATCATCCAGTCTCTGGAAACCACAAAATCCCAGATTAATTAGAATCTTTGACATGTAGTTGAGTTTGTGTGCCTGCCTGAGTTGAGATGCGCGCTTACACTTATAGCTCAGCAGCTACAGTGCAGATTTCATCTTTAAAAAGTAACTTGTCTTTTCACATCAGTCCTGGATCTCTGGGATTCTGGAGACTTGGATTACACCAGACAAGCTGTATGGAGGACATTTGCTCTTGCTTTAGATCAACAGTCATTCCAGAAATCATAGTTAATTGATAAGTGCAGATCTTTAAAAAGGATTACTTGGATTACGCCGGATGAGCTGTATGGAACCTTGTTATGATTTTCTCTGGTGTCTTTTGACATTTTAAAACAAGTCCCCATCTACTTCAGCTGTTAAGGAGATGCTACAAAACTGTTTTGTGGACTAAGTAACTTCACCTGACTTTCCATCAGCATTGGGGTAAGTAAATAATGACTGAATTGTCATTTTTGGGTGGGCTTTTCCTTTAATAAAGCAACAAAAACGCTTAGTAATGGTTCATTAGAGTCTATAAATGTATTGTAAAGATATTATAAACAATTATAAGAAATACATTCTCATGCAGTCTATAAACAGTTCTAATCTAACAATCAATTTATTTATTATGATATCGATAACAGTTATAAATGTCTTATTCATGTTATAAAGAACAAAAATGATTACCTTATTACCTTAATTTGAAGCGTTCAAAGCACAGTTGGTATTCAAGCAAAGCCCTTTGGAGTCACTTGAGTCACACATCAACAGGCTCAGTGAACCACAGACTAGATGATGAGATTAATCCATGCTTTAGGTAAGATTAAACCCTCAAGAGAGAAGAAACAAACCGGTCTCCGACTTCACCACAGATCAACAAACCGGCAGCACGTGGATTCAGGCTTCAATTATGACTGCTGGAGCTCCAACCATCTTTTAAGTGTATACATGGATACAACAAGGTTCCAGTTTAACACGTGGGACACCAGCTACTGTATCTACTGTTAAGGTCACGGGGTCAGATGCATTAGCATGGGTTGTGCTCTGTTACAGAGCAGAATACACTCAGGAAGCTACAGTAGCACCAGCTCATGTAAAGAGACTGCAGAGTCTGTAATAAATACAATTATCAGTATGGTTTAAATGATGAACTATGTGGATAAATGGAAGCTGATTGTGGCTGCTTACTGTACATGATGTTTCCAGTGCAGATAAAAATGCAAGGCCAGTCTTTTTTATTGGACAGATAATGCTCATGGTACCAGCCGCTTTAAATCAAATCAAAAAGGATAAACCTCCGCTGCAGTAGCTGTCCTTGCGGCCATGAAGCCCCATGCTTTATGTAAACAGGTGTGACACTAAATTCATAAATTTTCAAGGCTGGCTAGGTTTACAAATGATCATCCGCTGCTGTTCCCTGTGGCCACAAACTGTAACACAAAGGCCATAAGAGCGCTGAAGCTTGTGTCCATTAAGTCGTTCGTTCATTGTCAAGGAAACAGCTCCACTTTGCTCATGCTGCTCAAGTGGAGCGTTTCATCTTTGAGATGCATGGTAGAAGAAAAATGTCAATAGCCTCTGAAGTTGATGGATTAATTTAGTTGAATGTATTCTCTTTGATCTCAACATCTTAAGGCAGAGCTGTAATAGCAGGTTACTGGATGGATTTGTACAGTTTCTAGTTGATCTCGAAAAAGCCATTAATGGCAAGAGCACAATACAAACGCTGGTGCTGTCTGAATGCTTTGTTTAGTATATCTGTATTTATTGGCATTGGATTTTTGCTGCCTGCCAGGTCTGAAAGATGAAGTCACAGCAGAAGTGTGTCAGCGTCTGAACACAGTCACTATTTGTCTCCCTCTATTGGCTGACTCATCCATCATATGGTGAATTAAAGCATTTTATAATTACAGTAAACTTTACAAACAACATTGCAGTGAAACTGGGACAATTAATGTCAGTGTCAGTTTCTTGAGACCTTTCCTCCTCAAGAAAGAACTATTCAGATCCTTAAAACAAAATAAGTAAAATTGGATATCTGATATATTATTTTTTACTTTGCATTAATATGAAAGTAACCTTTTAAAGATACAATATATAACAAATTTGTTGAAAAGATTAAAAAAATTACTAAATTTGTCACGTTATCAATGGGTTTGACACTCTCACGTCAATGTAGAGATATCTACTGAAGTGACCATGCTAGCCAGCTAGCAATGGCCAGTACCAGTCCAAAGCTTCATTGCCAGCGGTGTAAACATCAACACTCCACGGTACTTTGAGCTCACAGTCCAGACTGCTAACTCAGCTAAATAGCTAAAGGCAGCACAGTTAGCAGTACTTAGCGTTTACGCTGGTGACATGCTACCCCCTGTTCGTTTTGAGTATGAATTCAACAGGTGACGAATTCTTACATAATGCACCTTTAATGTTGTAGTCGGTCAATGTGGCACCGATTTTATCTACTTTTTGTCTACAACAGATTGTCATGTTTTATGAGCCAGTCACATGTGGGGTATGTAAAATCTTAATCTGAAAAATAATCACTAACCACAGATGTCAAGTACAGTAAATGTAGTGGAGTAAAAAGTACATTATTTCCCCTGAAATGCAGGAATAGAGGTATAAAATAGGGGAAAGTATTTAAGTTAAAACTGTAAATACAGCACTAGAGTAAATGAACTTATTGCCCATGTTTGCTTGAGTTAAAAAAGAAAACACACCTTTGTTATCATAAATCCTTTAATATATGAAAGAGGCATATTTGATCACAATATACAGTGTAACAGACCATGTCCCACAGTTCTCATATACATTTCTTTACAAGGCTACCCATCTGTGCAGACAGGTCTAAACTGAAAGAGAATGTTTTTCTTTGTTGCAATCGACACACAACTAAAAACCGACAAACTGTAAGTAAAACTGAGAACTAATGTTTTTGCTCCCCAGCTGAACGAAGGGATATTTATTTATAGTGGTTTCTGTGTGGCTGAAAGATCACCAAGTACTGCAACCGTATGAATCAACTGTGAGAAAAATCTGTAAACATCTTCAACTTAAAACGTGTTTTTCGTTCTAGTCAGATCAGCGCTTGTGTCTTGATCAAATGTCACAAAGCGGGACATAAATGTCAGTCCTTACCACTGAGATACGGCTGCTAATATGCTCACAAACAAGTTCATTACGCTGCCTCTCTGCGCTCTAATGTGACCAGCATCTGCACATGATGAGGTAAGACTTGATATCTGATGTGCTGCTCACCTTTGCAGGAAATAAATCTCAAGACATTAGCAGTTGCTTTGTATTATATGCATACATGATAAAAGTTCAGTCAATTAATTAATTCGTAAAATGCAAATATAGATCGATAAATCTGAACAAAAATGATGATTTTAATGATATTAAGAAGTCATCCACATTGTTAACAGGTGATTAAGAACCAAAATAATGTTTAACTGATGATTTAAATGCTCTGTGAATGCATATAAAGTCCCCATGTAGATCTGCACACTCACATGAAAGGAATGTAAAAACCAGAATAACATCTAAAATTAACATTACTAAAGACCACTCTTTATTTCACATTTCTAAACTTCACTTGTCTTGTGCATTGCGCTGCAGTAAGGGTAACAAGAGCTTCCAACAGCCCGTGGAGCAGTAGGTCCATGCTGATACAGACTGGTACATTCATGGTATGCATAAGGCTCCTCCTCTGGAATGATTTAACTGGCCACGGGGAAGGCAGAGAAATTAAGAGGGTGTTTCATGATGAAAGGCCATTACGATAAAGGACAAAGGATAATTAGCATGGTTTTCTCCCTGCCCCTCTCCCCGACATTAAAGGAATACAAAGCCAGAATTACCCAAAGCTGTGAAAACAAACAGTCCAGTAAGTCACCTTTGTAGAGTCTGCATATTAAAGTCCTGCCACGCTGCTCCTGCCCATTATTATGGCATTATTTTGTCCTTATTACCAAGGTGACTGTCTGATTATTGGCATATCCATCCAGACACAGCAGTAGAGAGAGAGAGTGCGAGTGAGCGAGAGAGAATGCTTTCTTTTTAAGAGCCGCAGCTCCGTACTGCAGCAGAACTGACACCCCTGGCCTCCATCTGCCTTCAGCCAGATCCTCAGCATCGCTCAAAAAGGCAGCAGCCCTCCATTTTATCACACACGGCACAAAAACTTCTCGCAAGGATAAGCAGGTTTTTTTAACGAAGGGTAGGGGTGTTTAAGACCGTGAGCAAACACTTTCAATTAAGGGTGATTTGAGAAAAAAAAAATGAAAACACTTCAAAGATTTGTTGAACTAATTAATCACACATTATCTGTTTCATCCCACTTTTTTTTTTTTTTTTTTTTTTTTAAAAGATTAACCTAGAAAGGTATGGAGGAGGGAAAAATAAAAAAAACCCACTGGTTTCATCCTGATCTTCTAAACTCGGGTGAGACAGATTGATTTACAACAGTCAGTCAAATCAAAGAGGCCCACACACATTAAGCATAGCAGGATGAAATAAATAAAGGAGGAATCATGTAGCATCAGGCAAACGTGGCAACTCTGGGTGAGAATTTGCAAGAGCTGTGATTTGCGTTTTATCCTGTAAATGTTTCTACATTCGATCTGACGGAAAAAGCGTCTGTTCCCTCAGATTGCTGGAGGCTCTCGCTCACTGATTACACCTAAGGCGCTGAAATGAATGAGCTTCTCCTTCTCCCGCTCATCTATTTCATCTGAGAGAAGTCATTAAGACTCCCGTCACTCGGATGCAGATGCATTGTGCTTCACTGGATCTATTCTGTTCGTGACGGCTAAATCAAGTGACTGTCGTTTTGTCTTGTGTTTTGCCTTTTTTCAAACGAGCCCAGTGTTTAAAAATACATAAAAATGACAGGCTCTGACACAGGTGCAGTCAGATCAGACAGTGTTTTGAGGAGGGAGCGTGTGGGTGAAAGCAGCATGTGACATGTACGCACGGCAGGCGATCATAAGGCGCCGTTACTGAATAAGCTCCTATATGTGTATATATATATATTTATATATATTCTTCAGACAGGTTCTGAAGGAGCAAAAGTTCTGGTGAACTGTTCGCAGAATATTAATGCCACCCATCTTTCAACTTGTGAGTGCTGCAATTCAAAGCATGGTTTTTCTTTTGGCTGCGTGTGTGTTTATATATGGAGCTGCTTGCGTGTGGTCGAGCGAATCCCACCCAAATTCTGCCTGTGCTTCGGGTCTGAATGATACTGCTACAACCAGAAACATATGTGGTTAAATGCAGACAGAAACGTACATTATCGTACATTACATTATCAAGTGAATCCAGTCATATCGGAAACTACATTCTGTGAGCATCATGGACAAGATGAAAAGCTTCATAGGAAACTTAGAATGTCATGTTTTCTTTATAATGAACAAAGGGCAACATAATGAGTACAAAGTGTAAACTTGAGAAAGAACAAATAATCAAATATTCCCTCAGCCTGGAAACATGGCAAACTGTTCGACTCATGTGAGACTTGTTAGCTCGGTTACTGTACTACATATCAATAATCTAGTCAAAGTTAAAGCAGCATTCATGTTATGTTGAGGCTAATATTAAAAAGTAACAGCATGTATTTACTATTCTATTTAAAAACCAGTCCAAACAAAAGACACAACATTGAATTAAAGATAAAAGCGTTACTGTTACATTTTTAATTCTCGTTTGATTTCTCTTTTCAACTGGCACTTCCCACATAAAAAGGGACAATATATTCACATTTTGGCTGTCTAGAAATGCTATTTGTTATTCCTGGCATTCCTAACAATATCAGAATCACAGCCAGACAAAACCTTGGCAATTAGCTTGTGGCCAGCTGATATCATTTGGTCTCCATTAGGACTGCTAACAACATCAACAATGAGAGGCTGTTTCGCAGTTGACTGATGGGTCAGAGGTAAAAACAGGTGCCTGGTGAAGTCGAACAAAGAATCCCAGAATAGAAATCTGTGTCTATTGTTGGAGAGGAAATAAAAGCATGAATATAGGACATCTTTAAAAACAGACAAATATTCTTATTTTGCTATGCAGACGACAAAATATAAGACAAATGTGGTAACATAGGTCAAGTAAAAAAGGCCCCAAACCAGCAATCCCATGTGCCTGAGGGATGCTTAGAGATAAACACCATCTCAACTATCATTAAACCCTTTTCCCTGTATAGCATAGTCCCACAATCCTAACCACACCATGCCGCTCCATATAATACAATACAATATCCTTCAGTAAATCAACAGATAATACAATCACTGCAGGGCAAACAGGCCGACTTTTGAGGAACGGTCAGTGTTTTCTGCATAAAGTAAGTGTATCTAACTTCAACAGACATGGATGGAAAATAAAAACATAGAGATGCTTTTATAATCGGTGGCAGAAAGTATGTATTTTTGGCCAGGCCCTGAGGTATTGTGGGGCGGGGTGCAGATTTTACAGAACAGGAAGGAGGAAAAATGTATCACAGGAAATTAATGGCACTTTCTTTTTTTACATTTCGAGTTAGACTTTAAATCTCCTGACACGAGTTGAAGTTGCAGACTTGTCCGGCCAGTGTTCAGAGTCTTTTCAGTGGTCATAAAAGGTCATGATGGAGAAACATGACAATGCAGAGGAATCCGTGTGTTTATTGGCCGGCTGGCCATCCACCCACGAACCCCCAACACAGGAAGTGGGGATACACGTTAAAAACAGGCTGTTTTTAGGAGGAGATGTTTCTTTGATGAGTGGAAAGAGGCTCTGAGACAATGTCATGCTTGACCTAAAAACAAGACTTATTGTCACTTTTCCTTTGTTTTTTTGTTGTTGTCTCTTACTTTCATCCATGGCTTCCAATCTCCCAGTTGACAGAAGTCACTTGTGCAACTGCACCCCATAAATACACGTGTCCACAGAACAAAATCAGAAGAAACAGAAAAACAAAAAGACGTAGGCAGGACGTCCTCTTTATATTTGGGTTAAAAATCCCAGCTGAGTGGTAAACAAAGTGTTGACTGTTTGGTTTGTGTGGGATATTCTTCTATCCCTTCAAGTGTCACTGACAAATGGGGAAGTAAACTCTTTGTGTTTGCACGTGTACAAGTGTGAGAGTGTATATGTGCTGCTTAGCTGGGTGGCAAAGGAGACAAGATTCGAATGTCCTCGGCTGTCCGCCCTCAGCTGGACGGGACTGTTTGTGTGCTGTGTCGCCCTGGTTGGGCCTGAGGGGCGGGGCTTCCTCGCCTCAAATCTCCTGTCACCAGTTGGCTTTGACAGCTTTGACATCGCTCACCAGGTTTTGCGCAAGGCAGATACCAAAAATCTGAAGAGGACACGCAAGACATGAAGTCAAGAGATGCTTACAGAGGATGAGACCACGAATGATACTGTTAAAAAAATAAAAAGAGCAGACTGCTGTGATTGCAGAGGTTTGCTTGAGGATACCTGTTGCCACCACTAGATGGCAGTGATGACACAAACTCAAGAGCCCAGCCATATTGTTTAGTGAAGGTAAACACCTCATTTTAAATGCACAGGGTTTCCTTATGTATACAGTCAACAGACAAAGACTCACCTGTAAAAGTGCAATACCAACAAAGATTCCAGCTACAATGATCAAGTTGTCCTGAAGCCACTTCTCAAACTGTACCACACAGCCCTTGGTATAGATGTATTTCTGCCGATCCAGCTCCTTTTTAAAAACAAAAACAGACTAGATGTAAATAAAAACAAAGAGTGAATAAACTGTTTTTTTCAGTTCTCAGAGAGGGCACTGGCCTTCTGCGTGATAAACAAACACCTGCGCTCTGTCCTATGACTAATGAGTGACTTAACAAAAGACACAGAGCATTTTGATTCCTCACTGCTGAGGAGGGAATGAGGAGTGAGTGAGAGCTGAGTCACTCTTCGATTACAATGTGTCAATGTCTGGACATCATGGAGAATATCAAGGCAGTGTATTCAGAGGACCCTGTGAGGACTGAACAAACAGGCAGAAGCTGTTTCCTGTTACTGGGCAGATGGCCGTTTGTGTTGTCAGGTTCAGCTGCTGATGTCTGTTCAGAAAAAGGTCTGATTTAGAGCTGCAAAGACACTAGAAAGGGTGTGAACAGGACTCTTTACAATGCTCTCTTTGTTACTCTAAAAGACAAGTCAACGAGGCAAACCCTTTGTTCTCTTGCAAAACCTGAAAGCTAGCTTTCAACCAATGGGAGGTACAGGGAGCCCCTTTGGCAGCCAATAAAATAGCAGGAAACACTATGTTGTTCTGACTGTGAACTTCCTCTGAAGCTATTTCAGCCCTCTGCCTTTGTTGTGCTGCTGTCCTCCTCATGTCTCCTGCTCTTCCTTTGTCACAGCCAGCACTCCATAAACAAGCTGTGCGGGAAACTTTCCACACATTACTGATAGTTTTAGCAAAATGTCAAATGACCAGGGCATTAGCAGAAGAGCACATAGAGAAAATGAATTCATACTGACTCAGTGGCAGGTGGTTCACTGTATTGCAGTGCGCCTAGCAACAGCAATCTGTCTGACTGCAGTGCAGTGAGTTGTAACCACCACACCCACACACAGAGGGAAAGGGAACGGACTGGCATAACCCACTGAGTCGCCAATTACAGAGTGTAGTAAGGCTGCTCTCTAGGCTATAACTGGAGCCTAATTATCCCTGTTAGAAGAACAATCTGTTATTAAGGCACGAAGCTCGCAGAGGAGACTGTGTGCTATTTAACCCTTTATGTTCTCCGGGTTTGCTGTGTTTACCAACTGTTTTAAAAAAGGAACATTTTCTACGTCTTTCTTTCCGAGGAAGTTTAGATTCTATAAAATCTATTTTATTGCTTCCATTTAAATTTATTTCAACCATTACTCCATTTTACTGGGGGTTTGAGACAAACAATGAAGACCAACACAAATGAACCTGACAGCCACTCCACCTTCAACAACTGCTTAGATCCTTTCAATCAAACAGATTTGCAGCCTGTCAATCAACTCGCCCTCAGGAGTAATTCCACTCAGCAGCTTTACGTAATTTTAGCCAGAAACGCTGGCACGGGCTGCCAATCAAGCTCCACTACTGCCAGTGACTGTGCTGTGAATGAGAACTGGTTCTGTTTACTGCTATAATTGTACTAGGCTTTGTAGATTCAATTGAAAAACATTAATAAACACAAAATTAATTTTCAGAGAACTGGGTCCTGAAAAGAGAACTGTATAATGAAGTTAAACAAACATAATGCTGTAAGCATTATTTACTTACTAAATTAAGTGTCAAATAGCTCTATATTCCAACAGTAATCACTGTAATAGTGTTTGGTCAGTAACCCATATAGATATATCATCCCCTGCTCATGTAATGAAAGAGAAATAAAAATGTTCTTGTATCCCTGCCCACTTTATCCAATCAGGACAGAGATCAGTGCTGCCGGTGAAGGCTTATACTACCAAACAGGCCAAACAATGAAAAAAGCTTGAAGAAAAGAAAGAGGCAAAGAGAGCTGCCTCGAAAAACAGAAATGAGTGGTGCAATTGAGGTGACATAGAGAGGAGGGATGGGGATGGCTAACTCCAAAATGGACAAGAAGCTATAATGACAACAACGCTTACAGCAGCTTCAACTATACTGAAAGCTACAGAGATGTGCAGAAGTGGTAAAGATCTAGAGATACAAACCCCTTGATGCCGAACATCATAACCGCACTGTGTGTTGATGACATCCTCCTGCAATGACAACACAAAAGGTGACTCTTTATGTCTGAGAGGAGAAATAAATTAAGCAATGAATGCTTTATAGAGTAACTTTACAACTACAGTCAAGAACTGCAAGATATAGAAGTTGATGTATTTTGACTTAAAAAAGCCAAATATTCTTTAGCACTTTCAATTACTTTCTAAATCAATTCTACAAGCGTAAAAAAACCTCCACTGTCTTGTTAGGTGAGACTAACAGTCCCAAACCAAAAAAGACATTCAGTTTATGGACATATGTGCCACAGAAATGCACATATTCACACACACATTCGAGAAGCTGACACCAACATATATTTAGCATTCTTCCATACACAATTTATTACTCAATTACTAAATTAATTGCTGATCAATTTTCTGTTTATCTACTAATCATTATGGTTCTGCACTGGAGAATGTGCATGATTAATGATGTATTATAATCATTTAATGACTCACGGCAGGGTCTTTGACACAGCAGGAGAAGGGGACTCCACAGCGCTCCCTGCTGGGGTTCAGCTCAGTGCAGTTGAAGTAGATGTTCAGGTTCCAGTCGTCGGGCCCGTGAGCTCCACAGCATGACCACTAAGACAGCAGTTACAACGGGCAGAGATTAGACAGCCAACTCCGGTTAAACAGACAGAGTTATTTTCTCTGATCTGGTCTTGAAACAACTCTTTAGAGCTTGGCTCAGGTCAGCTTGGGTGGGCAGCCAGCTTACTGTGGTGGGTAGCGAGTACAGATAGTGAGACACAAATGGCGAGACAACAGCAAATCTAATCGCCTTTACAGTACGTTGTGACTGAGCCCAGCGTTTACACACAGGAGCCAATTACCTAAACTGTTTCATTCACATAATTGGATAACCATTTGAAGGAAATATCATTTACTCCACAATTGCAGTGGCTGACTCATTCTCCTTCCTGCCCAGAACTGAGCTGATTCAAGATCAGTGCTGAAACTCATATAAACATTTCTAGACAAGGGAGTGCCTTCCTCCACTGAAGAAATATGAAACTTCACAAGGAGGTTAACCGTTACTGACACAAGTTCAGTGAAAACAGGTTGACTCACATATTCCTGGGCAAAGTCAATGAGATTCTGCAAGTCGATGTCATCGCGGTATGCCTTAACATTATTGTTGATGAAAAAGTTCAGCTGGTCTTTAATCCAGTCCTTGAAGACAAAGGCGAGGATCCCTGCTGTCAGCTCCAAGAAGAAGATCAAACCCAGGAACACAGAAAACTGGAAAAGCACATGACACACACGAGAGTAAAACACACAAACAGAACACAATAAATCTGTCACTTCAATCAGGGAATCTGGGTGCGCCCAAGAAATTCCTGTTTTAAAAAGGATCAAAACACTAAAGACACATTTCTCATGTAAAAGAATTAGGGACAACCGCTCTGATGTAATTGTCCCTGTGCAGGGATGCTTGTTGGGCCTGTCTTGATGTGCTGAGTGCGAATGTGGCAACAAAAAGCTGCAGTCCCAGAGGTCCCGTTATATCCTTGCTTTACAGTAAATGTAGGAAGAGAGCAGACTGGGCGAACGATAAATGCACAAAAGCCACATTAGCTCCTCACTCTGACGCCTGACTTACTGCTGCTAATGGACATCGGCTGGAGTTAATAGCTACTCAGAATCGCAGCCAGCAACAAATAGGCAAGTTTGTCTCCATCAGTCACATGTTTTTATCAATACAGACAAACCCACATAAATCTCCCAAACTGGTGCCATCATGGCTTTGGGCTTCAGAGGAAATCTTTCCTTATTTACAGGTCAAATACAAAGAAAGAAGTCCAAATAAAAGGAAAAAATACTTGACACAGAGAGAAAATGTTTTGCTGGCTAATGAATCGCAGAACATTTATTCTGATTATTACTTTCTGATGAGATAACACATATTCGTGCCATGCAACCGCCCATAGCATTTGGCATGGGTGAGTCACCCGAGTCCAGTGACGCCTGCTGTACTTACAGCCTCGGCTCTGGTGTGAACTGCAGAACTAAGGGGGTGTGAAATGTTTGAAAAACTGTCTTTGCGTTAACAGTCGTGAGCTGGCTTACAAATTTAAGCAGGAAGGTGTTCTCTCTGAGTGCTCCGATGCAGCCAGCAAAGCCCAGGACGAACATGACCCCTCCGACGACAATGAAGAGCCACACAGGGTCGAAGCCCCCTAGGTCTGTGATGGATGACAGATTGGACAGCACGCCCTGAGGGAAAAGAAGAAAGACGAAAGAGAGCGGTTAAAATCCTGCCTGTAATACTTCCAAAATCAATCCTTCCTATCTCTATTACAAGGTCCCAGTAATATTTTCTCACTCTACAAAAACACAGCTAACCTTGAACAGAGCTTGTGATGTGAAAGAGAAGAAGTAGGAATTCAACTAATGACACATTAAAGAGGCTAACTGGGGTTGCCAGCCCTGTTCAGAGATGCAGAAGTACAGCAGAAAAAATGTAATAAAAAGGCAATACTGTAAACTGATTTAGAATCGTATTGATCAAGTGTGTTGCTTTCTAAATAAATTAACAAAACACCCGGATGTGCGTTTTTTTTAATAAATGTATCTACAACAATATTTTACTCTCTAGCAGATCTCCGTCCAGCCTATAGAACAGCTAACTTTCATCAGAAGAGGCACAGTTCAGTAAACATTCAGACATCTGTCCTTCCTCTCTGCATATCCTTCCCACGCAGCCCGAGGCCACAGTGTGTCCAACATGTTTTCCTGTCACTCTCTATTCCGCATCATGCCTCGCACTGACAAATGTCTCTACCAGAAATTACACCTTGACGCCAAAGGGTGGGCTTACTGTAACATGTCACAATGTCAGACATGACAAGGTGTTGCAGTTTGTGAGCACAAAAACCTGTTCAAATATGTCACATATTCTGGTTCATGCATTATCTTTCTGTTTATCTCACTGTCTTGAAAGGTCAACATGGTGACAAACGTCTTACCAGCGTCACCATCTGCAAACTGCTCTCAGTTCTGACTTCCTGTTTGCTTGTCATATCTAGTGCGTCAAACACTTGCAGTTAAAGCCCGCAAAGCTGAAATCTCATGCTGCTTAAGCTAAGCTCCCGCTGCACTGAGCAACGGGACATCTACCGGATGAAGGTGCATTCTTGTGTTTTTATGGCACTGGTGCAGATATAAAGTGCCGTCACTTGAATTTAAGCATCAGGCCCTGAAACAGTAAACTAGTCTGGGTGAATGCAGGAGGCTAGAAACTAATCATCTCAGCCACAGAGACCCTAACTCACCATTATGCCTTTACAGGCCGGCTATTCATCATTTGGTCTAATCCCCTTAAATTATTCACGCTGTTCCACCAAGGTACTCTGGTGCAGGCCTATTTGCACAGAGTTCATGGCCAGACGTTACTAATCGGTACATGCTTCCACGCTGGTGCAGCATTTACTGAACCGACTGGTACGACTTTGAGATAATTAATGAACAAATTGACTGTTAAGTCGATTGGAAGGAGTGGCTGTAATCCACTGCACCTGAGAGGTTAATGGCAGCACCTTTTTTATTTACGTATGAGGTCAATTTTTCTTAGCTTTTGCACCGCAAATAAAGGCATCAACGAATCATGTTCTGCAGAACGCAACACATTACAACAGCGGACCTGTTTATTAACTTCCCCGTTTTTTATGACAAAGGACACAAAAACAATATTGCTCTCTGCAGAGGCTGCTATATATATAAATGAGCTTTACCAACAGGAAATTGAAGCAGATACATCCACCTGTGCTGTTAAGTTCAGTCACTCTGGTGTTTTAACGTGCTAATACATCTTAACAGACTAGAATGAAGTGGAACCCCGGGACAGACAGCCGAGATGAACCTGATGAATGTGACTTCTCTTTACCTGTCTGCGAGCTAGTCAGAGCTGCAGTACAATTTGGAGATCTCTTGGAGCTCTGCAAGCTGCTGCCATTTTGTCGCTATATCCTGAGACAACTAAGACACGCTTATCAATATCAGGTAGTATGCTTTTAGTGCTACAAAGCATTACAGGGATGGTGCCTTTATTCCCACCACTTCTCTCACAAGTGCTGTTTTCATCCAAACTCTCTTGGAAATTGGACTTCCAGCTTATACACGCTGGAATGTGTGAAAGAACTTTAGCTATGCTGTTGAGGCAATCGTGCTGTACTAAGATAATGTGTGTTGGTACCACAGTGTGTGTTTGTGCGCATGTGTTTGTACTTACCTTCTCCGCCCATGCCCACAGGCCTATGCCCAAGAATGCTGCTCCTAGTAACTGTAAAACAAAGCAGAGAGAAGAAGCTCCACAGTCAGACGGAGAGCAAACATGAGCTGATGAAGTTAAACGTCTCAGACTTTCTAAGCATCAATCAAAGATAAGACAACATTTCCCAGTGACATATTTATAGAAGTTTAACATGCGACAACTTGTATCAGGACTGTGTGGGTGTGGTTTGTTCACGTTTGATTTATTGTGGCGTCTCCCTGGCAACATATGCAAACAACCCAACAACTGTCTTCATATCATGGTTCTTATAATGTTAAAACACGGATGGATCCATACTTATCCATGACATCACCTTTTCTCGGCACAACCTCACCCGCATCAAATATGTGAGAAGGCCACAGTCAAAACACAAATACAGAAATCTCCAATAACAACTCAACTACAATTAACAGGCTTCAACATAGGTTTTATCTGTACTCATCCAGACAGATGGACCTGTATAGATCTGGGCTCCAGACTTGATCTTTTTCTGATCAAAATCACAGCATAATAAACAATAAATTGCAATATCGTCAATAGTTGAAACAAAAATAAAGTTACAAGAAATAAGCAGTACAGGGCGCAACAAGATGCGCATAAAATCCCACTGCACGCTACACGCTAAACTACTGAAAATAAGTATATAGGGTTATATTTGTTAAAGGGCAAGTGTTTACATAGTAGGTGTTTAAAAAAAATGTAGCCTGTAACAAAAGTTTTTAACACACAGACCTGCTAAACTAATGAAGATGTTCAGTCGCACTTGACAGATTTGTGGTCGCTCAACAGTCGCACCCTGGAGCCCTGTAGATGGTATGTAAGAGTGACTGAGGTGGACAAGCACTGCGTATTCTGTCTTATTTAAGTAAGAGGTTACAGGGCATCCCTGTGACAACCAGTATTTGTCTAAAACAGGCAGGTGTGCCTTCATGTAGAACCCCCAGCACTTATAGAAGGAACCTATTTGAGAAAATTGGCTTTAAGAGCCTTTAAAACAAACTGAATTCAGAGAAGACGTCTTTTAACCTTCTGTGGAAAGAGTGAATCATTACATCTGCAGGTTATAGCAGGTTAGAGTCATTGCATTGGGCCACTGGAGGATGTGATATCCTGAGAGTTAAGGAAAATCCCTCTGGTATTAGCCTCCCATCTCATGAAGGATAGATGTAGGGCTCAGAGTTTAAAACATGTCAAAAAAAGAGAACTTTAAAAACCATTAGGTGACTGCTCGGGAATACCCGCTGACAAAAACACCACAAAATTTAACAAAACATGAGTAAGGCTTCAGGATTATATTAATCAGGCTGCATTTCAGTGAAAATCACACATTTCTGGTCAGTGTGGTGTTACTCATATAATGTTATTGTCTCATCAACTGCTTAGCTGCCACAAGATCATGCCTAAGAGATTTGGGACAGTAATCAACTTAACTGAGTCACACCATAATGTCAGAGCCTGAAATATAATCGCTCCATTGAAATTTGGATAAATAATATTCTTGGGAAGTTGATTAAATCGGGCGAAGCAGGTAAACCGATGGGAATCCTTCAGCACACATAACAAGACCAACAATGTGACGGTGTTCCAGAATAAACAAACAACAGGGTTGGCCTGGTGGTTACGTAAGAGGTTGTAGTGAAGGGTGCGGTGGTGGCTTCAGCTGGAAAGAGACGTGCAGTAAGAGTCGAGGTAAGCAGGCGGAGATCAGGTAGAAGAGATTAGACTGACAGAGGGAGTATTAAACCATTTAGTCTCTGAATCTCAGTAATCCACACAGATTGATAAGAGAGCACAAAGAAAATGTGAGAGAGAAAACAACTTTCAATTTACAGCATTGAAACTGCTATTACACAACTCCATCTAAAAGTATAATGAATGGTTATATATCTACTTACTTTTGGATAAATCAGTTCATTTTTAAATGTTGGCAATATTCTCTGATTCTTAACTGAATTGGGATATTATTTATGAACAACAACAGGTAATTCATTTTCTACTATGGTGTCCCAAAATGGTGCCTGCGGGTGCCTGCAGTGACCATTTGAGTCGCACCTTAAACGTAGATTGTCTCCAAATACATGAAACCTATTAAATGTATAATAGTATTTCCCACACATATACTTATACTCATTTGGCAACCCTCTTTAGCATATTATACTTTTCTTTTTTTTATCTCTGCAAGAGAGCAACACCATCTGCGTTTTGTTGGACAATATGTTGTTCCAGAAATAATTACAATAAACGTACTAATGAAGTACTCTGCAAAATAACTTTGATGACATTGACGGTTCAACCAGGACTGTTGCTCCATAGAATTTAAATCCAATATGCATTATTACTGCATGAAAATCTTCTGATAGCAACAGCATGTCAACAGTATACAGAACAAACAGTTCACCGCACGCAATAGTTTTATTTGAATATATGAAAAAGAAATCTACATCTGGACGTCACTGCGTTGCCAATAACTATTCCTTGCTAGACAACACAAAACCTGTATATGTTAAATAGCAGGGTGCGACTTTTTGGCCACAATCTCTGACTTTAACTCCTTTTTACTTCAGGTCTTGGAGCTTTCTCAGGACACAGCCCATGAAGGAGTGTCCTTGAGAGAACCTGAGGGCTAAAATAAACCGGTCTTCTTTCCAAGTGAGACGATGCAGCTGCACAGAGCCTAAAATTAATGACATATTAACGCGACCTATTGAATTTCAAATACCCAGGTGTCATAAACAGGAAGTTCACTTCAAGCCATCTTGGCTTGAATTATGAACACTTGCTCCAGTAAGGATTTGATGCCCTATCTGCTGCCATCCCACCTGGAATATTACACGAATGTTGCTTATTGCAGCCTAAAGAGAAAAGAAGATTATTATAATTATCCAAAGGAAGTCATTTTCTACTGAATGCCTGCCCACTGACTCATATGATGTTCTTCCTGTCTCATTTCCATGTATAATATCGTGCACACAAGTGTGTACTTCCTTAACTAGAGTTGATATAAACCATTTCTACTCTAAGGAAACATTAAAATTGTCGTTATTAGCCAGATATGATTAGGAATAGCTTGCATTTGAGTGGGAACATTGCCAGAATCTAGTGCTGCCTCAAAGTGCTTCAAGACGTATCCATATATTGTTGGGAAACCAGACATTTGTGGTTTTACCAGAGGTACAGAAATACCAGTGCAGCATCCATACTGAATGTGTGAATGTGTAATCATGCAGCATTCCATCTAAATTATAGCCACTTAAAATAAATATACAACTTCTGGCTAATTGCTCACGAATCATCAATTACAGGATGCCCTGGTGGTTCAGTATGGACACATCCCTTCCCATCCCCCTCTATTCCCATCTCTCCCGCTTCCTCTTGACTGTGAACTATCCGACATAGCAGAAAGAGAGAGAAAAAAAAATAAAAAATCGCCTCTTCACTCGGGTGCATCTAAAATAAAACACGGGCCAGACACCAGAAAAGTACTTCTGTTATATGAACAATTTTGTTATTATTTCCGGTCAAAAGTACTTCAATGCGCGTCAAGTTGCATTTCCCCCCACCACAGCTTGAAGCGACCTCGAAGGCAGCAGTAAGTGAGACAGCTATGAGGTATCCATGCCTGGTACCCTGTCATTTTGGCTCATGATTTCTTTGACTATTTCTGAACCTTTTTTATAGTCGGTGAATACTTCCATTAACCTTTGTCATAAAATATGCTATAATTGAGGACTTTTCGAGATAAGGACAGACTGGCGATCGACATCTAAAACATGCAAGCTTGAGAGCGTTTTCCGTACCCGTATTATGTGCCTTTTTAAAGCCCTGTTTTCAAACCGAACTTCCCCTCGTGGGACAATAAGGTTTGGATTGAAGTGAATTTGAGTGAATGAGTACATTGAAACTGAAGTGAACCTGCCTTTGTGCTGGGCTTGTGATATTTCCTTTTATCTGACTTTTCCCACAGTGTAATGTTGGCAGCCAGAGTCAAATTCAGGTCAGTCGGTGGCATTGAAACACACTACCTGTGTTTAACTCTGTCAATGCCGCCCGGGACGAAAATATGTTCCCCTGATAGTGGTTTGCTTTTCACTGAGCAGTAGATAAAAACTAAGTGGAAACACATCGTAAGTAGAACTGTGACGTACAGTCGATTAATCAATCGAGAGAAACATTAGTTGCAAACTATTTTGATAATTGTCATTGTTCAAGGACATTTGCTGGTTGCAGCTTCTTAAACCTAAGGATTTGTTGCTTTACTTTGTCCTTTATGATAGTAAATTAAGTGTGTTTGGGTTTTGGACTGTTGGTTGGATAAAAGAAGCATTTGGACATTTTATAGATTAAACAATGAGTTGATAAATTGCGAATATAACTGGCAGATTGATCGATAATGAAAAAAAAACGTTTGTTCCAGCCCAAAACCCAAGATGTTAATTTGAGAATATAAACAATAGAGCCAAGAAAACCACAGCACTGTGCTCTTGTTTAGTTTATACCTCATTGCTTCAGGTTTGTTTGGAGACGTTTCAAAGGGCCCTTTGGATTTGCTCCTTTAAGTCTCACCTGCTCTAGTAAGCAATTTGTTTGCCTTTCTTCTGTACATAATTTATCATTCTATCAAATCTCTTTGCCTTTATCATTGTACCTCTATGTTTTATCAGTGTGCAAGCAAACAAAAGGTCTGGAGCTAGTTGTCCTTGACATTGCCTTATTATTCAAATCAGGCTGCTCAGGTTATTTCTCTGTCAAAGGCAGTGGTAAGATGTGTGTGTCCCGGAGCGAGGGGTTGGACAGAGAGATTATCAACACTTGAGAAGATGCCTCCCTAAGCCAGCTGATCCCATTAACCTCAACTAACCAGCAGACAAACCAAGCTACACGCTGCCTGGACACACACGCACGCACAAATGCACAGGGTATAGACTTACTTAAGAGAGACTGACCTTTCAGTGACTCCCTAAAAAGCTCAATGCCTAATGTGGCCGGCCGTGTGAACGCAGCCATTCGTGATGATATGATAGCGAACAGCTTGTCTGATTCTGCAGCACAGAAACACTTCCCCCTCGTATTCGTGCGTTCACACTCCTCTACACTTGACACTGCAAAAATCAATGTATCTGTTTGGCTGATGAATTACAACAGCATGTAACTAAAACTAGTATCAGGGCCCAAATGTATCGGACTGGAATGGAAACAAACCCTCGAGGCTGAGGCTAGGTCCTGTTCAACGTTACTATCTTATATCCAGATAATGTGGAGACCCAGCTGAGACAGACTGCAGTTGACACAGTATCAGAACAGGAATCAGAACCAATAAGAAAAGAAAAATCCTCCTGTGAGCGGCTTTGCTTTGCTCCTCTGTTTACATTTGATTTTATCGTTATCAAAGAACAAATACCACTAAACAGAAAAACATTTGTCCTCAGATATAAGACTAGAAGACAGGGAAATGGCTGTTATTTGACATCAACTGTGTTTAAGAGAGCTTATCCTGCTACACAAAAGACGTCAGGACAACATAAACATATTGCGATTATTTTGATATTTCAATTGCGATATGATAGGGGAGGGAATCACTTTTGATTGAGAAGAAGAACAAGAAGCTTTTTTAACAAAATTAAATGTATGAATATTAATCTACCCTGACTTGACTTGCTCAAGAAAAAGTGACTTGGATCTTACTTGAGACACACGTTTGATGACCATTTTTGCATCATAATTTCCAATTTGTTGGGGTTTGTACCAAACAAACATGTTTTCTTACTTCTGGAGAAGAAGATTTGGAACAAGTAATTACTTTCATAATCGTTTAAGCTGTCAGTTAATGAGTCATTAAGAAATCGTACAAATATTGCCTTATTTTATCAGATCAACAGTCCAACAACCATCTGACTTAGCAAAGAAAAACAAATGTTTATATTTAAAAAGCTTGATCCAGCGAACACTTTGTCTGGCCGACAAAACGTTTTAAATGATCGATTTGTGTATCGATCGATCAATAAATAATTTGATTATTTCAGCTCAGCTATACACACACACACACACACACAGGGAAAAATGTACAATGCTTTCCTCCAATGGAATCAGAGATACATGAATACATAGAGTATGTGGAGACATGAATCCTACAGTACTTTTAAACGTGCCTTGACTGATGCAGTCACACCTTGTTCTTCACTCACCACCTGTGATGTGATCACGTAACCCCCCCCCCCATTTTCAGCGCCAAATGTGAACAGGCACTCAGAGCTGTAGCTGGCTAATAACACACAGCCTGCATCCAACCAACTCAGCAACTTGGTTACAGCTTAACAAGCTCTTAATTACGGCATGCAGTGCTTCCAAACATCTCAGCAGCTCAGGCAGAAAATATGATTAATTAAGTGGATGTGAGGAATGCTTCTATTGTTAGGACAAGAGAAGGTGTGTTGTTCTCTCGGGTGAGAGTGTCTGGCTGTCGGCAGTGAGCTCGCGCGCTGGAAGAATTCACAGCAGCAGAGAAGGCTCCAGGTTTTATTGCTCCATTTTGTTCCCAATATTTAGGGCCTTACAAGCATTCTGTCTCAATTTGGGCAGCATTTTCAAGCCTGACAAGATCACTATAGGAGAGACAAATGGGTTGATTTGTGGAGAATAAACCCCCCATCTCTCTCTATTTCGGCAATGCACTGGCTTGTCTGTCAAATCCAGTTTCGCAGCACACAGACAAGAGGAGAACATCTTCTAGCGATTATTAACGGAAACAGCCAGCGAGCTGGAACTTGTTCCACGGTTTCACAAAGCGCTAAAGACACAGGACTGTTAGCTTGGCCCGAGTGTCAAACGGTCTGAAAGAACACAAGATGAATCAGACAACACTATAGCCCTATGACTCAATGTTTCCTGGTTGATTACGCAGGCCAAATGAATTGCAGAGTACTTTTCATTTGTGAGGCCAATTGTAAAATGTATCTGAGCATTGTTTTTTTTATTCTTTGGCTTGTGGCAGTTCATATCACCCTCAGCTTCACCAAAGACATGACGGAGCGTAATACTCCTACATTTCAAAGGAGGAGTGTTGAGGATTGAAGAGGTGGTGACGAAAGGAGGAATACATGTGGATCCCATGTGCCTGACGAGTCGACAGAACAAGCATATGAGGGGAGAAAACACAGAATCACACCCAATCCTCCCCCCTGCCAGTCTTTGTTACCACCGTCCCTCTTTGTGCGTCTGTGGGTGTGTGAGTGAGAGAAACAATGCTGTCCCGCAGAGCCCGAGCACTATAGTGGTGGTGGGGGTGAAAAGAGTGGTTGAAAAGAGTAGGGCTGGGTGGTATTCAGGCCCGTGTGGCCTTTTCCTTCCAGCAGTGTGTGGGAAGACCTTCTGGGGCACACAGACACGCCATTCCTTCACCCACAGACTACATTATACTACACCAGCCGCACAGAGGCAATGCAGACGGGTGAGGAGGGAGGGGTGACGCATAATGAACAGAGGGACTTTTCAGACTGAGTAGGGATAAAGATTCAGGGGGGGGTTGTTGTAAGGGAGATGTGGGCTCACTTGACACTGGCCTAACAATACAGATGAGACTGCCATTTCTCAAACTCAAACACAATGGTACCAATCCTCACTGCTCAGGCAGGGAAACTAACATCAGCCAGGCTTTATCATCAACATCAGCTACTCTTATTCCCACCATCGTCTGAGGTCCCTTTGCTCTTCTAGAAACTTTAGTTAGCCAGTGAAGTGTTTCAAGTGACTGGTGGTATTTGTGACTTGCACCCACTTGTAAACAATGATTCATTTTGTTATGAAAGGAAAAGATCCAGCTGTCCACAAGTCAATAAGGAAACAAAGACTTGAGAATAAGTACAGGTTAAACAAGTTACATTTTACATTGTTAAGTTTAAGTCAGGACAACAATGTTTTTGCCAATTAAAAAGACTTGACCATTGTTCACCTGACTGCTGCCCTGTGCCAAAAACTAACAAGTAAACAAGATAATCTGTTATGTAAGGTGCCACACATAAACAACAACAACAACAACAACAAAAAGCAGTGGAAAAACGTATTTAATGCTTTTGTTATTAGCTTAACTAGCTTAAATACTAATAGCACTGAGACCTCAGGGATCATTTAGCCAAGTTACAACTCACCAACACCAATGGTGCTAACGTTAAGCTAACTTTGCCAGAATATTTAATGAGACTTTTAAGTTAGCAACATTAGCGCCTTTTCCTCATGCTACCGACAGGCAAACGATAAGAAACGCTGTGTTTACTCACCCAGAATAAAATGTTGAATCCAAACAAGAAGTATTTCACGCAGCAGCTGACTTCTGCTCCTTTTAAATGATGGTGTTTTCTGCTCATTCTCTCAGGGATGGTGGTGGCTAACTGGGGAGCTAGGTAACACTACTAATGCTACGGCTGGTACTTCAAAAGCTTAGCCAAAGCTGCAGTTGTTGAACTACTGAAGCCGAGGTTAGCTGGCTCCATCAGACACACAACGCCGAGTTTACTCGCCGGACAGCGTTAAGTAAATCAAACACATGCGGCTAATTGACTTCCCCCCCCCAATTTAACCATTAGCTTGCTAGGCCAGCTAGCTCGCAACTTCCTATGGTTAGCATTAGCAGCTAACAACAACAAATCCAGCGACACTTAAGGCACAGACATTCATCTGCAGTTCAGTCGATATTCAAGTTCCCTCTGGGGTCGACTTCGTAGCTCAAAACTGAGAGATTGAAGGTAAAACTGACGGCTTTCAGCTACCTAAACCTCTCCTCGATTATCTGTGTTGCCGCATCGTCGCTTGAAATCTTCATCCTTGTTGTTTTGTGCTGTAAAACAAGCCCCTGCTGTCAAATCAGGAAACCACTGCGCTGCCTTTCGCCCTTTTCACCTCAAGAGCGGCCTCTTGTGTCTCCCTGAAGGTTTTCACTTTACTGGGGTGGACAGCAAAATGAGAAACAGCTAAAATATCTTTATTTCACTCCTTTGTTTTGAGCACACAGAGGCTGTATTTCAGGTAGAGAGATGAACAGAAGCAGCAGGGATGGACAAAGTTTATTATTTGATTCATGCAAAACTCTGAAAAAATTCTCAATAACAGTAAATAAACATTGTTCTTAATATTAACCTCCTTATATTTAACACTATAATAAAACAGATTGTTTAATCTATATATTTCTGCAGGGGATTTGTGGAAGGTGAACTGCTCCCCTACCGTGCAGCTGCCTGCTACATGCCACCTTATTTGCAGTTCACTCGCAAGCATTTTGCTTTCTGAATTGAATGAAACGTGTGATATCCAACACTGAGATATCACCTTTCTTTCCTCAACAAAGCAGCTGTGCCCCTGTCAGATAAGTTGCATTCATGGGGTGTAATAAGTGAGCATTCAGGTTAGTATGAGTCTGTACACTGCTCACCACATTGTGACTGAAAATGAAACCTAATTTCTGTCATGACACCTTGTGTGTGAGCGTTGGGCTGTTTCACAACTCACATTTTGACTTGTCATAGCAGGAAAAAAGCACAAATGTGAGTCACTGCATTAACGATTGCACCATTACAACGAGTGAGCATGCACGCAAAGTAGCAGGGAATGACTGATGCTGTCATCAGTCATTTGATTAAATACGCAAGTGCTTTTCCTGCTATGACATGTTTAGATGTCTGTTAGGAAGGACATCCGTTCATACTTTCATAACTTACTTTAATTTGTTTGTCATACACCGTATGTGGGCTACTGCTGTTTTCCTGCTTTGTTTTCTTCAGGAAAAACAGTCTCATTCATACTGTGATAAATTATTGAAACGCAAAGAAAGGAATGATCCTGAGAGACTTTACTGAAATGTGTATTTTAAGGAACAGCTGCGTGAAAACAATCAGTTCAGTTTTGCTTCATTTGAACTTCTGTCTGGAGTCCTACAGAGGGCAGTCTATGAGCCTGTGATAAATGTGGCTTTGCCTTTCTTTTCCCCCCTGAGGGCTTGCTGTCGGGGACACTTCAGTCCCCCCACTATCACCACAAATATGTAGTATGTTGCACTGACACGAAGCAACACTGTAAAACTGAAGAAACAAGTCTACAAGTGTGGTGGTTGATCCTCTATATATGTCTGTATTTTGGTTGATAAACGACTTTTGAGCATATTCAAAGGGAAAAGCAGCATAAAGAGAGATATGTTTGTATGGACTGCAAATAAATAATATATCAGTGATAACTAGATATTGTGTTGCAATTACAGACATCGATTAAGTTTGTATTGTTATAACTTTTTTGTTTATATGACTTTAATTCTAAAAACATTGGACTGGAGGGGCTGTTGAAGTGCTGTTAAGGGTTAATGACTAGATGAAATATGAATCCTCACTTTGGTGGCACTGCATAGGATTATTCTCCACACAAGTGATTTCTTTCATGAACAACAGTCAAATTTCTGAAATATTTCACTGTGGTTTTCACTCTCCACACAGCACTGAGCCTGCACTCTGCATTTTAATCCTCGTTGACCTCAGCTCAGCCTCCGACACAGTGAGCCACAAAGTCAGAAAACAAAGATAGAATGAGTGGTGATTTTCCCAAAAAGATTGTATATTCAGGTGAGCTCTCATCATTATTTATGACCCACGAGAAGTCTGTGTCTGCAGAGACCGTACCGCCCTCTGTCTGTATTTTCTTGTTTTTGTGGTTTGCAGACGTTTCCGAGCAGCCTTTGGGCAGAAGATGTGTAGCCTCGAGCAAATAACAGTATAGGGTGCAAGGGCAGGAAAAATGTAATGACCAGGTGCTATCCAAGAGGAGCCGTTGTGCCGGGTAGAAGGGGGCAACTTTGAAAGTGGATTTAATAAACTGCAACAGACAAATCCTACTCATTCTGGCTTTTATCAGCCATGTGAAAAACTATGTTGGACTCATTCACCCCAGGAGCAAATCATGGATTGATGTAATATTGATGATCATTGATACACAACTGTATGTTTCAATAAAGCCTTTTACCGCCAGTGTATTCCATATTATGTGTTACCCCGCTAAAATAGTTATATTTATCATTACTTTTTCTGGTCCTTCAGCTATGAGAGCATTAACCATCTCTCCTATAGTCTGGGTGTCTTATCTAATCATTTAAAAAAAAACAACATTTCACTCTTTTGATGCTCAGGTAACAAAAGTTTTGTCCAACTGAGACATTTAACCGATCGGGTCATGCCTTTTCTTCGTAGATTTAGAAAAGGTCATCCTTGTTTATTGCCTTCACTACTCTGTCCTTCCTTCCTTGACTATTGCCACACATTACTCAGGTATCAGCAGGTGAAACATTCAAAGACGGCAACTTGGCCACTGCCGAGCTTTTAACACTCCTAAGTGAAGTGACCACATCACATCAGTCCTTACTATCCCTCACAGGTTATCTGCCATTTTGGAATCGATGTTTAAGATTATACTGCGCCTTTTTTTTTTAAGCTTTGAATGGTCAGGCTCTTTCTCCTGATCTTTGAACTGCTAACTCCTTCTGAGCCGGATCACAGCTTGAGATCCTCTGGCAGGTCCCGACTAAGGGGTCCAAAATCTCGACGTGTCGCCCAAGGTGACCTGTCAGCTGAGGAAACTCGCTGCCTCAGATCAAACTCACTGTCCCCTTTAAATAATTTCTTTAAACTCAGATTTATCTTTTGGCTTTTTCTTTACTGATGCATTTAGTGTATATATTTAGTTTTACCTTAAAAGTCTTTTCGCTTTAACTTGTCATTATGAAGTAAATGCTAATTGTAGGATGTAATGACCAAAGCATAATGAGACCATCTCCGGTTCCCAATAAACTTTGCTTTCACTATGATATTTTGTCTGCCACTGGGCAAGAAATGAACGTTAAGTGATGATCCAGTCAGGCTCGCAACCTGGCAACATTTCTATCTGATTTCATTTCTCCATTAAAGAGTTAATGAATGAAAACTCTCATTTTGTCCTCATTTTTTCCATTTCAGAGTCTACAATAAAGGCAAATTCATTAAATAATCAAAAGCCTAATTCAACAGTATCCCATGAGTCACCTACTTAATTCATTTTTGTAGAGCATTTTATAAAAAAAGGGAAAATGACTACTCAAGCTTATATTATTTAATCTAATGCCACTATTCTCAGGTCAGGCTGTTATGAATTATTCAATTCAAAAGAGACAAATTATACAATATTTAAGTTGGTGTGTCATCACTTTTTATTTTGCATTTATTTTCAGACATCATACAGTTATGAAATGAGAGAAAAGTTAGCTGTATTGAAAAAATAAAATGCAGGCATGCAATCACAGAACCCTCAGAAGATTTTGTATGAGAACTGCAATGATTATTATCTGTGTTTGAGGATGTCAGCAGTGTTCGTTTGCACAGGGGTGACCCAGGTTGAAACCAATCCATGACAGTGATAGGCTTAGTCCTGCTGAAGGAGCCAGGTCACCATGTAGCAGGTGTCTCTGTCACTCAAAGGACACACAGAAGTTAATATTTAGAAATGTGCTGATGCTTTTGGCCTGCAGGTCAGGTAGTGAAGGAATGATCTGTTGTGTGATGGGAATGGTGTAAAATGACTTTCAACGACCCTGCACTCAAAACAGAAAGTCAGTTGTGTATGACTCACACCTGCTTGGGCAAATCTTGTTTTGAACAACCCCATCTTAGCAACTGAAATGGAATAAACAGAAGTGCAAATCAAGTATAAAAAAGAAACTTTAGAAGTTAAAGAGAATGTACATTAGAGTTATGTATGTATTTAAAATACAACCCATTCCTCTGATCCTTTTCTCACAAACACTTAAACATACAAACACACAACATTCGCTAACCTTCCTCTTCCCATGGATATCTAACAACGTTTTGTTGTACCTTATCTACTTGTGTCACACTCTAAACCTCATCCCAAAAGGCACTTTGTAAGTACAGGCACAAAATATGTTAATCTGCTCCTCGTGAAACACATCGTGTTTGTGACCACACGTTTGTGGTCAGCAAAAACAACAAAACTCGGGCATGAATATCATATAACATTTGTTCAATTAATTGTTCATCATCGTTAAACGTTTTGAAATCTTTTTTTCCTGAAACATGGTATCAGTGTTTGATTAAACAGGGTCGTCAACGCTCCATCGATGCTCCACATAACTCCTCACACTGTGCACATCCTTTTTTCTGTCACTCTCCGTCCATCTGTCTGTAAAGCTTACATTCATTTTAAATGCAGCACACAAAGCAACATATATATACTGTGATTATTGCACTGCGATAATTATGCATATGATTTATTTTCCATTAATTAAAATGCATAATAAACTGTGATGAATACTTTGACCATGTGTGATAATGTGAATAGCATGTGTCCTACCTACCACTGTGTTATTGTCAGGGATAAATGATGGGACTCATTTTACCCAGTTCGGTTTGTACTTTACTAATACGGTACAATGAGAAATCCTTAAAGGAGACATATTATGCTCATTTTTAGGTTCATTATTTTATTTTGGTTACTACTAGAAAAGGTTTACATGCTTTAGTGCTCAAAAAATCTAATACTGTCCAGTGCTGCAGTACTGTACTCCCCCTCTGTCTGAAACGCTCCTGTCTCTTTAAGCCTAATAGGTCTCCTTTAACCAAAGTACTGTACAGTCCGATGAGCTACATATTTACACATTTCTCATTCATTTGTCCCTTCTATGCCTTACATTTTTTAAGTCTCTTCCCATTTTGACTTGCGTCAGACCAGCAAACATAATGACGATTCATTTAATAGCATTTTAAATTGATGAAAGCGTAAAAAGTATAACATTCATTGACGTGAATTCAAATATTTTTGGTCATTTTGATTCTTTCGCACTTTTTGGTATGTAAGAAGCGTACAAGCCACAGCAACTGCGTTATGTAAAAAGCTTGTTCTTGTCAGTCCATACTATGAATGTGAGTCATATGAAATACGTATTCTAACACGATACAACATTTATTATCATCCAGGATCAGTATCCAGAGCTACAGAACTTATCTAATACCTGTGTTGGTTTGATGTAATGCGATCAGAAACTCTTTTTCTGCTTGATCCAATGCCACAAAAGTCTATGAAAAGTAAAATAATGCCATTGTCATTCATTAACACCCTCACAGGTCAGTGGAGACGGTGCTTCTCTTCACCCTCAGGCTACCTCCCCACCCACGGGGACAAGTGTTGTAGGAGTGGAGGCCAGGCGATCGGAGGCCAGAGTCTTCAGACTCAACAGAGGCATCAGAGTCGGTGAGGGAGCGAGTGTTGTAAAGCCTCACAGGGGAGCAGATCCTCTGTGTTGGCGTGGGAGGCGGGCTGGTGAAGGTAGGCGACTGGGCCCCCAATGCCCGTGACTGGAAAGGGCTGATGGGTGGTTTGTGACAGTCGTAGCCATGGTGTGAATTCCCCAGAGGTGAGATGGGGTGGCTTTGACCGCTCAGTGCTCCAGGAGAGGGGCTGTTTTTACGTTTTGCTGCATTGATGATGTTCTTAGCCAGGAGGCGATGGTTGGCTTTAGAGTCTAGGCTATTAGCAATGGGGGACATGCAGCGACTGTCTTTGGGTGGGGGAACAGGAGAGGTGGCACAGGATGTGTATAGAGGCTTTGTGGTAGGGAAGGATAAACTGGTCTGAGAGAGTGCAGGAGACTGGGAGCGTGAGCCCCAAGGAGGAGAGACCGGGGATGTGGCTGTGGATGTTTGGGTTGGTCTGGGTGTGAAAATGGAGGTGACAGTGGAAGTATTCTGGCTCACCATTGGGGACTGGCATCTTGATCCCCAAGGAGGAGAGCGTGGGGATGTGGCGGTGGAGGTTTGGGAGGGTCTGGATGTGTACATGGAGGCGACAGTGGAAGATGGCTGGCTTACCATTGGGGATTGGCATCTTGAACCCCAAGGAGGAGAAAGAGGAGAAGTAGTGGTAGAAGTTTGGGAAGGTCTGAAACTAGGATTGGAGGAGACGCCAGACGACTGGGTGTTCTGGTTCACCATTGGGGACTGACATCTTGAACCCCAAGGAGGAGAGCGTGGAGAGTTGGCTGTAGATGTCTGGGAGGGTCTGGATGTTATAGTAGAGGTGGAAAACTGGATATTCTGGCTGGCCATTGGGGATTGGCATCTTGTACCCAGGGGAGAGGACACAGGGGAAGTAACCGAGCGGCTAGACATGGTAGTGGAGGGGCGATTAGCTTGGAGGCTGGGACTCCAGGCACCAGCAATGGGGCCCTCTGGGCTGCTGAAACGTCTGGTAAGGCTGGGCGTCCTGGTTGACGTGGGAGTCTCATTGGGGGTTTCATCCGGGGAGGAGTCCTTTGGTGTCTGTTGGAGCATGACAAATAATGATTTTTAGACTTTTATAAACACACATACTTTGATTGTAGATTGTAGGATAATGCTTATACAACTTTGTAATAATTAAATGCCCTTATTTTTGATTTGACCATGACAGGACACTTTGCTTTCCACAAATTCACAAACGACCAATATTATACTGTGAAACTTGACTTGAATAAGACACATTTTAGTGAATCTGTTTTAATGTGTTCAGTCTGAGTCAAGGTTTCATTCAGGTCATCTCTGTGCATTCCCTTCTACTGTGTGTGTTTACCAGCACATAGGCCTGGTCTTTAGTGTCTCTCTCAGGTTTCTGTCATCTGCTCTTCCTGAGGTGGTTAACCTTTACAGGGATATGAAGTTACCCGACTGAAGCAAGTGTCGCTTTCCATTTTATGCACAAACTAATTAAGAGAAAACTATCTCCACTATAATAATGATAAGAGGACTGTCTCGACCGTTACAGGATCTGAGATGTTATGGTGTTTTAAGATTAATGTTACAAAGTTCGGGACATCTGTGAAAGACACAAGGCCCAGGTCAAAGGTCATCATCCCATTTGTCTGAACGTCTGAGCTCCTCAAGACCAACAAGACCAAAGGGTCAGGTCTGAACACGAACACACATAACTCAGATTCTTACGTGTAAAGCATTTTGAAATGGCAAGCTCTTATAATCACTTCTGGGCTTTAAATGTCACATACTGAGTTTTATAATAGATGTGTCCTCTGTGGCAAATAATCTGTGTACTTAACAGAGGCATGTCTTTGCAATAAAGGCAGGGAAGTGAAATAACAAACACTTAACGGGGAAATGGATGGTTGATAGAAGCCAGTGAAGTCAGGAAATGAGAAAAAGGAGAAAGAGGTCACAGGGAGAGTGTTAGCATAAAGCTTTAATCACAGAAGGAAAGATTCACTTGAACACAAGAAATTAATCAGAACAGACAGCAGAACAGCAGAGAAGAGCAGTGAATCATAGTTTATGAAATGAAACATACATAAACCCTGCAGTCTACATCAACAGTGATATATGATATCCTGTGAGGAAAATTCTTCAGGAATTACTGCTTTAAGTCACGAAAACAGTATATACTGTATGTAGGTCCATGGTGCAAGTTAGTATGCAGCCTGCTGGTTTGAAACATCAAAGAATCCAAGCATACACCATATATTTAGGTAGAAAATGCTACAAAGCAGAGTAAATTACCCTGAAGACATAAAGACATAAAAGGAGTTCTCTCGCTCTCGTCAGTGAGCAGCATTAAATTGCAAATCATAGATCATAAAGCAGATGCCAGACCATCTGTTAAAGTGCTTTGTAAGACAGTATCACCCTAGTGCCCACAGAATTGGGAGACAAAGTGGAAAAAGTGTGAGGTTTTTTCTCATTATATTTCAAAACGTCCTGAAAATTGAAGTTTTTTTTCAGCGCTGATGAGCTTAGTAGCTCTGGGCATGAAACTTATCTGATTACATCAAGGCACATTATTATTCAAACTGATGATAATTTGGGTGTTTGTTACTGTGGAGAAAATACAATTATAAATCCTCTGAGCAATTAAGACGCATTCACTTAGATAATACTGTTAAAGTCAGACAAAGTCTCGCTGCCAGTTGAGTTATTATTGCTTTTCATGCAGCTTGCATTGTTTGCTGACGATTAAAACATTTCACTCATAAAAAAAGATTCCACTCTGTTAAAAACCTACAATGCAAGAGATAAGTTATAGAGTATAGAGAGTATAAGAAGAAGGCATAAGATGAAGCAAAAGTGTAGTAAACTGTAAATAGTAGCACTTCTAAAATCAGTTTTGTGTGTAATCACTACAAAAAATCCCAGTGAAGTCAACACATTTACTAAAAGTAGTACAGAGAGGGTCTCCACACCTGTGGCGCAATCCCTGCCTTCTTGGCAGAAAAAGTGGGCCTTGGTGCCTGGACCCCTGACCGAGGGGAGGACACTCGCTCTGGAGAAAAGGCAGACATAGGAGAACTGATCCTCAGCTGCCCCGAGGCTGGATTTGAAGGATATTCTGCTCGTCCTCTTGTGGGGCTGTGAGACAGCTGTGGAGACATACACTGGGTACTGAAGTGAGACGGAGGGTTATTAGGTAAGGAAGTCTGTCTAGAGAAAGACTGGGTAGGCATCAGGTTCTTGGCATGTGGTGCTCCTCTGGGTAAGGTACTGAGCGGGTCTTTGGCTGGGTTAAGGATGAAGAGGGAAGAGTTAAGCTGGTACGGCCGGTGCCTTGACAGGTCCATCTCTATCTTGGAGCAACCATTTTCTAAAGTAGGTGGCTCTGGAACTGGCTCCGGTGCTGGAGCTTTAGGCCTCGGTTTCTGCTTGACTGCTTGTTGGGCCTTTAGGTTTTGTGAAAGCTGTGCGCTCATGTCAGAGCTTTTAGCAATGGCCTTGACCCTGCCTGGCATGTTGGATGGGTACACCCAAGATGGAGGCAGAGACATTGTTGGAGAAGGAGACCTCATTTGCCCTGTGTTTTGTTTCTCAACAACGTATTTCTCCATCCTGGACTGACGCCTGGCAAACAGCTCAGCACCCTTTCCTGATACATTGGTGAGGTTCTGCTCTGGCCTGTGCTCGGCCCTCGGTCGGGTCCTGGAGCTCTTGAGGCAGGAAGACCACTCTGGTGCTTTTGCCTCCTCTGCCCGTTCCTCTTCCTTGGTGAGGAAGTTGGAGGCCTCTGCACCCAGAGCCAGCAATTCTTCCTCAGACGTTGGCTCGGGCACAGATCTCTGTCCGTGCTTCTTCCTTTCATCTGCCCCCTGCACCAGAGAGAGCAGCTCGGGATTCGGAGCCATCACTGTCTTCTCTTTGAACGTGAACATTGCCTTCCTATTTGACCTTCTAGCAGCGCCCTCTTCAAGTATGCCTGTTTTGATTGCTATGGGTTTTCTCTCTGATGCAGGCTGAGGAACAAAGGTGGAGGGTTTGGGTGCTGTAGGAGGGCCGTAATGGGGCATGGGTGGGTACTGAGATACAGAAGAAACAGGGAACTGGGATGGTGGAGGTGAGGAAGGAGACATGACAGGGGACATGACAGGAGACATCAGAGGTGGAGTGGAGTAGTAGGCCTGTGGGGGTTGGTTTGTAAAGGCAGGTAAAGGAGGTGTGGGATACGAAGGCGGAGGTGGAGGTGAGAACGCCACAGGCTGGGGAGCAGTGAAAGCAGGGAGAGGAGGAGTGGAGTAAGAAGGAGGAGGGGGAATGTCCATGACAGGGCTGACTGCCTCTGGAGACTGCACCGTCAGCGGTGAGAAAAAGGGCCTGGCAGTTCGATTGATGATGGTGCTCGTCTGCTTGGATGCGGTCATAGACACTCTCTCAGGCCCAGAAGTACTGTGGCAGCCATTAAGAAGCTTTCCAGTGGGAAGTGGCCCCGCTTGGCCCCCATTTATCTCTGCTTCCCCTTCAGCATGTCCAATCAGAACTGGATCAGTATTATTACTTCCAGGGGGAATCTCATCCTTGACTTTGTCCTCAAGCTCCTCGTGGATTTTATCTCTTGCCTCTTCCTCTTCCTCCTGCTCTTCCTTGACAGGGAGGAAATGCCTCTCTTGGATAACATGCTCCTCCATGACCTCTTCCTTGTGTGAATCCTTACCTGGGTCCGCCTTGATACCACCTACTGAATGTACCCTCCCAGGTGGCGACAAGAGTGGCTTGGTAGAGCTATTTTTAAAGTTCAGATCTCTATCCTTCTCCTCACTGCTCCTCTCTGCCCATGTTTGTTTGTTACATGAGGGGTCAATTTTCACATTCTCAGCTCTGTCCCCCTCTGAACCCTCTCCACAGCTTTCAAGCGTGAAGGCGCTGACCCTCTGCTTGCGCCGGTTGAAGAGCTGCACGCCTCTGGAACTGGAGTTGGAAGGGATGGTGAGCTGAGCAGCGATGATCTGACTCCTGACACGAGCTTCCTTCAGCTCCTTCTCCGATAAACTGGCACTCCGGGTCAGATCTGGTGTGAAAGGAGAAAGAATAGGCAGGTTGATCAATTAGAGAAACATGAGGTTTTAAAGACTGATTAAAGATGAAATGGACCCTAACTTTCGAGAATTAGCGATGTGCTACATCTACTGTTCAAACAAAGACAACTCCCGCAACATCCAATTATAGCTCACCACACTGCTTTCATGTACAAATAAAGAGAACCAGCAAGGACAAATTTTTAACAAGTCTGGGATTTAATATTCTCTTTAAAACCCACATAATTGTTTCTAAACCATATGGTTTTGATTGTTCCTCGCAGTACTTTTTATTCCAACCAACACGGCTTTGTGGACACTTGACTCAGCAGATCGGAGCTGCAGACGAAGAAACTAACAGACACAGGCGGAGGAACATTTCAAATAAAAATTTTAATAAGAAAGACACAAAAGCTTGTCGACTGGAGTTCATAAAACACTCTAGGTCAGAGCCAAAAGAAATTGGTGTCAATCCGGTCTTACACTCATGTTGCGGTCGTGCTGATTACCTTGAAATCATTGGATAAGACATGTCTATGTTAAAATTGCAGTTTGTTTTCTGAGCTTAAGAGCTCCATTCCAGGCAGCGGAGCTATTTCCTCTGCCATCTGCAGTAGTCCCTCCCTGAGCATTCCTCCACCGCTGAGAAAACTCCCTGCCTGAGCTTCCAACATGCCTTTGGTTTCTCTCTGTAGTTAATTTGTGCAGTGCTTCAGCTCGAACCCTTAATAGACCACTTTTACAATCTATCGCTTCCAAAAATGACATCTTTTAACTGTTTTCTATAAACATACTATACAATCAAGTGTTCCCATCTTAAATATAGCGACTACATCATGCTTCAGAGTTCACAAGAGGAAAATCTAAGCTGCATCTTTGCTTTATTTTTAACAGAAAGAAAACCTTTAAGACTCTCTGATGGACATTTGAAAGGAGAATAGCTTGCTGCGGTGACACATCTGGTAGATTATTCATCCAACTCATGTAACTCTGACTGATGGAAGATATTTGACGTCCCTCCCGGAGGTTTCTGAGACAGCTGGCACAGCTACGGCTCCTTCTTCATTTAATAAGGTGATGGATCCAGGCAGCTACATTATTTGATGTAATCGTGTGTCAATCACATTAATTATGCGTAAATCATTCACTTCTCAAGGTTTCCTATAAAGCTCATTCTGCATGTGGTTTTTCCTGGCACAGAGTATAAAGCTAACATGATCATTCTCTGAGTAAGAGGAATAATATCCATCTGTCATTGATTTTACAGACTTAAAGTCTGCCCTCGCAGTAATTAAATTAACTCTTTGTAGGGTTCCCCCTGAGTTCCTTTTACATAAATACATCTAAAGTTCAATAGCATATGTTTATTATCTGATTTTTATCTTATTATCTTAGTATATAAAAGGGACTATAGGGCTAATTTGGATTATAATAATTTGCAGTCCGTTTACATACACAAAATAAACCCTTTAATGATGGAGGCGGATAATTCTGCAAGGAAACACTTCAATGTCAACACCAGCTACGGTAAATCAATCAACCTGACACTGACAGAGAAAGGCAGGACGGGACGCTAGAAGAGATTGATATAATGACCCCTTTACATATTTGTGACAACAATATAACACGGATGAAAGCATCATCACAAAACCTTTTAAACAAGCAGCACTATTGGCAAGAGCATAAATCACCGTCCTTTATAGACTGCCGCAAAGAAATGAACCAACCTCTCACACAGGTACTTACTGTATATTCAGTGCCTTTTATCGAGGCTGTCAATATGGGAGGGAATACCAGCTCAGGTCCCAATGACATGTTTTATTAGCTATTTAATTTTCATAAAGCAGGCTACCTGAATATTGCACATCGAGCCAGAGCAGCGAGGCTTGAAATGAAGTGTCCTCGCTGTAAACACCTCCAGTGGAGACTGGTTATCAAGTAACACGCAGGTGCAAATCCCATCAGTGATCAATGTCAGGGCCAAAAGAGTGAGCATCTCTGACAAAACAAATGATACTCTTTATGAAATGTGGACTTTTTGAGTAGGAAAATGATTATTATCTAACTGACTGACACCACTTAGTCATGGCATTCCTGTAAAAAGTACCAAAAACTCATACTTGAGTAAAAGTAGAGAAATCGTGTTAAAATATCACTTTGGTTAAAGTGAAGTTACCCATATAATCAGAACTTGAGTAAAAGTCTTAAAGTATCTGATATTAAATGTATTCAAGGATCAAAAGCACAAATTAAAGTTAACTATACCTATACTTGTTTCTGTTTAACAGAGTCTGTTTTTTTCCCCCTGATTGCCAATAAAATAAATAAATTTAAAAATGCTCTGCTTTGGCTCTGCTGCAGCATACAACCTGCAAAGCAACTAGTAACTAAAGTTATCAAATGAATGTATTAAAGTAAAAAGTACAATATTTGCATCCAAAATGTAGTGGAGTGTAAGTATAAGGTAGCACAAAATGAAAATACTCAATTAAAACCACAAGTACCTCAAAATTGTACTTAAGTACAGTACTTGAGTAAATGTACTTAGTTACATTCCACCACTGATCCCCAGTAATATGTAAAATAATGAAGATCAGTTATGGAATGTAACCTAAAAAAGTACATTTACTCAAGTACTGCACTTACTTGAGTATTTCTATTACTGATCCTCTACTTTTACTCTTACTTTTGATACTTTGTTACATTTATTGCCAGAAATTTACCCTTGGTACTTAAGTACATATAACATCAGATGCTTTAAGACTTTTACTCAAGTAGCCTATTAATTGTGAGTGACTTCACAGTTACCAAAGTAATGTTTTAACAAGATATCTTTACTTTTGCTCAAGAATGACTTGATGAAACAGGCTAAATCTGAGTTTCAGAAACGAATTCATAAGTTTCAGCACATATTACTGCTCTCATAAGGAACTGATAAAAGTTCAATGGAGGTTACGACTTTTTCATTTATGAGAAAAAAGACCTGAAGTTTATGGACGGTAGCAACAAGCATCACACTGCTCCTAACAAGTTTCTTCACAAAACAGGCAAGTTTTTCCTCACTTTGTATTCAAGTCCAGCCTATAAAATATCCTAACTGAAAGTTTAGTCTGTCTGGATCCTCTTTATAGTACCTAATCCCTTACCTTTCTCATGTCAAATTCAGAGCTCCGCTGTTTTGTTGTACTTCCACAAGAGTTTTCAATCTAACTGCGTCTGATGGCTTCACACCCCCTTTCTGTAGCGAGACACGGGATCGGATTTCTTTTGCTCCGCAGTCCGGATCACAGACAGGCAGACAGGGAAGGAGGGAGGAGGGAGGGAGGAGGGGAGGGGGGGCTGTAGCTGGAGGCTGAATGACAGACAGTACAGCCTCCAGCTCTTTTTCACTTTTTTAAATCTGCACCACCACCACCACCTCTGCCGGGTTTCCACTAACTAATTATAAAACCGGAGACATGCCTGTGAGGGAAGAGCTCCAGGCTTCTGCTGAGAAAGTATTGATGTTTCAGCAGTCTACACTTTGTTTTGACAGTTCTGGTGAGGTGTCCAATCAATGGCCAAGTATTGAGCGGCTTATCTCCGTCTAATGTCCTGTGATGGCAGGCAAGTGTCTGGCCCTCGTTGCAGCCTTTGAAGTGGGAAAGGGAGACAAGAGATAGTCCAGATTGTGTGTGTGCGTATGGATTAAACCAGTGAGACTCCAGAGATCCAACACCTGACCTCTGCTACCCTCCATGTCTGTCTGGATATCACCATGTAAGTGTGTTCGTTTATTGTGCACGCTCCCCGACCAAGTGTCTGCCCTCATTGAACCCTCTAGGCCCTGAGCTCCAACCTGCAAGGGCAAGAGAGGAATTTCCTGTCCTCCAGCAGAGACAAAACTCAGCCCTCGGGAATGATGCAAGAGCTTCCACATCTCATTGTTCACCCCCCTCTTTTTCCGACCTCTAACTTTCTCTACCTCATCCCTCTGCCCTATGTCCCATCCCCTCATCCCAGACGGCAAACTCCCCCACACAGCGGGGGATTTAACTCAGGGGGCCAGCCCTGCATTTGTGTATCAAAGGTCAGATTACCCTGTCGGATGTTATCTTTCTCTGGGCGATGGCTGCGGGGTGAGCGGGATGACAGCACCGGCCCCCGTGGGTGATGTGTGAAGCGGTATGGAAAGACAAGGATTAACAGAGGTCCTGGGATCTTACCGGACTGAATGTGACCTAAACTCTCCATGGATCCCATGGGGGAAATAAAAACCATGTTCAGAGGTGGAAACCAAGCCCTGCAGCTCATATAGTTTAGGTGTAGTCCACTTTTAACTCTGTTTTTTTGTTGTTTTTGTTTATCTTTGCTCCATTTGAGGAAGCAATTAGTGAGTAATGAGTGATGGGAACAGTGTTGGAGCTACAGATCGGTATCAGGGACAATTATCTGATGGCCATGACCTTTGTTATGTTATGCTTCCTTGCAGCACAATGTCTTTGAATGCTGCATTTGACAACCCAGAGGTAATTATCTTTCCAGTTATGTACTGCGTCAGTGTTTTTCCATATGTCCATTTAACATGTTCCATAACATGTTTTGGTGCATCAACTCAAAGTACAGAGAAAGGTCTGTGAGGAGACATTTTGTGCTCATTTTCAGTTCATACTTTTATTTTGGGTTACTATCAGAATAGGTTTATGTGCTCGAATGCCAAAAAACACATCCGTTTTGTCATACTGTCCAGTGCTGCACCTCTGTATTCCCCCTGTCTGAAACGCTCTGTTTTAGCTCCTGTCTCTTTAAGGCCCCTCTTGAATAGTCTGCTGTGATTGGTCAGCCCACACACGCCTGACCCAGCCCCGCTAACAACAACAGAGCAGCTGTGCTGAATCCACTGAGTGGAAATTATGCACATGTGCTACATGTTGACGTAGTGTGATGTCACAAAGTCTCGGGGTTAAAGGCGGGACTACTGACGATGCGTTTCAGGAGCATTGTTTTCTGTGGGAGAGAGGAGCTTCTGCTGGTGAACACTATGGGCTTTTTAACTTTCAAAAACGTTTACATGGACAAGTATCTATATAAAACACTGAAGAAAAGGAGAAAAAACACAAAGGATAATATGTCTCCTTTAAGAAGTTTCCAGCAACTTTTGCAACAACTTGGCCCAGTTTTGTCAGTGGCTGTGTTGTGTATTAAACCCTTTAGCAGTGATGCATGATTGCATTTCCATTGCTGTTGGGGAAGCCTGTATATTCACGCCATGGAAACAGATGTTTCATGAAGAGCCTCACTGCCTCAAGTTGCACTGACAAAGCAGGGCTGCCTGTTTTCTCTATTTGCTGTCTGCTCCTCTCAGTTATAGCTTTTCAGATGTGATAATATACTGTAGTTCAGGCCATACTGTTGCATTGAACCAGCACTACAAACAAAGCACTGGAAATGTATTTACAACTAGGTTTCTGTGTTATGAAGCAGCAAAGTAATGATACACTGTCCTGCTGCAGCTCAGGCTCCCAGAGTAAGGACAGAAAACGCCAGATAAACAAACACTTACTTGTTTTCCGGCTCATCTGTTCTTTGTTGAATCCTGTCTTCTCCCATGATGCATTGCACTCCGTCCCAGGGGTGTGCATGTTTTGCGTTGCCTGGAGAGGTTTCCTCAGTCCTCCTGGACTCCAGCTCACCCCTCTCCTGATAGGCACATGTCCCTTGTCCATCTCCATCGCGACCCACGGTAAAATGCTTCTGCAGCAGCAGAAACAAAACCTTCAGCAGGGGGATATGTGAGGGTTTCGTTCCAGTCAGCTCAATCTTCTATCCTGACAAGATGAAACTGTCGGTCCAGTTGGAAGATGGAAGATTTGGTCCTCACTGGCAGGCAGTGAATGCGTTTGGAAATGCAAGAAAACACACAGAAAGGGAAAGGGAAAGGAGTAGCTCAGCTTTCCAGGTTGCTGCTTCCGGTCATGGCTCCCCTTTCAGCAATAATCCTTCCAAATGTTCTCCTGTAGTCAGCCGAAACTTGAGGGAAGACGTACGCTCTGGTCTTCATGCAGTATTATTCTCTATCTAACAGGACCTCCCAGGAGGGTCAGCTCCAATGTGCCTTGGATGTGTTCCCATGGACGACTGCCACTAAAATTGCACAAGTTTGTTGTCCTCTACTAAAAATCTGGCACAGAGGGCTGAGAAACAGTCCAATCTTCTCTCCTTGCATCTCTCGTACACTCCTTTTTTTCTTTCCCAGACGTTGCTCCTTCCTCCTCTGCTATTTCGGTCACCAAAACATGCTTTTCGTCTGCATCCCAATCTCCCGTCCGCAGATTATTTTTCTTTCAGAGAAAAGGATCTGCCCTTTATCTTGGAGATCATAACTCTGCAGTGACGTGTAGAGGAACTGTGTATATGGCAGCTTCCTGCTGTTAGGTCCATGCAAGGAATAACATTTCACTATGGAAAGGTCATTCCAGAGACTGGTTTGTAGTCAGAGCTCTAATGTATTCAGTTCAAGTTTCTTTATTCTGGTGTCCTGTGTTATTTCTTATACATTAAAGCCAGACACCGCCTCTGGAGGCAGGATAATCAGTTTCTTTCTTTGTTTATTCACAAAGCCGCAATTGAAAAGGAAAGTTCTTATTTTTTCTGTTGGTAGTTTTGATTAATACTTAAATGCATCAAAAGTTCCTCATGAATGCTGTCAGCAGCTCCTTCTCTCAGATTTTCAGTTGGTTTGTTTTGCTTCTTGTTGAATAGAGTGCTCTGATTGTTCAGCCAGTCCTTAATTGTTTTATTTTGGTGGACCAAGCTTAACGTGTAGATAAGGACCGTTCAGGGGATGAAAGGTCGCCGTACTTTATCTAATCCCTCTCGTGTCCATTTCCTGCCCAGAACCACCTGCAGAAAAACAGATGCATGTTAAAAATCAGTTATGTGAAACCACACTTTTCTTCAATTATGTTATTTAAATGTGACATTTGCAAAGACAAAAGCTGGATGTTACATCTGCCCACAACTTTCGCGAACCGCAGCCTTGGCAAACAGCTGGTACAAGAATCCTACTCGATTTTCCATTATCGCCCTTTGTGTAATGGCACGAGTTTAAACCCACTGCTTTGTGCAAGATTTAAAGTATTACACATGATGGTTTCAAGAAAGCAGTCCAAAAGACCTGACCTCTGTGCCGACACGGAGTCTGCAGTTTTTTAACAAAAACAAATGGGTTTTTAAGGAAGTGGCTCATTTTAATAGACTCTGCTTGGCTCACGTAATACTTTTAATGAATATTGTTTTACTTCCAAAGAATCTCAACCTTTGTCCATTTTCGGGACAATGAAAGTCCAATTCTCTGTCTTCAGAGATGAGGATCAGCCTTTGCTCTTTGAACTGTACAGTCAAGATAAAAGGGTGGAGAAGGAAATGAGGAGACGCCTTTATAAAAGACTGAACGTGATAAAGTGAGTGTGGCCTCCAAAGACGGAAGGAAGGTCCCAATCCATTAAGACTTTAGGGTTGAAAATCTTTAGTAACCTGCCAAAAAAAATGCTTTTTTGGTGCTTTATCTCTGCCTCAGGGTCAGTGAGAAAGTGAATGTGGATTAAAGATTTCCATGCAGACAAACAAACACTTGAATGTCCTACAGTGACATCTATCTTTTATCCGTTAAAGCATTTCATTAGCTCAGCAGTGTCATGTTCCTCCTTCAAAGCTAATAAGACCCACTGGCACATTCTGTAATAATAAACCGGTGTTTTCACGTCCTTGTCCTTGATCAGACTTGCCTCTCCTTGACACCGATCATGGTTTGTTTTTGCTCAAGAGTCACCACTGTAACAGCAGTGGGAGGGCTGAAACACAGTCATTACTTGCCTTTTCACTGATTCCTTACAGGCATCGCAACCCCGCTCACATTCATCTCTCCTGAAGGTGTGCAGGCGCCTGTGCAAGTGAACTCGTTTGCATCCCTTAAAGACTGTGTTCTGTGGAGATGCACTCCGACGTGACAGCTAAGTCATGACGGTCTGTGGGAGGACGGCTCATTGGCCCCCTGAACACAATCAGCCCAAACAAAACACTACCCCGCCCCCCCGCAGGGAAAACAACAACAAAAAATCCTCCACAATTCAGCTTACTGGCGTGATCGTGTCAAGTGAGGAGAGATGAAGGCCGGTATTGTTTGGACGCTCTGACAACAGCTCTTTGATTCCCCCAGATGTGTTTGGATCAATCTGGAGCTCATTTGGGGACTGACATTGTCTTTTTAGATTAGTACCTTGTCTTGTTACATTCTCTTGTTAGATGTTTTCTGAACACATGTCCTAATGCAGCAGTACATGATTGATTAACATTCGCCTTGAGTGCTCTCTTTGATTCGGTCTGCAAATATTTATTAACTGCCGGACAAAGAACAGATGTAGGACACTGAAAATTGACATGAGCAGAGATGCAGACTTAATTCTGGCTCTAAAGACAAAACACACACATACGGACTCTTGAAATCCACATCTGCCGCAATCTGTTTTTTTTTCCCTCATTGGTCCCAGCTTGTTAATATCCAGCTTGAGTGTGCTCCCAAACAAACTTTGATATCTCCAACTGATCCTATCTACTTGCCATACCTAAGATCTGATGTCATCTCTCCTCCTCCTCCTCTCTACCCTTCAATTACCTTGAGGTTCAAAAGGTATTTTACAGTGCCCACCTGTCCAGCTCAGCTCCAGCTCCCGCCCACGCACAGTTTTCCTTTGCCACCCATTGACCCCCATGATTAGAGCCAAGGATATCATTTACAGTCTGGCCCGTAGGCAACTTTTAGTGTGTAATCACAGAGTTCCTGTACATCGTCAACATACAAAGGATTCATACATCAAATCTATCCATTAGCTCTCTGCAGCATGTCTCGTATAGTGATGACACACAAAAGAAATGTCTCTGGCAGCTGTGCAAACTGTAATCATTCATTTGTCCCTCCTGGCCGTTACCTTGTACATTTATGAGACATCTGCATCAATAGCCAACATGCAGAAAGCATGTCAGCCACCTAATAACTCATATAGTGCATGCGTTTTCACCTCAGGTATGGCATCTGTACATCATCAGCTGCTCTGGGCGCACATGTGTTTAGGTATGTGAGATGTGCGGATGTCAGGTGAGCATTCCTCCGCCTACTGTAAGGCTTTAAAAGTGTATCAGTTACCAGGCTCATAATAAGGCATCTGGTCACGACATTGACTGGCAAGCCTTTATCATTGAATACCTCTGGGGCAGAGCTGCTATATCTCTGTAATCTTTCGCCTTTTTTTGCTTGGATCCTTGACAGTTTGTCAGGCGAAAATCATTCAGCTGTGAATGCTAGAGGCTTTAGCAGGGCCCTTTGCTCTCTCTCACTCAGACAAAGAGCCATTCAAGGGCTCTTGCAGCAAATAATTTTGGGTAGCGCTCCAAATTTGGCATTCCTGGTTCATAATTCCTCAGGAAGCCATGATAGTCAACATGCCTCGGCTTGTGCCGGCTGATGACTGACATCTAAAACATAGCGAGGCGCAGACTCCAATAAAAGAAACAAATGTCTGAGTCTCTTCCTCTTCTGGTTGTCTTTTCACTTTCATGCAAGCACAGTCGTAAATCATGCAGAGAGGGAAAACCTTGTAATGAGGAGTCTGCTTCGTGTGCAGCTCATCCTACTCTCGCAGTCACAGGTGGAGGGCTTCAAGAGGTGAAGATAAATACTTGAAGTAGGTGTGTATGATCTGGTGCCAAGAGGGAGGAACTCTCGAAAACAATCAGAGCCATAATCTGAAAACTGTTAGAGCTCAAAGGGAGAAAGTACGAGCACTTCTACAAATGTTCATATAATATCAATGCTGCAGGAGGTAATTACTTTTAGCATTTTTATTTTCTACATTCAAAGACATTTGCAAACAGTTCTCCGTCACAGCAAACTAAAGGTGAATATATGTACGTGACATATGGCAGAACAAAACCTACAGTTGCCCCCCTGTAAAGCAGTTAATGGGCCTCACCTGTTGCGTTAACAGGAAGCAATTACTTATATATGAAAGTCAATACACCTCCAGCCAGGTCTTTAATTGGATACACCTCCTAGTGTTACACAGTGCAGTTCAAGTCTATAACCTGGCTACACAGCAGGCTCCATACAGTCAGGACAATAGGCTCGGATATCAGTGACCACAGGGCTAATGCAGCCAGTCAACCCCCTCTGCACAGCCTGCAGCCCGCACCGAGGGGAAAAACAGCAGCCACAGATGTTTGTCATCTACTCAAACAAAGACTTTCAAAGTTTCCCTCCTCTCCTCTGCTCCAGTTCACTGCTTCACTCCCCCTGCTCTCCCTCTTTCTCCCTCTCTCCAAACAAAGATAGTGTCTTACCCCGTACAGATAAACATAATGTGCTGCAGGTGACAAAGTCTGTCACAAGTTCACAGCGACAGATAAAATTCCAGGATTCTCCTCCTTCCTGTTTTGGCTTTTGCTGCTCACCTGTACTCCGGTGGGTCTGGCCGTGTGAGGCAGCGAGTGTGTGTACTGCCCCTTTTCAGTTCCTACGACTCTGCACACACACACACCTCCCCCTTTTTACCTCTCTCTCTCTCTCCCTCTCCCTCTCCCTCTCTCAATCGAGGCAGACGAAGGATGAGGGTGGGAGGGGGGTCAGTTGGAACACAGAAGGCTCTTTGTCTGGGATCTTTTCATATGGTTTCCTTCAAGCTTGCATACTGAACACATTATACTATAATATATTTTCATATTCAACACAGGGATGTTGAGGGGACCAGCGGGCCCCACTCTGTTCTCTTACCCCCCCCTCTCTCTCTCTTTTTTCCTTTCTTGACCCATTTTTTCCCGCCATGCTTGCACCGGGGCAGACAAATCCAAATAAAGAGTGAAAACTATTTGAGAAAAAATGTCGACCGCAGAATTTGTTAATGCAGTCGCTGGCTGTTTTTGAAAAATAAAACTTAAGCACAGAAAATTGTTTCCCCTGTAGACTCTACACATCAAATATAAAGACCCTACAGAGTTCATATTTGTTTTACTTTATGGTACATATGGCCTCCTGCGGGGATGTTCATCCTTAGATTATGATCATTTAATATCTTCAAACATTGATTTATCAAGAGATCCCACAAGTGCAATAAAATGCCAGGAACATCTGGTTCTCTGTATAGTGTCGGAGGATTAGAAATTATTAGATCTTTAGATTTATAGATCTGCAGAGAAACATTTGGATACATTTTACTGATCCTGACTCCCGAGGGGCCTCAGTGAGACGAGGACAGGCTGCGGGCACTGGGTTGTAAGATCTATGGTGAAGTCAAACGGTGGAAAAAAATGCATCTTGAATGGCTGCCAGGCTTTATAGGAGTAAAATCTAAACTAACTTCACCTGATGGTGCAGTTATTCTGCAACACAGAGTTCGCCAAAAGGCAAACTTCTACGTTTTCAAAGAAGTATTTCAAGCATCCTTTCTAATTCTGATGATGTTGTTGCTGGTGATTTCGGTGTCACGGCGTTACTTTTCACCACCTTTCCCTGCCTGATTGATGGCTTCGCCAAAGTGCTCAGACAATCCATCACCTCGAGGCCACTTTTAGGTAACGTCTCAGCCCTGCCTCTTCGACACCCCGTTCCTCCTGCATCACTCTCCCTCCGTTGTCTCCCTCTATCATTTTCTCCTCTTACCTCACACATCTGTCTCCCCATATCGATTTTCCTTCTCCTTATCTCAAATCCTTCTTTCTTTTGGCTTCTTATTCCCATTTTCCCCTTCAATCTCCCTCTCGTCATCACCGTTCCCGTGTGCTCTCTCCATTGACCCAGCCTCTCCTGACATGTTTATATGTGTAAGACCCCATGCAGCTGGGAGCGCAGCCATTAGCACTGTGTCTGTCTTTCTGTCTGTCTTTCTTTCTTTCTTTTCCACTTCTGCCTCTCTCTGCGCTCTTCTGGCGTGACTCTCTGAAGGGCAGCTGTGTGTGTGGGAGACCAGGGAGCTGAGGGGAAATGTTAGCTCACATTCCTTCAGATGAGGGGCTTTTGCTGCAAAGAGAGCGTCGTGGAATTTCCTAAGTGATCTGGTTTGCATTCCCTCTCAAGTTGGATCCATCCACAGAAGTTATTAGAGAGCGTTTGCTCCGGCCCGGGCCTGAATTGATTAGAATCACACACACGCCCCTCTCTGCTTTCTTTGCTCACCGTACCAACCCCTGAGCTCATCCCTCTGGATGTAATGGGATACAGCCATGGGGCTGTTCAAAGGCACAGCTTTAGTATAAACAGAGGCAGAGGGAGAATATTCACCCTGCTTGTGGATGTTTTGATGGGGAGATGTTCCTCCATGATTGTGTGTGCTAGAGACTCCATGCTGATTGGGTTGATTACCATTCTTCTGGGAAACAGTATGTATGTAAGACTAATTCAGTTAAGGCACACTCATGTTTCATCGCCGCCTCTGTTTATTTTCACTCAACCAGACATCTGTATTTCTCATAAACTACCTCAGAAGTTGCGGTCTGAAGCAGAGAGGAATAACGCCTGGTAGAATCAGGGCGTGTCCACTTGTGGTTTGATGATGTAGGCAACATTTGAAAGAAACGGTCCAGCCGTCTGATTCCTTTACAATATCAGTCCATAGTGTCGCCTAATAGACTACACTGATTCCACATTTTAAGAACAAGCAGGATTGGGTGCCAGCCTGGCGCCTGCTAGTGTATTAAAGCTCACAAAAAGTCAATATATACACTAAATATACTTCATGGCACGAGTCCCACTACAACATAGTTTTGTGGTGTAAATTGCTTCAACAGACTGGGTAGGGCATCTGAGCTGCTACTGGACCCTGGAGTCCTTTTTTTTTTGTTGTTTGTGTGCGTCTACATGTGTGTGTGTTCATTAATGAACAGTAAGTGTGTGCCAGACTTAAGCCCACAGCCCCAGAAGCATATGGTGGGAGCCCCGGTGTGCTAATACACAAACTGAGGTTGAGCCCAAACCACAATCAGCTGGCTCAGTCTGTCTCTGTGTCTGGGTAATGTTTAAGCACACACACAGAGCCAGTGGTGCTATTTACACATAACAAAAAACTAATCAGCTATATGGCATCATTGGCTTCATAATATGTTTTTGGCACCCACGCTGCTCAGACATGAGGGAATCAGAAGTAATTGCAAATGGATCTCAGGGGCTCGCTCTGGACACAGTCACTGTTTCCTTCACTGCCAGCTCATCTGGATTTGATTTGTAATGTTTTAATGTAATACATTTCTAATGTTACGCAGTTTATAATCACACTCATCAGCGTTCACATGGCTCTGCCAGCCAAGACAAACAAACACCGGATGTTGCAAAGAAGAAGTTTGGTCAGTTTGATTTAGAGTTTATTAGTGGAGGAACAAACAGGCCTGCTGATTCCTTGTTTCCATGTTTGGACATTGTGCCACCAAATAGCACCATGTTAGTCCAACTTTAAAGGTGTAATTTAGAGAATATGGCCAGAATTCAAAGGTAGCTCCAAAAGGATATCACCAGAATAACTGACAACTGATGCTCTTTAGTAGCTACCCTGTTGTAGCTGCTACTGTTAGCTAATGAGCTCTTGGCTCAGTTAGTCGTGGAGTGAGTGGTCCTTAGCTGTGTCTCAATTAGGGGGCAGCATCCTTCGAAGGTGCCATTTGACGACCAAAGGCGTCACGATAAGGCCATCCCATTTCAAAAGCTCCTTCAAACGCAAATGAGGAATGAGGCCTTCGTTTCCCAAGTATTCCAAGATTCATTGCACACTGGTGACAATTGTATTTCTTTAGGTCATGGAGAGCGAAATATCAGCTGAATACACTATTAGATCTAAGTATAAAAAACAAGGGACCCCAACATGTTTGCTAAGCGACAGGAGCGTTGCTTCATGACGCAAGGGTAAGGTCGGGGGAGCTGGTGATGTATATAGGAAAATAGACCAGACCATCTCATTTAACAACACTCTGTTCAGCCTTCCTGGTCTAGGAAGGACACGCCTTCATAGACCACGCATGCAGCTCCTGAGCTGAGACGCAGCTCTGGAGTGATCTGGGTGTGTGTAGCACAACCCTACAGGTTGTAATCTGTACAGGACATTACTTAATTCAATGGAATGTCACACAACACTTTAACTCCTCATTCACTTTATTGCTATGTTAAGTGTTAAAGAATAACGGGAAGTGGGTGGGAGCTCTCCACACAAACACACTGAAACTTGTTGCTCGGCTGCAGTCAGACTTCTTCTCTGTGCTGCATCTTTCTTGCCAACCAAGTTTAAGCACCAAAACAATTAAAGCTGCACTTTTCATAGCAGACTCTTAGCCATCAAATCAGCATATGCACAAGCATATGGATCAATTGATGCGTCGTTGGCGTCTGATTCTGTTTGTTTCAGCCCATTTCCATCAAAATGCCTTTCAGCTTAGTAGCCAGGCCTCTCTGCAGAGGGGATAGGAACAAGGCAGGAGTTATTCTCCCAACAAGAGGCTCACTCTTTGTTTGGATCAACGCTCTGAAGAATGTAATCAAAATTTACCGGGAGACAAAAACAAAACGCCGAACACTGATCTGGTTCACTGCCACACAAGCTAAGGACTTAATCTGTATCACACAATGTGAGTTTCTGACAAAATATTTATTGCTCTTCCCTCCTGCAAATCACATTACTGCGTGAGCCCAAAATATCTGCCGCAGTCATTGTGAATGTGTAATGCAGTGAAATGCCAGGAAATCAGAGGCCGCGGTGTGCGTGTGAGAGTGAGAGACGAGGGAAGAGTCAAAGAAGCGGAAAGAGAAGAAGAAAGTGTCAGAAATTCACACATTTTTAATGATGTTTATTTCTTTGTAACTTCAAACTTAGCCTGGTTAAAACAGAATAAAAAAATGTTCTGAGTGGAAATGTAGACGTCACTGAATTGAAATAGGTTGCATCAGACAAGCTAGTTTTTATGTAGAGATTAGTTGTTTTTCATGATTTACACACTGCTGTACTGTTGCATTGCTAACTAAACGTCTGACGAACATTAGCTCGTATTTGTGGGCTATTACTAGTTTGTATTGAAGAGCAGAGGACCTGAAATATTGATGACAGCTGACCTGATCCTTGGTTGATAAAATAATAATGCAAATGAGAAACTAGACTTTAAATTACATTTCCTAAGAATAACACAATATACTCATAACATCACTCTAAATGAAGGTTACAGATAATTCCCCCTCATACTTAAAGGTAACATTTCTGCATTAAAATGTCTACAAAAGGCCTGGGCCTGTGTTTTGTTGAGTTGTGTACTTGTATTATCCCAAATGTGTCCAATGTTCAACCTAGAAAAACACGTCATTCTCAAAGTAATGATCTTATGATCCCACGTGACTTCAAGCTGTCATCAGATTACAACTTTTGTTTTTGTTGCTCTGATTAAAGGACCCTGACCAGAGCACGAGCACCGCACTGTGGAAAGAACAAAACGAATTAAAGCTTGAGAAACATTAAGCTGGAACATAAAGAAATGCAATGAATTTCTTTTTGACTAGCTGGACATTTTTCGAGTTTTAATGGAGAAACCTGGTTTAGTAAATCACCAGTTTTAAACTTGCAAATGGTGACTAAGAATTCAGGAAGGACAAATTAAGTAATGGATTTATAAATAGCTAATCCTGAAGCTGTCATTTACGGTGACATCAGTCGTCGCCACGCTGTCATCACGCTGTCATCACGCTGTCGTCACGCTGCCACAGTGTTTCATGTTGCTGCAGATCGAACCAAATATGATTCATAGATCAGCTTTCAAGTGTCCCTTCTCACTTCACTCGACCTAATTTAGGAAAAATAACACCTTCAGTGGAGATTATGGATCAGTGCGCAGTGTGATGGTGCTGCTCATGTCGTTGCCACGATTAATTTCAGTCCTGCCAGACACAGTGACTTGTAATAATGTTCATCCCTGTCAGAAGTCTCAGGGTGTATTTGTGCAGTTACTGTACCTTGTACCCCCCTCCGCTTGCATTGTGTCTGGAAGCAATTAAATTCATACCTTCATACCTCCTGCCATCTGGGCTCTGCGTGGCCTTCTCACTTTTTTTTTTTTCTTTTGACTGTCTGAATTAAGAGACCAGGTTGAATCTTTTTCCGTTCTGTGGACTATTTATATTCTCCAGACACAAGAGGCTTTGTATGTTCAGTGTTTTTCTTTGCCTCGCTCTACATTTCTCAGTGAAAATAAGCCACCAGAGAATGTTTCATTATTTCACCTGGATGATATTTTACTGTAACAAGATTTGCTGACTTAATGTACAAATAACGCAGCTGCGAAAACATTCATGTTAAATGATGTTGTTAGATGGTTTATAGTGAGCCATAGCATTTTGAATGATTTCATTCATTATGCAAAATCAGTCCACGGGCCTTATTCATGTGATCAAAGAGCTGAACAGCTGAAGCTCAGTGTCATTTCAGTTGCCAGGTAATGCCTCGGGGTTTGCCAAACCAGTGAGTCTGGCTGTAATAGGTGTCCTGCTGTTCACATTTAAGCAGAGTCTCCACAGTATGCTGTGCTCATCACTGTCACTCCACGGGTTTAATGGTCGTTCACTGGCCTGCAGTGGATCCCATTACTTTGGGCGAGGACATGACTTTTCCATTAAGGAGAGAGTGCTAAAAGAGTCCATGGAGGCCGATGGAAGGATCACGGTGGAGCTGCTTCACCAGAGATTGGAGATGGTTATTTATCCTCTTTGGCCGGCCTAAGAGACCACAGGAGACATACAGTTTCTCAAGACGACCCCTCTGAGCCGTCCACAAGCCACCTGACAGATGGGACTAACGGCAGCAGATACAGCCTCCCCTGCATCCTGGAAAAAACATACTCAGGGCCTGATAATGAGCGGCAACATCTCCCATCTCACTCTCCTCAGCTTCTCGCTTCCCATTTGAACAGTGATGAAGAAGAAGAAACCTTTTTTGTCTTTGGCTCTGCCAAACAGGAAGGTGTAAATTGTACAAGCCTTGACAAGATGAGCTGCAGGAACCTACCTACATGGTACTCCTCAGAGCTTTAGACTAGTTTTTTTCACCACTGTTTCGAAAAACAACTTTAACCATCCCAAAGTTAATCTCCCAAAATGTTGCTTATTTACTTTTACTTTACCTTTCTGTAGTTGTTAGTTAAAAGTATTAGCATTCACGTTTACTTCCAAACTGCACTCAGCTTAACTACTAGTACACTGACTTACTGTAAACTTGTTGGGTTGTGACCTTAATTACAGTTCACTGTTTAACGCTTCATGTCCAGCCCAGTTGCCATAAAATGTTAGCAGGTATGCTAACGTTTTTTTGCAAACAACATATTCGTAGCTACGTGTTATACGCTATGTACCGTATAGACATTTGTACCAAACATGTGACATCATGTTCACATTACATGTTTGACTTTTTATCTCACTTTCATATCGGGCGGTTGAGTTACAGGCAACAAGGCTGCCAAGCTGGTGACCGCAGTTTGAGTCTGTGTTTTGGCATTTGTAAGTAAAACCACTGGATAGCTGTGAGGAAGGACTATGACATTTGTAAGTGTGACAATAGCCATGCTTATGTTGACAAAAAACAGATATTTTTGACAGAAAGTCAGGCCATGTTTGTATTGAGTCCTCGAGACACTGCCAGCCATGTTTGTTTTGTCCCAAAACAGGTATTTTAAGCCAAATCACTATGATTTCCCCAAGTGGCTTTTGTGCCTAAACCCGACTAGATCAAAAGCACAGCACTGTGACAAGAGAAAAACATTTGCACCATAAAGAAACATAGTTTTAACTTATCTCTGGTTTTACAGAAACGCCATTTGCAAAAATGTATTCAGGCGACTGGGTTGTGTTTCTTTGAAAGGAAACTCTCAGTCCTGCCGTGTGAAGCATGAGAAGACAGGCTCATTAGTGGTCAGCCATTGGTTCAGTTTGTCATTTGCAAAGCGATAATATACATCCAAAAAAATCTCATCCCGGAGGCATCCCAGGGAAAATCCCTGTGACGACAGGATGCCGTTAGTCTTGAGTCCTGTTAAGCCTTTTTAATAGGATTTTACAGAATGCTTTAATTGCATGAAAGGTTGTACATCTAGACATGTGTTTAGGATGAAATATCTTGTGTCATACAACTAACCCACAAGTAGTGGGAGCTTGGTAACTTTTTATGACACTCAGTGATTGGTCTTTTTCACCACAATGACTTATTCAATAGTGGTTTGTTGCCAGTAAGAGAGATTCGAAAATCCCCAAGCTAAACCCCAGAAAGTCTTAGGAAAGAATTTCCTCTGTTAAAAGCTGCAGGCAACTTGATCACAGTTGTACGTGAGGGAAAGTTCTGACACATTCATAAGAGTTCACATGCAAAGTAAAATCTGTGTGAACATCAATTTTCAAAAAGAGAGAGTGAGGTTCCCAGGTTTTATGGGACTCCTGCCAGGTAAATGAATACTGGAGCTCATTGTGGAAGTGGTGGGCAGCCACTGTCAAAGTTTTGGCCATTACTTTGGGGTTTGGAGTGTGTGTGAGGGTATGTGTGTTTGGATGAATTAAAGATAGGTGGTCACGCAATTGTTCATTTTGTTGAGGAAATGAAATGGCTCAGGATGCCAACAATGTTCTTGTGGTCAAAACTCTGAGAACTGGTCTGACTGGACACATTTGGGTCATCAGTCAGTGAGGGCAGCCTAGAAGGACCAGCTGTGATGAATAGACAGAAGGCAAGACACATTTATTGGTATTGCACCTTTCAAAAAACAAGGCAAGTCAAAGTGCTTCACACAAGAAGATGAACATAAGCTAAAATATCATAAGACAAATTAAACAGCAGAATAAAGGTGTCAGTGTAGCTAAAGTGCTGAGAATAGGAGAAGTTTCCTGCAAGTTGGCTCATATATGTGGTGCATAAAAGAAGAAGAAGCTGCTTCGCTGTGTTTAGTTTAATTTAATTTAATTAGTTGTGACTGTGGGGACAGAGAGCAGACCTGTCCCAGGCGATCTGGGAGGTCTGGATGGTTCGCACCAGAGCATCAGATCACAATGCATTGTGGCCCAAACCATTCAGTGCTTCATAAACCAGCAGTAGCATTTCAAAGTAAATTTGGTCCAAAGACCCCAAATCATTACAGTTTTATCTTTGCTCAACTAGAGAGAGAATTTGGCACATTCAACCATTAATTTGTGAAATTTGCATGGGAGCATGGTGATATTGTTTCATACATGTGTGTGCTGTTTGCATAATAATGGTAAGATATTTTGTCGAATAGAGGAGGTCCACAGTCCTTCAAATAGGATTCAGACTAGTTTAGCACTGTGCCAGAAAGTCCAGCCCAGTCTGTCGTCTGTTTAGTAATATATTGTGGTCAACCATGTCAAAATGCAGCACTGAGATCAAATAATACCAAGACTGAAACTATAACACTGTCTGTGTTCATTCAAGATCTTGTAAAGAGCAGTATTTGGGCTGTGATGTGGTGGAAACCATGACTGGAAAACATCAAAACTATTGTTTTGGGACAAAAGGGTGTTTAGTTATTGAAATACAGCCTGCTTTTACTAAAAAAAACTAAAAAAAAACAAAGGGATGTTCAGCATGGGCCTGAATTTAACTCTGAAAGAATGTTCTTTTGTTTTTTTATCACAAACTTTACATTTAACAAACAAAATAACTTTAATTAAAGTTTAAAAGCTTTTAATTTGAGTGCATTAGCTTTGATAATAGAAGCTAAATGAGAGTTTACTGGTTCCACTTGATCAGTCTCGTCTGCCTCGGCACGGAGAGAGAACTCTCCTCTCTTTTAGTTGTCGTCTTTATTAGCAAGGTTGATGTTACCGAATGAGTTTGGTTGGGGTGAGAGCAGATGACGGGAAGAGGGGAGGGATGAGGAGACTCATCCATGAGTTGTCAACAGGCTGATATTGAGGCTGTGATGTTTTGTCTCTATGGCACCAAGGCTGCTGTGTGTCAGGGTGCATCATCTTGGGCTTGGCCAATGGGTGTCACAAGCTAAAGTGTGAGTGGAGTGTTAGATGTTTTTTTATGTTGCAGGTCATCCCAATCAATATGTCTAAATTGTCTTACAGGTTAGGGAATTGTATCTTTTTTGTATGTTTATTTCAAACTGTATCTGTATTTATCATCACTTCAGTGTCATTGAGGTTCATGTGGTCTCTGTGTCGTGCTCATCCTTGGCTTTCCTCCAGATGTCCAAGGGCCACAGGTGGCTGAGCCCGAATCCGTACATTTTGTCATCTGTGGGAGTACAGTCTACCCTAGATTTTCCACCCAGCAGGTAGAAATCCATTTCACAGCCCAGTAAGCCACTAATTTTAGAGTAGCACCATGTAAATCTTGTTGAATGCTGATGAACTAACTCATGGTGTTCAGACAATTTTTGACAGTCTGTGCACTTCATTGATTCTGATGAGCAGAGAGGTAGAGCACAGTCAGAAAACAGAAAAGACAGAAAGAATGTTCTGTTGCTTTTTATATAATAAACTTTACATTTAACAAACAAAATAAAATGAAGTAAAGTTTAAAAGCGTTTAATTTGAGTGCATTAGGTTTGATAATAGAAGCTAATTCCTGATGAATGAGAGTTTACTGGTTCCACTGGGCTTGTTACCCTACAAAGCTGGACGGACTTACTCGTCCCCAGCAGAGGTGGGACATATTGAAGCAATGGTGATTATCCTTGTTTGTGTCTGTTGGCTCGTGGTCTATTATTTCATTCCAGATTCTCTATCTGGTTAATCTGATTTATTAGCTGGCTAATCAGCTTTATATGCCTCAGCGTTTTGGGAGACGACATTACTGTCGGCTCATGCAGGGAGGACTCGGCTTCTGTGGTGTTCGATGTCCTGTCTGAACTCCTGTCAGTGCCAGTCACAGCTCAGTGGTCATGTAAGCACCGACGGCAGTGTAAACGTTTCTTAAAGATACAGTTCATCGTTTATTTCACTTGACACAAATATCAAAGTCTTTACAGCAGACTTTTGGAAATTTCTTGGTCAAAAGAAATCTCTGTCTCTGCGTGGTGTTTCGTTCATTTTTTATACAACACTTTCAGTCTTTGTTTTATTTAAAGATTCAAACTGCATGGGCCCAATGAGTAGGCTAATGGCTCTTGTCTTTTTGAATTATTGCTGGTGTTTGGTTCAGGAGGGTGATTGTTTCCACTGGTGCCCCCATGTTCGAAAAAAACACAGCAAAGGGCCCTTTTGAGTGTCCTTTTGGTAGATAAAGCATCATAAAGCGCCCTAGGTTGCCCCTCCAGTGCCCTTTCACTAGCTCATACAGCTGGTGCCCTTTTTATTTTTCCGTTCCTGCCCCTTAAAGTCCACCGCTGCTCGAAATGTTCACAGGCTTGCATCTTAAACATGACATAAATATGCACATTGTCATGCAAATAATAGCATGTTAGCAAAACACAGCTGAGTCTATAGGTAGAGGCTTCAAAGCAGCTTCGAATGCAGTTGAACCGAGCCACTGTAGAGTTGTCAGCTGATTCTGAGGGAGAGACCACACAGGACAGAACGCAGTAAAAACTATGGTTTAATACAACTTCAGTTTGATTTTAGTTGTTCCAGCCTCCACTTACATTGCACCCTCTGCACCAAAGTAATTGCTGACATCTCAAAAACCTCGAACGTACTTTTGTCTGTATGGTAAGAGAACGAAAAGAAAACAGAGCTTGTTGTAAAGTGTAGTTTTCCTTTAATTTAGGAAAGACTCTGGCCTACGGTCTAAATATCTGACACATTTAATACAGTTTTTGCTCCAAGGATGTAAGAACAGCAACATCTCTGTATTTCACCCTTCCAGCTGTTCTGTTTTGTGGTGTGTAAAGAGAATTACGGCCTCACAGCGTCTCTCGCATGGTGACAGATTTTTATTCTTGTATTTTTCTTTCAAATACAGCGGGAATAAAGACACCACTGAAGCTCTACCTCGGTTCTTCTCCATCAACTGTGACTGTTAATGACACATAACTCCTGAGATTGCTCCCATGGGAAACTAAATACCAGACAGGACTGAAAACATTCTTTAATACCACAGGTCGATGATTCAGTGTATGAAAGAACAATGTGGAGGAACATTAAGTCACCGTGCCCCTGTGAGCTGTCTTTGACTCTGGCCAGGTGATTCACATGACTGGAGCTTCACTCTGCACTCTGTATTTTTGTGGCAATACATGTTGCACACACACACACACACACACACACACACACACACACACACACACACACACACACACACACACACCTTTACCAGAACTGTTAATCAGCCTCAGGTGAATTCAGCCTGCTGCACCTTACAGACAGCAGACAATGGCCTCAACCGGATGTCTGGAGAAGCCACAGCAGCTCTGACATCACCGTCTCTTCCCATAAATACCAGATCGTTTATCATGTCTGCTCCTGTACCTGACCCCTGACAGGTACTTAGCAAGACAGGGCAATGTGGATTCAATCGCCAAATTATTCACACAGCGTGCAGAGGAAGTGTCCCTTTCCATTTAAAGTGAACTCATTTGTTATTGTAAAGAGGAGGTAACACCTTAGGCTATCCGAGTTGTTTATCTAGAGCTCCCTGTGAATGCCGGTTTGGGTTTAATCCCATCTGCTCGGCATATGGGTTTTTGGAGGAAAAACGCTTCCCGCTCTTTACAATTAAGAAAACATGTTTTTTCACCTGATACAATTTGTAATGGAAAACCTATCTGTGCCTCAAGAAAACCCCTCATCCACTGCCGTTACCAGCCACCCACCTTGACGATACCACTGTGGCCCTTCCGTGCTTAGCGTGCTAAATAAGAACAGACACCAGAGGCTCTGTTTTTGAGGCATCCCACACAAGAGTGTTTTTAAGCCTTTGCCCCACTGGCACGGCTGAGGGAGCTATATCTTTCATGCAAACCGCTGAATACCCATAACCTCTCTAGTGTGGATGCCATCGCCTGCAGCTCTCTTGATTACTGCTCTTCCAGTCAAATGCATGCATTCCAGACAGCAGTGTTGTAAATAGTCAGAACATGCTTCGACAGGGTTCCTACATGCTCTACTATTTTTGTGACAGTTTAGTTTTTTCTCCTCTCTCTATTTTGACTTATTTTCTTGGTTTTTCCTACTCCACCCACTGTATTAGTCTTTAGACCACAGATATTCTCTGCGAACCGAGCCAGTTCGGTTCAGAAAATGGAGCGCAATGAAATGTCCTTTTATACTCGAGCCAAGGCTTGAGCAGTTAGAGGGGGCTGAAGACTAAGTGCTGCTTTCCCATGAGCTCTTTGTGCATGACCTAGGGTTTTTTTATGGAAGTTAAAGTCACGGCCGTCACAGCTCTGCGGTTAGTCTGTCTGTGAGAGTCAGATGGATGCAAACATACTTCAGAAACAGTAAAAGTCACCACAGAAGAGAGGAACCCCATGGACTAGCAGATGAGCGACAAATTACATATACAGCCCTTTCAAGTGGGTGTTTGGCGTGTTGCACAGTTTTTGCATGCCTGTCGTTCTATTGGTGCATATGTGCAAGTCTTACAATGTGTACGTGTATGTGGTGGCCTTTGATTGTGTGCACTCATGAGCATGCACAGCCTACAATGCGTGCCTGTCTGTGTACGAGTGTGTTTAGTCTACATGCGGAGGAAAGCAGCTTGTGGTTTGACAAAGACGAATAGCCGAGTCTGTTCCCCTCCTGTGAATGTGTATCAGCACATGACATCATCACTTCCACTTTCATGCCGAGGGCTGGCTGCTGGTCAAAGTGCTCTGTGCATGCTCAGGCACTAAAATATATAATAAGTTGGGTGCATGATTGGAAAACAGAGGGAGGGAGAGTAAGACAGAGCGAGGTCGGGTGCAGTGGATGATTAGATAGGCGGTATGCCATTGTCACTGGATAGACGAGCTAGTGTGGTATTAGCAGAGTGTTAACTGCGTGTGCAACATCAGCGCAAAAATACGCTGAGCAACGGTAACAGTATCTTTTGTGGAGAGAAAATCATCATATACAAAATATAACACAGACTTAAGGAGGACAAAGAGTGCTAAATAGAAGCTGCGAAGGCAAATGCAGTTGGTTAATATGGGTCAGGACTTGAAGTCAACTCAATGCCGGCAATATTTATTAAATTTTTTCTTACTATGCAGACAGTATAGTCTGTACAGATCTGATGAAACGTTACCATTTAACAGCTTCCAGATTGATCAGCAATTTAAAAAACAATATATAATGAAAATCTGGAGGGAAATGGGGCCATATTTCAAGGTAAAAACACGCTAACCTCTTAGCTAACGTTAGTATGCAACCACTCACTAGTATCACAGCTTGATTACATCCACTGTGTTTCACTTCCAGGCGTAAATAAATGTGTTTTGGTGGTGTTTTTTTTTGGTGTGTTTTATTTTCAAGTTTATGTTATCATTTTTAATATAGTCCCCTACAGGCCTCCATATGTAGCAGCATTAGCGATTGTCCACCTATCGAATGTAAGTCCTATATTTACACTAATTTTAGCTATTTTTAAGTCACTAACTCATAAGGGAAAAAAAACTGGCTCCCTTGTTGCTAAACGCTCCACTGTGTTCTGCAGCTGGTGGCTAACTTTGTCTGCAGTTGCTGATGAGAGCGTGAGAGTGAACAAAGGCAGAAAAGTTGTGGGCTATAAAACCAAAACAATGAGCTGAAAGACACGAACACAAACGCCCTGTTGAGCTGAGAGTTGCAGAGTCGGATGATAAATCTTAAGTCGTTAGATCCATTTATATGAAAATATTGACTATGGCTGCTTTAAATACCAAATTAAAAGGAGGAAAATAAATTTTCATTGCTAATGTAAGAGAGCTAATGTTGCAACCACTAGAAAAGATCTACAGCCTGTCCCTGTTTTACAAGCTGTTTTGTCTTCACTCCCATAATGTACAACACCTCATAAATGGCATTTAACACCATCATAGGACCATGTTCTCAGCAGAAGTAAAATCAACTCTTGGTCTATGGTGGATTCGTTTGTTGGCTCTGAAGTCAAGAGGTGTAATTTGTTGCTGTCGTTTGAGTCTTATCACAGTTCCTGTAGTCCCATTCCTCTTTGCTTGGGCTCACTAACATTTCCCGCCATATTCCTTTGATTAGGTGCACATCTGACTCCCATTAAAACTTCCACAAGCAGATCCAGAGGCTGCTTTTGAGCTGGATGGAAAAGTTTTTTTTTCTTCTTCTTCTTTTCATTCTTTCCTTTTTTTTTCCCTCATCCAACCGGAGGCCAACAGGAAAGAGAGCAGCCTCTGTCTCACAGTGAAGATTTAGATTCAGGGAATGAAGTGTCGAAGCGACTGTTTTCTCATTAACACTTTCCAATTTTAGGGATGCATTCCAGGCATTATTCACTCAAAGATGCCAACTTACCATCAAATGAGCAACTGAATGGTACTTGGTGGTTTAACCATCACCATATACGGGTACGGTTTTGAAAGACTGTTGGATAAGAGCTGTCTGCCTTTAGCCACACAATAAAGCCCTTCGCCAAATGCCGTTCAAAGCCTGGGAATCAGGCTGAAACAGATGACAGTTCCATCACTGAAATTTCATAACTTAATTTTCCAACAGTTAAGCTGTAAAGGAAAAAGAAAAGCAAAGGAAATTATTTTTTTGACAGTAGTGGACATGTGCTGACCGTGGCATAATCATAAGGCCATAAAAGCAGCCACGGACAAAGAAGCGCTGCAGCAAGTGGGCCGCTGCCTGGCAAGGACAATAGGAAGTGATATGACTAATCCACAGATTCCAGGGAGGAAATGACACACTGTGGAAAGCCTCAGAGGCCTTGAATCCCACATCAGGCAACGCTGAGTCCAACCCTGAAGGAAAGGAAGTTATTTCACAAACTGGGCACATACTCTGATTCCTGTGTAAATGTCCCTCTGGCCAGCGTGTCACTCTGACAGCAGTACAGTGCGTTACACAAGAGATGAATTCTGATGGAAGGGAGGACACGAAGACGACGCATCATGTCGACTCAGTTGACTGAGCTCTGCACCTCTCTGCGCTAAGTGATTACTATGAATCAATGCCGTCTGAGTGTCTTTGCCTCTAGGAATGGCAATGCTGGCCCACCACACTGGTTTCAGACAGAAATATTTCAGCAACTATTGGATGGATTGTCATGAGATTTTGTGCAGATGTTTGTGGTTCCCGGATGATGTATTCAAATGACTTTTGTGGTCCCCTGACTTTTCCTCGAGCACCACCATGAGGTTTTCATTCCTGGATCGTCATTTGTATTTGGTGCAAAGATTCATGCTCCTCTCGATATAAACTATGATGCCATCATTGTCATTTTGTTTTGAACGTGGTAAACATCTGCTGTACATCACCGTGTTGGCATGTTAGCATGGTGACGTTAGCATTTAGCTCAAAGCACCACCTTGATGTACAACATCACACAGCTATCATGACTGTAGACTCTATTTTTTCTGTCTTGAAAGGAATTTACTGTCATTCTTTTATCAACTTAAAAAATGTTATTTTAATGTTTTTTGCATAATTTTCTGCAGTGGGCACTGCTGACAGGGATTGCGATATTTCTTAATGTGTACGTATAATTATACTCCATATAATGTATGCATCACAGCCTGAGATGAATCTGTGTTTGTTTCTCACTTGAACAACTCTCAACAGAAGTCTTGAAACATTTTTGACTTCTCTCCAGATTGATCAAAGCTTGCAACACCATATGGGATGTATTACCATTCACGCCCTGTTTCATATTGGCTACCAACCCCTCTATATCACAGCAGATTCATTACACTGACAGACCAGTTATTTCAGGTCATGCACCCTTGCCACAACAGCCCAAGCATGTTGTAATTTGAACCCGTCACCAGGAATTAAATGTCTGTTGTTTTGCCAGAAAACATAAATCAGACGTCTGCATCCTTTCGGTGTCAGACGCCTTTTGCACGGCGAGACGCATCTAGGGCCAACGCTGCGGTGGGCCATAACCAACCATGAAATCAGCCATTTCAGATGCTCAGACAACATATAATAGGGAGGTAAAGGTGAAGCTCAAAACCAAGTAAAGTAAAATAGGTACAGATGGGAAATAACAGGGAAAATGACTTGACATCCGATGTTATCTTTCCCTCATTATCAATCCTTCTTTGTTGATTACATTTCATTTCAGTGTGCTCCAAAGGAAAACAAGATGTCTGATAACATCTGGACACATAGTCAATAGTAACATGTTTCTAATGAATGACTTCGACATAATAATAATGCTGGACTGGTTGCTTGTTTTCATAAGTCCCTATTTCCTGCATGTCTGGCCCTTTTCTAGGATTAGCTAAGTGTTGGCGAGGTCCAACTAAAACAAAGATGACGTTGGTAGCTCGAGCACTGCCCTAAACCGCCATCCGATCTATCTGCTGATCTCAGCCTAGATCCTGTCCAGACAATACCCGGCTTCCCCGTGCTGCACCAATCAAAACACATGCCATTATATGGCAGCCGGGTGAGAGGCCTGGAGACGGAAAACAAGGAGAAAGGAGAGGGAATGTGACAGAAAGAGACAAGAGAGGAGGAGGCATTAAGACAGAAATACCAGAGTAAGCTGTTGCTGTTGAAAAGCCAAAGTCATCAAATGAAGAGAGGCATTTGTGTAGTCTATTTCGACCACCCTCTCCGCCTTTGTTTAGTCTTTTGTATTGTTCTCATACCCATGGCTTTGCTGACTGCACTGCCTCTACTCTCCAGTGCTCTCAAAGAAAACCCGTTCAGTGGGATGGAGAGCCGTCCCCAGTCGCTGGTACTGTGCAGACCAATGCTCTGATGAACTGAAGGGACTTGGGGCTGCCGGTCGGGGGCAGCGAACTCGGCCCTCCCCTGGTGCTCCGCGACACACTCTCTGATCCATTTAGGTTGAGGCCTGGCAGAGAATCTGAGGTCTGACAAAGCCCAGCTCTGTCCGTGCGATCCAGCCCACTGAGTTTTAAGCTTTTACAGATGTGTGGAGAAAGTGGGCATGGAGCAAGCCCAAGCTGGGATGGCTGACTTACTGGACGCAGGGTGCTAAATCTGCCTTTCAACAACAGCCTGATGAATCCTTCACGTCTGCTTCCTGTCTCTCTGCAGAGCTAGCTCAAAGCAACACTCAATAAACTCAGACAGCCAGGGCTTGGTGGTTATTTCCAAAACTGAAGTGGCCGGATTTGGACGTGAGGAAATCTGAGCCTTTTTCTTTTTTGTTGTTGTTGTTGTGTTCAGGGAGGGCAGCCAAGCGTCTTATCAGCCTTGATGTTGTCTTTCTCGTCCGAATGCTTTCCAGAAGGAGAGGAGGGTCCGCTGAGGAATGTAATTTCTTTTGACTCGCGTTTCCCTTAAGATCACTCATGAGTGGTTGTCACTCCGTTTCCATCAAGCAAAGCACTGGAAACACTGGAAAAAATTGTAACATCTCCGATCTGACAAGTCGTAGCAAGTATTACGCCAAAGATATGGATATGGAGGACATCAAAGCTGACAGGCGAAGTTGACTTTGATGACGGGCAGTACATCTAGATTATGTCATGGCAGCTGGATACAAAAAGATTTATACAACGCGATGCTGAAACAGATGTCAGCCGTCTGCGTTGCCATGTCAATGCCCCTTTGTTTCCCTTTGCAGTCAAGAGAATGAGTTACGCGGCCGTCGTGGTGAAATGCACATATAGCTTCTCCTCCCACCGCCCCAAAAATATACTTTGAATCACTTTTTGCAATCTTTTGCTCTGATCAGAGCCATCATGCAAACTTAGGAAGACAAAGCACATCATGAATCTTTTCAAAGATGAACATACGAAAACAGCATCCTCTAGTGTACTACTGAGCAGAGATACATGAGAAGAAAATAATAATTTCAATAAAAGCTGCCCCCATGAGCCAAGATTAACACCTCCTACAATGGTTATTTATACGTGACAGCCTGCATGGGTGAGTTGAGGTGAAGGATACATGCATGACACAATAATTCGATTTAGACAGGATGCCCAGAGGGTGTGTAGGCCAAAACTAGGATGATAGCCCGTGGGTGTGGGTGTGTGTGTGTGTAGAGAGATGGAGTACATGAGGATGTGGTGGTTGGCTGTAATAAAATAGGTGCGTGTTAGGTGTGATAGCAGCACATTCCCTGTGTCATTTCCTGGCCACCTGTTTGCCAGCGAGCATGAATAGGAAAGTACTGTGCTTCTCCACCTTAGCATCTCCCCTGCACCACCCTTTCCTCCTCCTCCTTGCTGCTCGGAGCAGGCTAGCACGGACTAGGTCAGACTCCATTTGAGAGGAACAGTAACCCACTAGTCATTCCGCCAAACATTTCCTGAGAGAGGGTGAAAGGTTTCAGCGATGTGTGGGCTGTATTTTCAGACTTTCGGCTGAGTCCAGGGCGTCTCATAACCCTGATGTTTCATGCAGACCATAAATAGTTGGGGAGTGAGTGTGGAGGAAGGCACTACTAGAGTAATGGAAGTTTATAAGAAGACCAGGAGCAAATAAAAAATCCCAGCTGCGTGCTTAAGGCAGCAAAATGTAACGTCTCGGAGAAAGATAGCTGGTTGTTTTAGTCTCAAATCCTCGTCGTCAAATACTAATGGACACAAACAGCCAACCCAGAGCATATAGCCTTGAGGATCTGGGAATGAGACTCAACAACCAAATATCTTGCTTTTAAAAGGAAAAACAATCAACTGTTTGAAATAGTTTGACATTTTGTTTTGAAAATATGCTTTCCCCCCCCCCTTTTTTTGGCAAGAATTAGCTGGGAAGAAAACACCATTCTTCGTTCTGTCTCTTAAGTATGAAGCTAGAGTCAGCAGCTGGGTTAGCTTAGTTTAGATTAGCTTAGCTTGGCATTTTGAACAGGAACAGCTAGACTGGCTTTGTCAAAGATAACAAAATCCACCTAAAACCGAATTGTAAAGAACGACAGGCTGGGTGCAGTGACCACAGCATGTCATACTCAAACTTTGTTTGGTTTCGGGGTTTTATTTGCAGATGAAACAAACAAGATATAAAGTGACCTGATGAGTGTGGATTTTGTGCCAAGCTGACAGAGCCAGGCTAGCTGATTTCCCTTGTTCCCAGTGTTTATGCACAGCTAAGCTAACTGGCTTCTGGTTGTCGCCTCATATTTAGCATGGAGACATCAGAGTGGTATCAATCTTCACATCTTATCGTCATCAAACAGTGGTGAAGAATTTTTCTGAAATTTTGCTTAAAAGTATCAACACCACTACAAAGGTATTAGCATCATATACTTAAAGAGGCTCTGTGTAACTTCTGTGTTGTGCTTGAAGCCGGTCGTTGGCTTATGTAAGCTGACTCCATTTGTCAATTAACGTTAGCTACTATTGATCTGTTAGCAGAGCGGAGAGAGTGACTGAGACGAGACACTGGAGAACACGCGTAAAGTCACATCCTTTGGCCTGTCCTGACCGACCTGAGTCCTGACACAAAGACATCCACAGTCCAGCAGCATTTGACCAAATCATTCACAGGCATGTATGGGCAGCTGAAAGAGACGGGCACGGTCTCATTTTTCACATTATGTTACAGTCTGCTCACATTTGGCCAATAAAAAAGTGATTAATACATGTAAATTGATGCAAATTTTTCCTCTTTAAAGTGCCAAAACTAACAGTAGAAACAACACAGAATGGCCCATTTCAGAACACTATATAGCTTATTATTATATTATTATATTTCATATACATTAATGTGTATATTACTTTATTGTTGCAGTTGGTAAAAGAGTTGGTAGAAGTGTAAAGTAGCAGAAAATGGAAATACAATTACAAGTACCTCAAAATTGTACTTATGTACAGTACTTGAGTACATGTGCTAGTTATTTTCCACCGGTGTTGACAGAACAAAGGCATATTTCCAAACACGTCAAAGTATTTCTTTAAAAAAGATTCTGGATATTCATTTGTGGAAGGAGCTTTAGAGCATCACACGACAAAAAAACTGTACTGAATGCTGGCAGTGTGAGCAATCAAGTCGATACAAGACTGAAAACCCACACCAGAGCAACACAACAATGTTATTATTGTCTGTAGAATCAAAGAGGGGATAGGACTGTTTCTTCTAGGATCACATCCAAACCAGCATTCTGCTTCCTAAATCTGAGTCAGTAACCATCGTGTGTGCTTTCCAATGGCATGTCTAATTACTGGCTGCAGCCAGCGTTAACTGACAGTTTGGGTTTTCCCATATTTCCCCTCATAAACCTTTTAGTAATGTAAGGCAACACCACACGACCCATTAAAACATGTGAAGGAAAACTATGCAACAAGCACCTTTTGTAGAAACTGCACAGCCATAGGCTGAAGAGGCTGAAGAACACAAAGAAATGGGTTCAGCTCAGGTTATCTGACTGCAAAACTAAAATCATATAGTCACAACACAAGACGCTGTAGCTGAATATTATACTTTGTTTTCTTTTCAGCGAGGGACTGACGCCAGGATGACAGAGCATGCTGATTTTCTCTGTGTATGTAATACCCAAGTATTTCTGTGCAGAATAAACAATCATGTCATAATAAAAAATGAATGAAAAAACAATGACCTTAACATGTTTGGCAATGCAATGTTATTTTTAGACTCACTGGGTATTGATATCACAACAAAGTTATGAAAGTATCCCTGGAGACACACCCAAATATAAACAGCCTGAAACACATGCCTGCCAATCCAGCCAGCGGCATGCCATCTGGGTCTATCCAGTTACAGTGCTGAATAAGAAAATGAGAAAATAAATAGCCAGCAGGACCAAGTTCCTGCTCAGGCTGACTCAAGAAAATCCCCCTCTCCTGTTCCAGCCCACAGGTGATCAAGCCAGCGTAAAAGCTCCGCTAATAAATTCAGCATCACAGTCCCTGAGGTGTCTGGGATCTGGGGGTCTTGATTGAGGGGATGTTTGACCTTCTTGTTGGAGCTCTCTGCCTCCGGAGAGCTGTTTAAAGCACTAAAGAGTCTTGCCTGGGTTTCAGTTTCGTGACCCACTTAAAGGCTATGTGCTGGCAAACGTGCCCGAAAAGATTTCTCGTCTGGCAGCAGACCTGGTTTGCTTGACTCCTGGTCTGCCAAACTCACAAGCTTAGCAACGGCGCGCTTATTTTTACTTCCCTCTAATTAGGGGCTGGGTGGACCAGGAGGAGAGAAAGAGGGAGGGATGGACAAATGGAAAGATGGCCTCAGAAATAAAGAAAGGGAGAAGTCAAGATGTCAATAAGAGCTGTGAATAAGAGGGAGCAATTGAAAATACATAGGGTGGACTGAGAGTTGGTTTTTATTCTGCGCAGAAGGAGAAGGAATGCTTTGTTTGGCTCTTCATGAGGTCATGTTGTGATAACCCTCAGCATGAAAATATTTATGAACCCAGTGAAGTGAGCAAAAAAGAAAAGGCCCTTAAGAACAGATCATGTTGGATGTTTGCCGGCATAAGTTCCTGCTAACCATGTTGTGCAAGCTACACCAGAAACATGAAGTCATTGCAGTCCTAAGGCTTACGCCCACATGTTGTTTTACTGATACTCATTTAAAGGAATATCTCAACGGCAACACACGGTTCTCCATGTGACTCTAATCAGGGTGAAACTACACCTCAGAGGTGGTCCCTCTTTCAACGTTCAGCGAATGGAAAATTTTGTAAGAATGAACGGAGTGGTGTTGATCCAGCGGGGAATGTGTTGCTCTTGCTTCAGAGTGAACAAGGTCAAGTGCTCAGGGGTCAAGCTCATCCATCCTCTGGCAAATGGAAAGATGTCGGGGATGTACTGCTACTGCACGGCCTGGAGTGCAGTCCTGTATATGTAGCTGTGGGTGAGCTGCAGACTTTCCGTTTCTCAGCCCCTGCTAATTCTGATGTTTTTAACACTCATGGTAGTTTACAGCTGTGGACACAAATGCAAAGAAGATGCATGACAACTCACATGTGGAGCTGAAGAACCAGGGTACCACGAGGAGTCCCTGTTGCAACCATTATCAGAGGATGTTGCACAGGAAAGGAGTGACAGATGCTTCAGATTGGTCCCAGACCAAAATATTCCCGTCCTTTGAAGACATATTTTCTTCCCTCAGGACTCTTTCTCTCTCTCTCTCTCTCTCGCAAATTCATACTCAAAACAACTAGGGGGCAGCCAATCACCAGAGTAACCGCTAACTGCTTCTTACCTTAGCTGCTGCTAGCTAGTTAGCTCAGTTAGCTGTGCAGCTAGCGGTCCAGACTGCGAGGTCGGACAGCCAGGCTAGTGTTGGTGTTTACACTGCTAGCACAGGAGCTAATGGTGCGGGATGGGCAGGGGCTAGCTGGTTAGCATGCTAGCTTTAGTAGATATCTCTCCAACACAACACATTAATGTCATAATAATCATGATTCTGTAAACTTTTTTAATGTTTTCAGCGTAAATTCTTACATATTGCACCTTTAAAACAAAGCAAAGTCTTTCAATAGAACAAGAGAAAGTTGTCGTGAAAACAATTCCCTGTTTCTCACTGAAAAGTTACTTTCAAAACAATCGTGTCTCATATTAAGTGTAATGAGACAATATGATTAGAGTTTAGACAAACACACTTAATAAGAGTTTAGGTTGACACTAAAACTACGCCACAATACACTAAGCAATGTCAGACATATAAAACCAGAGTTAATGAAGTTGTTGCTTTTGAAAGGCATTGTAAAAAATTGATTATGTTTATTGTTGTTCATAATGAATTATAAACTACCTACAATGACTCTTTTCTTGTCCTCACTCCCTCTTGTACACTCTCTCCTGCCAAGTCTTGTGAAAACTAAATTATGACAATACACGCAACAGATGTGAAAATCCAGTGAGGCCTATCTGCAAGCTGTGAGGGTGGTGATGGTGGGGGGTGTGGGGAGGTCTGAGATAAAGTCGTCGTGGCTCACTGAAGTGAAATTCTCCCCCACCAAAGTCAGCGGATTGGCAGCAAGATTATCTTTCCCGCGTCGGCAGGAAATCAGATCTGTGAGCTCCATCAACAGGAAATTAAAGAGAACAACATGGGTTAGACAGGCCCCGCTCGACCCAGAGCCTCATCACAGCAGCCTGGCAATGCTTGAGGACGTCCTGACGGTGAAACACTCCTCAGTACAGTCTGTAGATAAACAACAGTCCTCAGACAGACATTACCGTGTAAATAATGAATGTTTGGAAATTTAAACACTAGTGAATGTAGTCTCCATCCTCTTTGGCTTATCAGGGCTCATGTCTGTTTTTTGACTACACAGCCTCAAAATGGATTGACACAAATTGTGTCATCATGATCTCATTCTTTGTTCCTTGTTTTATTGTTTTAGAGGGGATGGCAAATCTGTCTTAAATTCCTTGGGCATGACGGAAATGTGTGTGTGTTAGCACTGTTGTTTGCCGACAGTCCCTGTGGGATCTTGAGTCGGACTCTGTTTCCACAGCTGAGCTTGAGTATCTATAAAACTCTTTTACAGATGATGTTCTCATTAAATCATTGGGGATTAGAGCACAAAGTGTGCAGGTGGAAATCAAGATCACTTCAATAAAGTTAATCAATATTGAATCAAAATACAACGCCCTACACCTGTGGCTGCATCAGCTGCAAGATGATTTATTATGCGGGGAATTTAATAAAACCCTACACACCAAATGAGTTTAGCAAACAAAATCTGAGACTCAAACCAAATGTTATATGTTATAAAAATGTCTAATGATATTCATATATGAACATACAGTATTTGTATTTGAAATTTCCAACTGGGAACTTGGAAATTCCCACTTCCCAGTTTAAATGTAACGTCTCAAAAGTTCAACATTAAGTTCTCCACAAAGGTAAAATTCATAAAGTTACCCCAACAGGAAATAAACAGTGACATTATTTATAATGTTTAGCTTGGTTATCATTAAACAGATCAAATGAAAGAAACATTCAACAATCACAAAACAGCTGAAATAATGAAGAGTATCTACAGATTAAGCTCGGAGGGCATTTTGGAAACTAGATCAAAGATGCCTGTCGGTATTTGCTCGGTCACGGATCTGACAAAATGGTGGATGTAACATTGACAGTTTAACTATTGAGCTGTGCAAGTTCGCCCGCCTACGAGCAACATAATGTTCAACTGATTAACTGCTGGATGGTCACTGAAATACTGTTATAGACCACAGGTTGTTGACCGTTTTGGCTTTTGACCCATACTTGTGACCTCTCATTACAGGGTATGGCCTTAGTGCAGCCATGGGATGTAAGTAATGATTTTTTTCCTTTCTCAGATGTGTCTCATTTGATGGACTTTTAAAAGGCCTGAAGGTACAAATATACCACAAGGAAAACAAGCAAAAATGAGAGAAAAGTAAGAATAAATTAACAATTCTCTCTGACAGGATTATTCATCATTCCTTTAATCATCTTGAGATGCCTTAGGGGCAAATGTCTGCTTTAAATTACATAAATACATCTAATATATGCTATCTCTTGTGCATAAGACAGTATAATTATGTATAAAACTGCACTAACGCTCCATGTTGATATGAAAGCATTGAAATCTGTTGTTGTTTACTCACACCGCAGTGTACTCAGAGCTCCTTCTGCAGGGGCTTTTTATTGTCCTCTAGCCTTTTAAGGGCCTCTCAGCCTGTGCAATGTGCCACTGATAGAGTCTACAACAAATCCCCATCTGCAGTTTGACATTTCATATTCCTGCCCTGTAAATCCAATGAAGCTCTCATTGATTCCCTACATTGATTTAACTTAGCCTCTCCTGGGTGAAATACAGCGCTGCTCAGCGATGGGAACTTGTGTGTGTGTATACTGGATGTGGATATACAGTATTTGTGGTGTGATGGTGGGTCGTGCTGGGCTGGGCTTCTGTGGGTTTGGCCGCACGCCCTGGGACGGCTGCAAAGCGGAAACCAGCCGCCTCTGTCTTCAGCATCCATCCCCACATTCTCAGCTGCCAGTACGCTATCAGCAGGATCTAATGGGGCTTACAGTAGCTGCCCAAGGTGCCTCCGGCTATACCATCCACTGTGAGACGACAATAGTACTTCTGCTACAAGTGATGCCCTAATTGAAATCCGTTATTTATTGAACTTGTATTATTGCTGGCGTGTGGCTGAATGTCTTTGGGGCGTGTAATTCAGTTTGGAAATTAATAAACCTTGTTTAGGTGGATACTTTTAGACCACAGAGCATTATCTTGTACCGGGCATCACTGAATTAAGATCTTAGTGTGGCAGCTGCACAACTCCTTTCTATAAATGTCAGGGGAACTCAAGCTCTCCTCTGTTCGCTTATTTAAGCAAATAAATGAGTGTCATTTATGTTGCAGTGTGAAATGTCCTGTGACTTCACTGTCACAACTCAGCACACACTAGTGTTCGTGCTAATTGCCCTTCTTTTAAATCTGGGAAATACACTTATTTGTTTCTTGCAGAGTTACATGGGAAGATTGGTATCTCTACAACATCTCTACGCTAATTAGGACGCTAAAGGTGCAATATGTAAGAATCAGCCGCCTCTCAAATTCATACTCAAAACAAATAGGGGGAAGCTTATTAACATGGACTGCTACCAATTGTAGCTTCTGCTAGCTCGTCCGTCAGCAGTTCACATTGCTCATAGTGTTTTTGTCATTTCAGAGGTATCTACTTTTTGACCTCTCTCCTACGCTTTGGGAAGGGAACCAAGTGATGGAGTAACATACAGAGTAACATATGGTCAAAACATTACATCATTCTCTGAACTAGACTAATCCTGATAGTCTGATTTCAATTACACTCTGGTCTTTCCATGCAGTGGTAGATGCCAAACAAACAGCAGACTTTCAGCCCTCCAGTGCCTTCAGTGATCCCCCTGAGGCCCCACTCTGTGGCGCAGGCCTTGGCTCGGGGCGCTGACACTCTTGTGCCCCAACACACGTAATGCACCCGGTGAGCAATTGAGCAAATAATAAATGAAAGCACGGAGCACAGGCCCGTAGTATGAGTCTCTGACAGGGGCCTCGGAGGGGGTGTCGAGGGTCAGCTGCTTTCTCAGAGTGATCTTTTTCAACTCAGGCGTCCAAAGTCAACATTCCAACTAACCTACAGCCATCAGAATGCAGACAGAGAATGAAAGCGAGAGGAAATGGAGGGTGATTGAGAGAAAATGACAAAAAGGGTACCGTAGAGAAAGGGGGGGGGTTCCTCTTGAAAAGCTAAGGTTTCACAGGTTTGGCTCTCCCGGCCCACATGCCTACAGTTATTCATCTGGGTAGACATCATCAGTTACCTCTAATTAACCAGATGATGGTCTGGTGAGCCGAAAATGAGGGAGGCGATTAATCACTCAGAGCACCTCAAGGCCTACTGCTCAACCTAAGAAAGTGGGATGTAAAGGAAAAAAGAGCTCCTGGGTTTTTTGTGCTTCCAAAGTATTCTGGGAAGATGTGAAGAGACTCCTCTGAGGATTCATGTTGACAATATCTATCCACCTGACAGATCTAATGAAGGAGGCAGACCTCATGCATAAACAGTACACACTGTACAGTTGATCCATGACAGTACATAGAGAAATGATAGTCGTGCAGACTTCTCGATGCCATCTTTTTATTAGATGGAGGGAATTTACTGCTGCTGTGGAGGTGTAGCTTTCCTTTTTACTTGCTTGTGTCATGCTTCCTCTGTGGGGTGAGTTACTGGCGGTTTGGGCGCTGACGTAATTGCGGAAAAGTCCTGGGTGCAGTCAAACTTGTAATTCAGTGAGGAATTTCTCATCTGGTCAAGGCTGGCCGGGTCTGTCTTTATAAATAAAGATGTTAGTCTTCAAAAGAGGCAAAACAGAGGAAGAGGAAAGGAGAGACATGAAAGTCTTTTCACTAAGCCACTTACTTAGTCGACACTGCTGGAACACCCTGATATTAATTTCTAATCCCCTTAACATGCTCACAGGTCAAATTTCTGTGCTGTTTACAGAATGAGGTTCTACAAATAAGAACACGCTGATGCCGAGCATGAAATAATTCGAGTCTTGATCCAGGAAAATATTATCCTAACCAGAAGAATGCAGAATTTGTCCTCCAGACGGTGTTTTTGGGCATCATTCAAGCTCTGCTCATGAGTCAGTCAGAGGGTTTCTGCATAAATCTCCTCGGCTATATGCAATTCAGTCATCTTCACTCTCTGTCGTCTCTGTTTATTTAAATTACAGCCACGACTACGTATATACGAGTTCATCTCTTTTAATAAAATATGATATTCCCAGCAGGAAAGCAATCTCCCAGCAAGTGCAGGTACAGCACGCCACTGCAGTGCACTGAGAGTCGGCTACCGCTCTCATCAGCTGTGCTTGAAGTGGGAGTCTGGGCTGTTTCGGTGGCTCTGACCTGCTCCATGTGTGCTTTATTACCTCATCTTCAGCGGTGATTTATGGCTCGCACACAGGCCACTCTTCTGAGCTGTTTATATCTACCGAAGATAAAAGAAAATCATGGCTTTATTACCCAGACCGAGTGGGTCTGTTTACACAGCAGACGGGCCTCAGCTGCACCAGGCCTGCATCACGCAGATCTGATCTGCCTTTTCAGAGGCAATAAACTGTCCCATGTGCGCAAAGCATCACCAAGCAGGGCCGATATGTGTTAAATACAAAATGTTATCTGTGGGAACACAAATTCCATTAGTCTACTCCCGCTGTTGACAAGGAGACATTTTATCCTCATGACTCATATCCTGAAAAAAAACAAAAAACACAAAACATCTAGCTGTGCTGGGGTTATTATTAAAATATCTCTGTCTGGATCTCGGTGCTTTTTAACTTCTCAGCCAAACATTACTGTAATCACATTTACTGTTTTAGCTCGTCGGGTCATTCAAGAGCATACTGAAGAACACATGTCCCTGTGTGCTCTCTTATGTTTTTTCAAAGCTCTCTCCCCTGCAGCTGCTCTGTAAAAACTGTTTGCCTGCAGCGCCACCCAGTGGGGAGAATGAATATAGAGCGGACGCACAGAGGAGTTTCACTCACCATATTTCAGACAGTGATGGAGTGTAACTAAGTACTAAAGTACTGTACTTGAGTACCATTTCGTGGTACTTGTTCTTGAGTATTTCCATTTTCTGCCACTTTATACTTCCACTCCACTACATTTTGGAGATAAATATTGTACTGGGTAGAATTATTGTAATGAAGTCAGTTTTTTGGGTAACTACTTTTGAGTCTGTTATTTTACTCATACTTAAGTATGCATTACACCAGATCATCTATTTAATTACTTAGTTACGGAAGCCCTAAAGGGCCATGCATTCATACATTTTATTTCCTCCGTTTTCCCGTGATAACATGTTGATTTCATTTGTTTTCTCGAGATCTCAAGTTATTATCTCGAAATAACAACTGCCGTTTTCCCGAGATAACGGGATAATTTTCTCGAGATCTCGAGATAACAAAACTTTGTTTTCCCGAGATAACGATATAATTAATTTGAGATCTCGAGATAATGACTGTGATATGATAGGCCTGAGATTATGGAGACGCCCGGGACCTCGTAGCTGGTCAGCTATATAGCTAATGACGACATCAGGCTCACTTAGATTGCGCTGCCGATATAATGTAGCTGAAGCCTTGCTAACCGTCTTTTTAGATTACGCACACTAATGTGTATATTATCTGTAATAGCAAGGCATAATGCTATTTCAGCCTGTGTCAGGCCTTGATTGAAAAGATATGTGACGCAGTGATCGATATGCTCCTGCTCCTCTGACATTGCTACACTGAATGATGTTTCCTGCAATGATTTAATATACTACACTATCGTTTTGTTTTCTCAAGATCTTGAGAAAATTATCCCGTTATCTCGGGAAAACAACAGTTGTTATTTCGAGATAATAACTCGAGAGATATCTCGAGAAAACAAATGAAATTAACTCGTTATCATGGCCCTTTAGGGCTTCCGTACTGAGTTCAATTTGAATAACATCTAAAGCTTTCCATCTGCATTTTTGTAGCCAATAAAGCTATCTGATCACAAATGGGCCAATTTGATTGATTGCCTGCTATTGGTGAAGCATTAATCATCAATGGTTGAAAAGTAACTAATGCTCTGGGTTGCCTTTGAAAAGAATTCCTTGTACTTTTACTTAAGTATTATTATAATACCAGTAGTTTTACTTGCAGTGCTCTTTCCACCACCGGTTCTTTTTACTCCACTATTATTGGATCACTTTAGTTACTTGTAACTCTGCAGAGTGCATTCTACAGAGCCAAAGTTATGCATTTTTAAAACAATCAGCAATCAGATAAAAAGAAACGTGATAATCCGACAAATACTGAATATCAGATCTGAAATGTGTTTATACAGTACAGGACATTTCATTCCCAAAGGCAACCCAGAGTGTATATATACATGTAAATGTGTTTATAATTTATCGGATACTTAATGACTTTCACTCTGCGTACGGGTGACTGTCACTTTTACCGAAGTCATGTTTTAACATTAACATTTAATATTTCATCTTTGCTTTTCCTCAAGTATGACTTTTGAGTACTTTTCACAACACTGGACTCAAAGAGCTTTGAAAGTCAAGTCAGCCCAAGAAAAAAAAAAGGTCGAGAGGTGTGTTACAGTATCATATTAGTTTATTAACCGGTACAGAGGGTTAACTGTTGGTTGGAAGGCTCTGTTTTACTAACACACTTGAGACCAAACATGACAGCAGCTTACGATATACACCGACAGAGCGGTCAGTGAAGTCTACAAAACCAAACATTTTGAATCAGAAAAAAGAATTATAGTGTCTCAATACATTTAAATGATGAACACTTTATTTGTAATTTACAGAGCTCTAATACATCCTCTCCACAGTGCCAATGAAGGTTTGACTTCAGACTATAGTAAAATGACAGGCAGGTATCACCTTCAACCCAAGAGGAACCTTTCTGATAAGAAAACAGTATAGGATCAGTGATGACATTGTCTAACATGTGCGATATTCACTATAGTTGAAGCATGCGAGTTAATACGATACTATCGTCTGCAGAAAAGGATGTTGACGAGGATACGTAAGCGAAAAGCGCAGAGGCGTGTGCTGCACTGTTGGGAGTTGTTCAGATTGTTCTTTATTATAATTTCTGATTCTGCTCATCGACATCACTTATTGTCTAAAGTTTCTGTAATCTGGATGTTGTTGTATTAATGTGTAACCACTCACTCTTATCTTTGACAAAAACTGCAATTTTCTACATAAATTAAAAAACAATTTTTCAAAGCTAATAGATTCAATAAGACAAAACACACAAGTGTTGAGACAGAGGCTGGGAAGTTAAGAGTTGCTTTGCCATTTAAGAAAATACTGTATGTACAACCGTGACAAATCCTTTTTCACATTCCAGCAACAGAAAACACGTGAAACAAAACATTTAATAATAATTACATGAATATATAAGGTTCTGTTTGCTTTGAATAACCTCACACTAAAAGTGCCTTTTACTGATAGATTGTATAGTGTTTAAAGATGATGATGGTGAAATACAGTACTGTAAAGGTTCCATGTTTTTCATATTTCATATAGCAACATTAAAGCAAACAAAAAAAGTCATTAAGTGAGGTTGAACTTGATGAACTTATCTGGCAGCCTATATTGCGTTATGGTTTCATAAAGATCTATAACTTGGAGTATCACGCAATCACGCTCTGCAATGTATCCGATGACGCAACTTAAGAAAAAAATTACTGTATGCCAAGTAGATCTGAAAAAATTGTTACAGATCAATAAGCAGAATCAGAAATCATTTGTAATATTAAATTCATCCCACAGTTCACAGAAATTAGTTCAAAGAACCCAACACTATACTGTTTGATGGTGAATGTAGTATTCATGTTCAGGGAGCGAGTGGTCCCAGACTCAGCTCTACATGGTGCGTGAGCCAAATGGCCTCGGTGGTGGGTTCGGCTCCCTCCTCGCTCGGCCTGATGGGAGCCGCGAGGTTGCGGAAGTCATGTCGGATCTTCAATGAAACCATGACGTCGGCATCCCCTTCTTTCTGAGGGATCACTTTGATGAAGAAACCAATCTTGTTGGATTTCCTGAAGGCAACAACACTGTGGAAGAGACAGAGGGATCGGGTTAATAGTTACCTCATGCTATTAATTCTTTGTGAGGGTGTGTCTGTCTGTCTGTGTGTGTCTGTCTGTGCGTATTAACTTACTCTGGGTCATCTTGGAAGTCTTGAGGTTCAGCCAGTTCATCATACTCAGCAGCAGCATCCTTTCCTGCCAACACCAGTTCCTTGGTAGGTACTAGAACCTAAAAAAAAAACAGTTTCAACATTCAATAAGATTTTTGAAAGTCATATCACTTTTCTGTTTCCAGGCGTGTGAATGTCAGTGTATATTGACATTCTGTAGGAAAACAGAATCTAACAACTGAAAAATATGTTTTCATACTTCACTTGGATGTTTGACCTTAACTGTGCAGAATGATTTATGTTCAGAGTTCGACACTAGGTTGTTTTCACATTGATTTGCTGAAGGAGGAAAGTTTTCCGGCTCTACCTTAGGTCTGAGTATGAGACGTTCAAGTACGAGCACGATTCCTTGACATCATAACTAATTGGGGAAGCCGATCATGTTCCGATATGCAAATGCACGCGATTGATGTCGGAAATTGAAGACTTCGGTGCACATACATTAAGAATAGACTGTTGGATGAAGTGAGAGACATCTTTTGGTCTGTAGATAATCTTTTGAAGTGTAAAAAATGTAATTTTCATAGATTCTGGTGTTGCTCAATAAGGAGGAAATATATGTAACTCGAGAATTCAATAGAAAGAAAGAGAAAAAAACTGGTAAATGAACTTTATGTGCTACATTACAGACACAAATTGTTATACCATGAGGAGCATTTTCATGTTTTAACACAAAAACGGTTGATAAAAAAAAAAAAAAACAAGGGTACAATTAACAATGTATTGTGAAATATTCGGCTAGTCATAGTACAGATCCAAATAATCCCTTCCCTTGTTTTTGCTCTGGTCTGTTCCTTTGGGAGTCTGACTACAGCTTGTGGCTCTATGGATTACCACTTTGTCATTTTCTGTCATATGAGGAGGCCTTTGTGAAGTTTCTAAAAGCACCATTTGCGCCTAGAAATATAAATTATTCAACATTAATCGTTAAACGCCGTTAAGAATTCCCTCCCATCCCTACTTTTCAGTGTCCTAAAACTCTGGTGCCAATACAACTGATTTATGTTTGCACTACTCAGAAAACAAGTCAATGTCATCTGTGAGGGACGAAAGGAATCTCAATCACATTTACGAGTAAAATAAATGATCCGACTATCATCAGCAAGCTTACATAATGTTCAGATGCAACACATAATATATATCGGAAGAGGTGAGCCAAGCCATCCCTGGAAAGTGCTGGTCGATGAAATCAACCAGGCATGGCTCTCACTGCCCTCCAGGTGTTTGAATATCAGATCAAGCAGAATGACAGGACTGCACACTCTGTTTGGCCTTAATGTGAGTGGAAATGGGTCATGAAGATGCTCTGTTTTGGCCAGGAGCTCTTCCTCACCCTGTCCGGTCCATGACTTCATCACTAAAGAGGCCAAGACAAACAGCCTGTAGTCACCGAGAGCCTCGCAGCGGCTGCTGGCAACAGGCATGTTCAGCAGACCTTCTACCACAGGAGCACGGCAGTCTTAGCTGCACGCGTGACAGCTGACAGATGGAGGTAAAAATGGGACACAACTACTCTGCATATGAGATGACGACAAGGCTACCTATTCCGCAAGGGACAGGCAGCAGGAAGGAGCTGAAGTGTCTAAAGCTGGTTGGCAATAAAATGCAGACTATTTAAGAGCAGGCAGGTGGTAAACACCAGCCACAATCTGTGACTCTGCCTGTTTCTTCTGTACTTCTGCTCCAATCATTCATGTTTTGACACCATGTGGGGCAGAAGTGCTCCCGACCACACAGCCCTAACATATAATTAATTACCTTACAAAATAGTTTTTGTAAACAGCTGCGTATCCAACAGACAGCAAGGGACAAAGTTATGATCCTACTGAAATGTTTTTGACCACCTAACAAATTCAAGTCCAATATTAAGCTCTCTTCTGGCTCAGGATTAGTCTTAACTTACTCCAGAGAGAAATATCTGATTTTTAAATTTTCAGATTTAACATATTTTTCAGGTTAAGCATGAATATAATTAACTATTGATTTTTTAGCTTCAAGTCTCATTAAAGGCAAACAGGCGCAGTCTCTTGTTATCCTGCCTGAAAGTCAATGAAAGGCACTCCATTATTCCATCAGTGTTTAAATCATAGTGTCAATGTTTGATAGCCGCTGTGAGAGTAATAAGTATTTGTGCAGTAGCCACTAATTGATATTTTCTGCGACTACAAATAAAATGACAAAGTATAGTGAAATACCTTGGCAGTGCTGTTGATGTCATCAGGATCTTCCTCCTCACAGGCAGACAGTGTGACATGGGTGATGTTCTCCACTGGGTTGGTCAGGGTCAGAAGCACTTGGCTCTCCTAAATAAACAGGAAAAGAGAAAAGTTAAGAGTCCACTTATACTTCGGTCACACTGCACAACTTTTAAAGACGTCAGATCTCTGTGAAGTTCACACTAAAAGCTTCTTCTACTCGAATATCTTGAAGTCATCGTGGTTTGCTCTAGGTTTTATTAACAAAGTTGAATACTTGGTTTTAGCAGCTGTGTTACTGCAAGACTCCACTTATTGAGGTGAAGATTGTGAGCAGAATGAATACAAAATGTAACAGATACACTTGACATGCCAGAGGCAGTGCACAAACTGACCTTCATGTACCGGAGATTAGGAATGGACATAATTCTCACTTCAGGGATGTAACTCCTGTGGAGGAACAGGCAGAAGGACAATCATTACACAACAACCACATTAATAAAAAGTTAAGAGTTTTTCTTGCCAAATAAAAATAAAAAGGAACTCCTAAAAACATCCTCACGCAATTTGAACATTACAGATTACCCCAAACAGTTAACAGAGGCAACAGAGTTTATTTTCTAGGACACTGCTTTAAATGTTGTGTAATCTTTGGTTATTTTCCATTTAAAAATGTGAAAAATCTGTTTAAGATTTAGCTACTTTCACGTGAAAAATTTCCTGAACATGTGCTCATAATTGCACTAGGCTAAAATCAAACTTTGGGGGATTTTAATCTAATTAAACTACATGGAGCTTCAGGCTCATTTTCATGTTTTCCATTAATTAAAATAAGATCAACATCATCGTGAAAACACGTGTTTAGGACAGAATCTGATGACCGATACTCACACTGCCACCAGCTGAATTTTAAACTTGATTGAAGTGGGATTAAACTCTGGCTTGCTCAAGTTGTGCTCACATTTCTGGAGGAGAAAATTAAGAAAAAGAAGAATTATTATCTTAATGTGCATCTACATGAAGACAACAGCCTTTAATTGAAACGGGAGAGTAAAACCGGACCCTGCAGCGAAGTGAGCGCTTCATCAGGAGGTGTTTGTGTCTGGGGTGGAGCTGAGACGCTCCTGCAGGCTGGAAGTCGGGCTGCAGAAGCCTCTGACGCAGCGTGGTCACTGGGAGGACACAATGACACTTTGATTCAGTTCCACCTCAATACTTAGGAAAAAAAACAACAGTATTGATTAGCGAGCTCCAAACAAACTTACCCTCTGGTAAGCTGATGGGCCTAGTGTAACAATCCTCGGGCAGGGGTTCCACTTCATCAAGGGCCTGGGCCGGTTCAATGCTGATCTCCTTCTGGTCCTCGCCCTCTTTGAGGCTGGTGAAGACACAAATACTGCCATCAACAATCTGTCGTATCTCCAATGAAAATGTCATTAATGTAAACTGAATGCTGGCTACACTGTAACGCATAGTGAGACTCGGGCCACATACACGTTACAACAAAGCTACTAACAGTGCAGGTGGTTTGGGTTATGACCTCTTCTGGATGCAGTTTGCTGAGGCAGATGATATATGGCGACTGACTTGTACATCACATCTATAAACATATGCGTGAGACTTATATGGACATATGTGCTAAATATGTTGTTTACATATTTTGTGATAAATCAGATTATTGTATGCTCGGCCACTCCTAGAATGCAGCTTTAGACTTTGAAAAAGCTTTTGAGGAGTCAGTGTTGGTGCCTTCAAGGAACTTTGACATGCAACACTTAACTACTGGACAGCTACCATTTTTTTTTAAACAAATTTACATAATAATTTTCATGATGTCCTGACCTGCTTTACATTTGTCTCCTGCATCTGACAGCATACTTTGTCAAAAACACCGCCTTTTGTCAGCCAATTATTAATTTTCAGCTGTGAAGGAAGGTCCTTGAATGCATCTCGCTGGTCAAAGTTAAAAATGGTCTTCGCTCAAAACTGCATTACTCCAAAGTGATGATGTAACTTTGAAAAATAAATAAATAAATAACTAAGGGTGACTAACTGTTTACTGTGATGGATTATATATGTATCTCAAGCCAAGTTTCAAGGCTCTGCTAATTCATTTCCATGGCACACTGGAATTAATGAAACCGTGGCTGCTGGAAGGTAAGAAGTCCATTTATCTAAGTCACCAATAATATGCATGTACACTGGATGTTAACATGGAAAATGTGTTTCTTAACCTAGTTTTACAAGCGCAAAGCAGGAGCAATTTCCAGTATATGACAAAAGACGACTCACGAAAGGCCAGCCAGGCTTGATATGGGAGCTCCAGGCCTCTGCCTCTGCAGTCTGGTTCCAAGGCCATATTTTTCCTGAGTGAATTTATAGGACAAAAAAACAAGATCAGTTTCTGCCTGGGAAAATTAAGGAGGATTAAAGAGAATTTATGATATTATCAAATCTACAACCATTTTTCTACACGGCTACTTTTATCTTGACAGCTAAGAGAACTTTTAAAAAACAAAAAATGGAAAGAAATGGTACTTGACATTTCAATAAATAATAAATAAGCCAAGAACAATTTCATCTGGTAAGAACCACCAACAGGAGCCTTTCTGCCCAGGGTAGAGGAAGAGTATCAGCTGAAAGTTGGGGACTTGGTATGAAACCTATTTTGATCTGGTTACACAAAGTCTTGTACTTCTTCTCTCCCGCTAATCAACATAAAGGCTCCCATTGTGTGGATCTCAGTCTCATTTATCCAAGGAGACATTCATGTGATCTGTGAGGTCACTCAGTAACAGATTAGACAGGAACAGAGATAAAGAGAAGACAGCACTACTGTAAAGATGAGACTACCCAAGTTGTGAAAAATACAACTCACCACCACATGAATAGTGTGTTGCTGGGGGGTAAAAACCAAAAATATCAGAGTGCATAAGCAAAGGAAAAAAAGAGAGAACAAAGAACCAGGTGAAACCCAAGCGATTCAGCAAACATTAGTGGCATTTGGTGACATGCAGCAACAGCAACAGAAATGCATCAGTGATGGAAAACAACGGCGGGACGTCACAGTGGTCCGGTGTTTAAAAATGGCTCCAATACACAACAGGACAGACTGGTTTGCATTATTGGATGTTAATTATTGTAAAAGCAAAATGCAGGAAGTGTAAACTATACGGCAAGAAGCTCCAGAAGCATGAAGACCATGTCCACACCAGGGGGTCTGAACATGAAAATGTACATTATCTGCTCTGTTGTCAGACAGAATAAACTGGTGTTTTTCTGTTGCTTTCAAGTGTCAATGTGGATGGAGAATATTTTCAAAGAAAACTTCAGAAGCTTTCATATTCATTCTCCTAAGTATAGACATGGTTTCAATCTTGCACTGCAACCAAACACTTCAGCTACAGATACAGCAAATTATTCCCTCCTGCTTTGATTAAAGGTGTGCTAATCATATAATATCGTCATAAATTCATATCACTGCCGTTTCAAACGGGACCTGTACATTTTGTAACAAATTACAGTGAGACAACAGCTGCTTGGCATTTAAAAAGGTTAAAGAAGAAGACATGATGACATTTTTGAAAAGGCTGAAGTGGACTCAGAGGGAGCAGAGTACCGAGAACGCCAAAGGCATGCACTGTCGTCTCCTGGCCAACTTCTTCCGGTCTCTCTCCTGCTTCTCTCTGTGGGCCAGCTGCTGGTAATACTCGATCAGCTTGTTGATCTGTAGGGTAACAAAAAAATTAAAAATCATCCAGGGACTGATCATCTATCCTTCCTGTATTTTTATAAAACAAGAGAATCGAAGAATTGAACCAGGGTAACCACACACCCTCACCCACAGTACAGTACACACTGATTTTACATCTATGAATGTGATGTACTTCAAAGTAACCATAATCGAGGAAGGCTTTACAGGTTTAAAACAGTTGTATTCCCTCAAAAACAGGTTAACAGTCCTTAAATTAACTTCAGAAATGTGGAAAAGTGCATAATAATAATAATCAATTACAATGAAAATCACTGAAATAAAACACTTAAAATTGATTTGGTACAATAACTGAAGGTGTAAAGGTGCACAAAAGCACAATATAATTAGCTTTAACCACTAATATATTGTGATGAAATGACAAAGAAGCACTTATGATTTGTTGCTTGTGGCAGATTTAAGGCCTCAGCAACTACGCATGTAGTTGTCTTTTGCCTCTGGCCGGCTATTTGTGGGTGACACTTATTCAGAAAAAACAAGTAACGCCTCATCAGGAAACATGTGAGCAACTCATGAGAATTTAGATGACCACAGGGGGAAAACTCACCCGCTGGGTGTGACAGTTCTCTGGCTCTTGCCATCCACCGCTGGCTGCAATGAACAAAATTCACCAAAACATGAGATTAAGACCGGCAAAAGAAACAAATACAACAAATAACAGCTTTCTCAATGAGCATCTGTGGACCTTCAGCAGGACTTTGACACATTACAGTGTTTTTATACTGTTTATGCCTCTTAGTGTGCTGTAAATATGACCGCATCACATAAGCACCCACCGACTGATTTGTCAGCCATTCCCACATCCCTGGAGGTCCAGCGACAGAAGCCACAGGCCAGGTAGTAGGCCTTCTTCATGGCCGTCTTCGTAGGGTCATCAGGCAGAGGAGCCGGGATGTTGGTGGCCCGAGTGGACAGTGTGTGCATGCAACATGGGCAATCGAAACAATTCGCACACCTGCGGCAAAGATACAGATCATCAGGAATGAAAGAACGGACAATAATGACATAAATAAGATGAAGTAAGGAGACCACAAAGTCAACAGTGACCTGCAGGAGTACTGTATAATGTAAATATGCAGCTTTCTCTATGCATCAGTCTCACCTGTTCTTTTTAAGCTTTGCCTCTGCAGACGGCATGTTCTCCAGACAGCTTGGACAATAGTGGGAGTCCACCTGGGGGACAAGAGAGGGGTCAGTCTGCAGTTTATTTTTAGCCCTGTTTTCCCAATTGTTGGATTATCAGTGTTCTGCTAACTGCTACATACATAACAGCGATTATCATTGAATATCGTTAGCATTTATTGAGGCAGTGTGGTACAATGACCAAGAGAGGTACCAATTCTGCTTTTATGACGCAAGGCAGATGGTTAATCGTATGAACTGTCAGTACTCCCGTATTTACAAAGACAAGTCACTGACTGGTGATATGAGGTTGCAATAGATGAAACAGCTAGCTTAATCAGTCTGGGTGTGGTGTCCATAACTGTTAGCCACGTTAACAAGCCGGATTTAGACAGTGATGACGTTAGCTGTGGTGGACTAACGTTATAACAGAAAGATTTTTCTTGTTAGACATGCTGTTCATATTCTTTACATGTGAGCAAACTGATCACTTTAACGTCAACCTCAAAGAATAGCAAGAGCTTGCTAGCTTGTTGGCCCATTAGCGCTGAGCTCGCGATAACGCTAACTCCGACGGAAGTTAAACGTCGCTGGCAACCAATGAGATGAGGAGACTGTAGGAAAGAACCTTGATTGACAAGCAGCTAAGCCATACAGAGCGCGTGGTGCTTGCTCTAACCCCGCCTACAAGTCAAAGCTACTAGCAAGCCGGCTAACAACAAAGTAGCCGCTGACAAATAAAGCTAACAGCTAGCTTGTCAAAACCAGAGGATAGTGAGGAAAAACGTTCACGTACCTCGTGAGACACACATTCCAGAGACCGTAGCTCACTACAGTAGCGACAGAAATACAGCTGAGATAAAGGTGCTCTGATCTTTTTCTCTCCACGAACCAGATAGACGACTCTATCTGGCTGCAGAAGAGACGCCATCTCTGACAGGAGCAGCAGCCGAGTCCGTGGGCTCACTGACTGCACTGCGAGCATGGAAGTCACCGCTAGTTGTCTGGCCTCTGAGGAAACACAGTGTGCTCAATGTCGACCTCATGTGGTCAACAGGTGGAACTGCGAGCCCCACCCGCAACTGGATTACTGAATAGGCTTGTGCATATGCTCAGGGGTCAGGGCCCTCCAAAGCCCCTTGAGGGCTTTACAATAATATAATATGCATCACAAGTTTCCTACAGCTTTTTATCATGTGTAGAAATAGAGAAATGTATATCTTAGTCATTTATATTCAATATGTTTTGTCCTCTTTGTTTCTTGTGACAGAGTTTTGAATTGCTTGTTCCTAGTAGGAACTGAATGAAACAGAAGATGCTCATGTAAGAAAGATATGAGCTACAAAAAGAAACTGTATTAATTAAAGGTTACTTGTGAGTCTCTGAGGATGACGGAATGATCTTGTGTATATACAAATGTGATTGATGAACCTTTTTTCTTCATCTCTCTGCCTAACTATTTGAAGATCCATTTGCAAATGACAACCTATATTCATATCCAGTATGAACAAAGCGTTGAAGTTGCAGTGCAGTTTTCTCCCAACAGCAGCACTTAACATTTGTGGTCAACATCAGAAATGTCTCTGAAGGACATCAAGTAGAAGCAAAATGAACATAAGTGCCACATGCATGGTGGGATCCCTTATGTGTCTGTTCCCAGGGGCACATTGTGTTATAATCCATCCATGCCCACACCAAACTTATTAAGCATGAAAAACCTGCAACATCTTCTTAACTTCGATCATAATTTGTGCAAATCCTGGTAAATAAAAATGTAACTGTGAAAGTTGTTGTTACAGTTGTTACATTCTGTAAAATCCCAGGAAGTGGTTCCAATAGTCCCTGTAGACTGAACAAATTCACACATTTAAACTGACCAGTACAGTATTGCAGAAATAAAACATTTCACAATTTTTGCGGTGGTGCATATTAACCAGTTCCTGCTATCGGGAGGCTAGTAAAAGTGAGAATGTTATGAAACTAACAATTGCGTAAGTTGATATCTAACAACACTCAAGTTTGGCTGCATAGACTGTGTGTATTTCAGAGGAATGGAAATAAATACAATGAAATAACTGATCAAATTCAGATACTTAATCAAAAAGCATACCAAGATCATCTTTTACTTTCTTGTAGTCACATTGTTTTTCCAATTCTTTCTCATCTCTTTTGACTTTTTGTCTTTGATTATGTCGCCTTGCTGCAATAAGACAGACCTGAAGTAACCACTGTGTAAAATGTCATCAATGAGGTGCTCTAACAGGACTGGAAAGAGCCCGTCAGCCACCCACAGGGCATATGGCCAAGTACCAGCTCACCATGGCAACAGCTGATCCTGGAGAGGAGAAATGATCCATGAATAAAAATCAAACAAACAGTGTTTCTCCTCTTCGGAGGACACGTAATGCTTATCATTTTGTGTTCATGGAGATTCAGCCAAATTCGACCTGTCACTCCAACAGACTGTTATTTAACCAGTTTCTTATATAAGATTTCTCCACAGTCGCACTGAAACCTGTTTATGAATGTTCACAGTAGGTTTAGCACCAGGCATGCTCAGAGTGACAGACACACACAGAGACACAGTCAGCCTCGGTTTCTTTATTTTGGGCAGATTGTCTTAATAAGGGAAAGTGAACAGTGAGGGAGAGCAAAACATTCATTACTGAATGAGACATTTTGAGATATTTGTACTTAAATTGATTGTTTTCCATTTTATGCAACCTCACACATACATGTTATCACAATCTTTTGAATTGTTTCTGATAAACTGAAGCATGAAAGAAGACACTTCTCCTGCTTCTCGAGATAAATAAATCATTTAAAAATATATTTTAAAACCCTCTTGACTTAGCTGGAGAATAAGATAAATGTGCTCTCACAGGAAAGCTGCACAACAAACATGTGATGATCTATCTGATATTAAACTTCCCAACAGATAGATAGATAGATAATCAATCAATCATTCATATATTCATTAATTCACAGGTCTATCATCGTGTGCGTCGTGACGTCAGCAAAGGGCGTCATCTGAGCCAGCTGTGCGGCCCCTCCGCCCCCTGGCAGAGCAGAGACATATCCTGAGGGAGAAGCAGACGGACGTCCACAGCGATCAGTCATCATGTCGGGGAGGGACGGCGGCGCGATGTGGCCCCTCGTCCCGCTGCTGCTGCTCGGTCTACTGCGACCCACCGCGGGAGCCTCGTTCAGACAGGTACCTGTTGATACCCAGCACCTTAATATTCATGAGCCCAGATAGGTGAGAGAGGCAGACGTGACAGCCTGGTATAGGACGACATCACTGTGCTCTCAGCTCACACCTGCAGAGGGTTAACATTAACTGAGCTGCAGCAGAGGAGGAAAATGAGTATTTGTAGCCTTTATGTTTTATTTTATTCTATTTTTTTGTTCTAATGGAAGGCAATTACGTAAAAACACACCATCATCTCACTGCTACACAGATATTTAGCAGTGTGCGTCATGTCTCATTAGCCCTGATGGTGAGTTTTTACTTCTCTTAAGGTCAGTGCTGAATGTACCATGCCAGGTTAAGTCTGGAGGTTTCTTTGCACCTGAAGATGAGGACACTGCTCATTTTATTCATCAGTGTTCATCCCCAGACCCCTTTCAGAGCTCACACACACTGGCATGTGTTGACAAAGTTATGCAAACAGATGTTACTGGCAATACACACACTTTGTGCTCCTGCGTGTGCTTGTTGCTTACAGTGAGAAGTAAATCCACTTTGGTGGATGATTTAAAGTTTTCCCTGCAGCTACACACGTCTTAGATAACGTCTGATTCTGAATTGTTTGTTCTCTTTGAGACACCGGGCGATAACAGTTCAGCCCACATGGTAACAAGTTGTAGCTTTCACTCGGCAAGGGTATGATGTTGACACTACAACTAACAATTAATTTCTTTATGGATTGATTTGTTTTCTTGATTTAATAAAAGTGAGACGTTCAAATGTCTTGTTTTGTCGAACCGGTGTTAAAAACGTAATGATATTTAGTTTATCTTCATGTAAGACAAACAAAAGCAGCAAAGCCTCACAGTTAAGATGCAGTCGCTTGGAAAAAGATCTATGACTCGTTTATCATCTCACTGTCGGTCAATTTCAAGTTCATGATCTTTCATATCGATACATGAAATAATTTTTTCTTTTCACATTTCCTGTAAAATGAAGAACTTGCCACAGGACTATGAACCAGCAGTCTTATGTTGTGAAATATTTGCTCACTACTACATAAACGTGTAGCAACAAGATTGGCTTTTAATGTTTACGCAACAATATTTTGTTGTTATGAAACTTTTCCAAGAAAATGACTCGCTGTGGACACTGTGCCATCACCCTTGATCAAACATTTGTATGAAGTGAGAAAGGTCAGTATACACTGTTGGCTAAAAAGATGGGTGTTGTAGAAAATGCAAATCTCTAAGCAAAGAGTGAACCCATTATGTTCTGCAGGCTTTGCTGTTTTGCATACATACAGCATACTATATCCAGAAAGAGGAAATACATTACAGAAGTACTGATGTTGGCGGTTGGCCAGCTGAAACAAGTGACCTGCTTTGATCGGTGTGTGTGTGTGTGTGTACCCACAGCAGTGTGACTCATCCACGGATGACACCATCTACAAATACAAGGCAAAGACTCTGAATGGGAGCTGCACTGTAAACTTCAGAGACTACGCGGGCAAGAGTGTCCTCTTCGTCAATGTGGCCACGTACTGAGGATACACCTATCAGTATGTGGGTAAGAAACGGCACCACAGACATCGTGTCACAGTACAGACTAACGAATCTCTGCGCGAGACATTAACCTGCTTGTTTTTTCTTTCGGTCGTCAGAAATGAATGCACTACACGAAGAGATGAAACCTCTCGGACTCACCATCCTCGGCTTTCCCTGCAACCAGTTTGGGAAACAGGAACCAGGGGGAAACAATGAAATTCTGCCAGCTTTAAAGTGAGAAGTGTTTCTCTTTCAATGCAAATCAATGTCAGGTCGTACTTCCTACAAAGTCAACTAAAGAAATCAGCTCAAAGTGCTACGTGTCATTGAAATTAGGTAAAAACCTTCCTACAGAAACCTTTTTTGGAAACCTGAAAGGGAAGATCTGGACTTTTATTTCAGCCTGTAGGAGATTGGGAAACCTGAGCCACAAGCTTCTCAAAAGACCATATATATTAACATAAGAACCTTTCAAAGCTGGATATAGAGAGGAATTTGCAATATTGGTAAATCCTCTATCTGTCAATCAACAAAGCTTAATTTAATCAGGGAAGCATCCTTTGGCAGTGAGATCAGTTTCTGCCTGTGGCTTCTCGAACACGCACTGAATTTATGGCTCACGTTCCACCGGTGGACTTGCATAGCAGAGATAGCAAAGACGTTTCAATAGACTGTGTCGTTTCACTCGGCTTGTAGTGAATCTAGTGCAGCTGCCAGGCCTCAGAGTGCTCAGAGGCACGTCCACTGATAAGCTGCCCTCTTTCTGGATTCCAGGCATGTCCGACCAGGAAATGGATTCGTTCCAAACTTCCTGCTGTTGGAGAAAGGTGATGTGAATGGAAAAGACGAGCAAGAGGTTTACACTTTCCTTAAGGTACGTTTATGGTCTGCTTAGGAAAGTGTGGGACTTCCTGTATACTGTAGGTCAATAGGGGGATCGCAACATGTATTACTGGCGCTGGTCTCTCAGACTCATTACTCTGACCTCAGAAGTCACACTCCCTTGTTTACCAAATGGTCCATAAATATGTTCACACCCACAGCCAAACCCAGCAAAAGGTACTTTCCAAATATAAAAGGCTATTAATGGTTTTGTTTTGATTCAGGAGCCACTTAAAAACATTCTCTCTACGCAGTGGTGGAAAGTAAATAAGTACATTTATTCAAGTACTGTACTAGAGTATAATATTTAGCTATTTGTACTTTTATGCAACTTTTTTTTAGTTCGACCAATTATACAAATTCAAGTGTGTTTACAGGTCTTGATGAACTTCTGCATATGTGAAAAAAGTAGTTGAGTCTAATCTGATAAATTGCATTGTGGGTAATGTTGGCAGGTTTTGAAAAGGCAGTCCTATACTCCTATAACACTGTTGGACCTTATGAACAGTTGAACACAAACGATCAGGATCGATGCAGCAGAACCAAAAATATCACTTTTTGAATCCACACATTCATTCTTCCTTATTAAAGCCTGGCTCCTACATTACCCATGATGCAATGTGGCCGCTGAGTGACATCACTGGAGGCAGTTTATCAGAATGCTCTTCCATCACTGGCATTAGGTTTCCTGAAATGGATAAAGAATAGGAAGTTGATTTTATTTATTCGTAAGTGATTAGTTTGCTTTTTAAAGAGATGCAGCAGATCAGAAGTTGGTCTTCTACTGACAGACCTCTGTAAGGTGGAGATTGATCACATGACATTATAATCTTGTGCTTTCTGCCGCGCAGAGCTCTTGCCCTCCTGTTGGAGACAGCTTCGGCGACCCCAAAGACAGATTGTTCTGGCAGCCTTTGAAGCTCAACGACATCAAGTGGAACTTTGAAAAGTTTCTGGTGGGACCCGACGGGAAGCCGACCATGAGGTGGCACCCAAGTGTCAACATTTCTGACATCCGAGCTGACATTCGTAGATACCTGCTCAAACTATACACACAGCGTATTTTTAATTAGATCTCTGATTCATCATACAGTGTTGTCCTTCTAATGAGATAACTGTAATGAGATGCTAAGGTAGAATTAAACATAGAAAGTAATGTCAACAGTTTCTGACCCATGAAGATTGCATGTTAAATGAAGAGGAGGCTTGAAAACAGGATCTCTGTGGGGCCTCTTTGGAGTCTGAGGTTCAGGATAGCTCTTCAGTGCATTCAGGCTGTCCTGCAACCTCACAGCATCATGTCATCTTCTCATCTCTGTCAGGACCTGTTGGCCATTACGGTCTAAATGTTAATTACTTCTAATAAATCATGGAGAACAACACATTGATGTGCAGACCTTTCTTTATGAGAAACGTGTCATGTAAAGGTGAGCATGATGTAGCATATTGGTGGCACTGACATTTCTATCCTGCAATAAAAATGGACAAACTGTGAATAAGCAGGGTGAGATGCTAATAGACATTTAGAATAGATTTATTAAGCCAGTCAAATACAAAAAGTCTCACATGTGCTTTTGCCTACAGCAAAAAAAGGGAAAAAGGGCTACAAACCAAGAAAATACAACTGCCAGTAATTACAGCGTACCCTTCAAAGTGCAATTTCTCATTTCAGCTCTCACCCATCAGGATTTTGTTCCCAGTAACAACTTGTTAGATAAAATGGAGCCTTTTTCAGATTCATCTGCACACATTTTGAAGCCCTTCATCTGACTACCTGATATACACTATACTAAGGAAATTTGAATGGGTATTCAGTTAATACAGTAGCTTGATTTAAGATTGGATCCGTCTTTAAAATGGTAACGCGCATTATCTCGAGGTGTGGATCCTGTGTTCAGCAGCTCACAGATCAGTCGGTACGGCATGGATTGCTGGTTGTTGAAGTGGACAGAGAGCGAAGCCAGACGTCCTCGCAGAGGGTTTTTTTTTTTTTACTCTGAGGAGTGGCTGTACTGCTGTAACACCGGATCTAGAGCCTCCAAATACTGATGAAAAAAATACTCTTTCTGTTGCTTGAGCAGAATTTGAATGTTGAACGTGAAATAACCAGATGCAGAAGACTCATCAGGTTTTGGTGCTGCAACGTCTAGTTAATGTATGTCGGGGCTAAACTGTGGGCAATAGTACAGGATGCAGTAAGATGAGTATGGATATCAGAATGAGTGGTCAAATCATCAAATCAATTGTGGTCAAGTAGAAGTGTTGTGTTTAATGAGATTAGGTCCATCATCATGGGGAAAAAAAGGCTGTATGTACTGTGCATTGTGTATTGTGTCTGATACAAACATACAATGTCAATAGCTACAATATATTGGGATTACACTAACAACATAGAAAGAACAGCATTACTAAAGACAATGATTTACACTTAGTCAATGCAACTATCAAAAACAGCAGGTTATAAATAAATTATTAATAATCACAATCATGTTTTTGGTATGATACCATCAAAATTCATTTCCCAAAATTTTTGTATTTCAACAACCACTTTTGAACAGTTACACATATGGGACAGTTCTATAACATCGATGGTACTGAAGAAATCTTCATAAATCAATTAACATTCACATTGTAAATCCTATGATTCAATGTACCTACTGTATATAATCATTCATTGTTGGAATGAGCATATGTAGTCTTAGTCATATTGGGGAATGGCTTCCTGTAACTCTACAAGTAACAAACTAAGTGTCAAATTGTTACATATTTGCAGAGAGACAATCACATAGGTATATTTTCTGGAGGAAAAAAAAAAAAAAAAGGAACGATGTTAATTATTCCAACCTATTTAACAAATGACTTCAGCTCCTGATAAAAAAATCTAAATAATATTTCATGTATATTCAGAATAGCGAAGTGTTTCACAAATAGCCTTATAAAACGCAAGTATAAACAACATTACAATAGGATATCTACAGTTCAGTAGGAAAATTATAGATCAAATCACACCTTGTCAACTCAAAAACAAACTGATTTCATGCTACTACCCAGACTCCCTCAGGTGGGTACGGTGATGCTTTAGTGCTTTCCAGGGTCAATGTTCTGTCGCTCCCTTTTTCCAAATCCTGGTCCTCCTGGTCCTGCTGCTGCTGCTGCTGCTGCTGGCTGATCTACAGGCACGCACAGGAACGACACTGCATTATCTTCACAGACACAAACTTTCTGCTTCACACTTTTAAAAAGAAAACAATAAATACAGAAAACATTCAGCCACTGTGTGGTGTCAGAAAATACACACAAATCCTGGGGCTGATGGGATGTTCAGATGTTTTTTTCATCAGATCTTATGAAAAGACCAAAATCAATGTGGACCTTTTCAAAAGGAGGGTGGTTGAAGGAGGGAGGCTGTGTTTGTTAAAGTATGTATAGCTGCAAGTTTGTGGAATATTCATTTTCATTAGCCATGTAAAGAGCTTAGTGGGAATATTGTGTTTTCCGGGATAAGATCAAAATCAAAATCAGAATATTTCGTGCATGTAAACGTAGTCACTGAGCAGCACCATTGTACTAGGTTACAGTCCTTCATTACCGTAAACATAGTTTATTTTAATTCAGTCCCAATGTAAATAAATACACACTTGTAAATAATAAATCCATGACTGAAACTGTTTGAGTAAGGTTTACTAAAAATGAAATTATTTAACCTCTTTTCAAAAATGCCACTGTACATTTGTGACCCACTATTAAAGACTTACAAATTCAGTGGGAGAGTGACAGACAGGGTAGAGAAATACTGAGAGATTACAACTACTACAAATCCAGTGTTGGTTTTGGCCTTTTGATGCCATTTTGTTCGCAATAAAGACAAATACAGAGTATCACCAGCTTTATCCTTAGAGAAATCAAACAAGTGTACACAACTGTGAATTACAACAAAGTATGACAATGATATATTGCATTGGGCTGGCTGTGTCATACCTGCATTTTCTGGTGGTGGTCTTGAACTCTCTCCTACTGCTCTGGACCCTCTGGGCTGCGGGAATGACGATTGCCAAGGAAAACCCTGACCAAAGACACAGCAACATTATTTCTCATATCACCAAATACACTCGTTCATCACAACCTGCAGCCCATAAGTTTTTGCCGTAACCTTACAGTTGTTACTGAATGTAAGCCTGGCTAAGTTGAGCTACAGTTAGACCTAATTATATCTGCTTGTTCCTCCCAAAAGATAAGGGGAGTAGAAGGAAGAGAAAGAAGAGCCGCGTTTGCTCAGTGAACCAGAGTCACTCCAGAGACAGAGACAGAGGGGCCTTTGAGGACCCTTACCGGGGTAACAGGCTGGAAGTCTCGTACAGGGGGCGGTGCTGCGGCGGCTGCGGCCGTGGCGCCTGCTGCATTGGGCATCCGGGGAGGGAAGTGTATGGGCCAGCCCTCAAGGCCCTGCGGTCCCACCTGCACAAAGGGACCACAGTAGGGAGGGCTCAGCGGGCCGTTCACTGAGCCTGACGTAGGGTCTGAGGTACGTCTTTCCTGCTGCTGCCCCTATGAGGGATCACAAGTACAAACGTGATCCCCAATCAGTGCACGGCTGCTACTCTCAGCGAGCGCAGCGGCCCTGTCATGGCATGGGCCGCTGCTGACCTTCAACCCTGCTGCAGCTGCCTCCAACAGAGGAGTGTAAATATTCCACCTGTTGATCCCGAATGCACTGATAAACAACCTAACTGGAGTGAGGCTCTTGTCCTGGAGTATTGATTTGTCCAGTTTAAATTTGTTAAAGTAACATCTACATGGGGCTGCACTCTGCCACAAGGGGGCACTAGTCTGCAAGGTTCACCACAGCTCCTAACCTGAAGAGAAACTGTCAGTTTTTGCCTTGGCCCTAAATAAATATACATGGTCAAAACGACCAAACATGTCACCTATCCAGTCTGACGGCACCGTTTCATTTCAAACGTCAACATGTCTGTAACACTACGGGGCTCAGACCTCGGCTGCAGCCAGTACCTGTTTGTGATGCTGCATCTGCAGTCTCTCCAGCTTACATCTCTCCGTACGTTCTCTCTGACACTCGTTCTGTGCCTGATGAAGCTGAACCACAAACACACAAAAGCAAACATTAGAGAGCAGCTTAGTCAGAATTGTCATTCAATCAAGCTAAGACTACAGACAGGAAAATATACTGTAAACACATGGCTTACCTGATTGGTCAAATTAGTAATCTGACCCTGGAGTCTTTCAACTTGCCGCCTCAAGTCCTCCTTTTCCTCATTCATTCGTTCCCTGTCACTCCTCTCTTTTCTGAAGTCTTCTTCAAAGATCTTCACCTGAAGTACCAAACCACAAAAACAGGAAATGGATGTATAATTCCAGAAGACCTGTGTGTATCTGTGTGTGTGTGTTTTCCTGTTTGTCTGACCTGTTCCTTTAGTACAGCGATTTGAGTGAGCAGTTCCTGCTTCTTCAGGTTATTGGCGGCATCAGCAAAGTTACCCTGGGCAGGCGGTTGTTGGGAGGATGAAGGGGTATGCAGGTTTAAGGCTTCCTCTAGAGCCTGAAGTAAAAAAAAAAAAAAAAAAAAAGAAAAAAAAAGTAAGAAACGACACAAGCACTTTTCAACCACTTTCAAGGTACCTAAACCAAAAATGTGCTTTATCATCATATCTAAATCGTTACTATAAAATTCAATTGCCAAAAATAAAGAGTCAGGTGATGAAGTACAAAGAGCATATTAATCAAGGCAGCATTCAAGGCATGACTGAATGGGTCGAAAGCAGAGTTTTCATGCAGGAGATGGGAGTTTGTGTCCCATTTAGAGTTGATTATGTTTTACAATTATGATGATTTATTATTTTTAGACTGAGTTGATTTGCTGTATTTGGGTTTTATTATTATTTTTTCCAGATGTTCTGTTGCAGTATTTATGTTTCGGCAGCCAACCAATAGGTCAAAAGATCATGCTCTGTTTGGGTTAAAATAGTTGTTTTTCACAACATGGACCGTGTGTTTGAAAGGTTTTCTATTTTTCCATCTTTCTTTAATTGATTCTCATTTTCTCATGAATCTTTTGTCCAAAAAACCCCTTCGATAAAAATATTTTTAAAAGGTTTTGCGCCCTCATTTTGGATCTAAGCTACATAATCACCTCAAACTAGATTAGCCTATTTAATAAGCATGGAAGATAACAATGATAACACCAATACAGGTAAAACAGAGATTAAATAAACAACTAAAATGAAATAAAAGGTCATATTCTAGTATATGAAAGCAGTAATGACCTTAACTAATATGTTAGCGCGGTGTTTCGAAGCCACATTGGAGTTTCATGTGAGTCAAGAACCTCTGTTTCCCAGGTAAAGGTCCAGTTGTTGACCCATGCAACCACAATCACTTCCTCACTTAATGAAACAGACTTGTCACTCTTTATACCGCATCCCTCAACTTCCTAAAGCCATTAAGCGTCTCCCAGTACCCCTCAAACAGCAGCAGGTCAGCAGACCTTTGATGACCTCATCTTAGTCTTTGGGAAACTCTGATCAGCATTTTTCAACATTTGCTGACATTTAATAGACCAAACAAGTAATCACTTAAGAAAATAATAGATTAATCGTCATCTATAAAAATCGATAGTTGCTGCCCTAACCCACATTAAAGTCACTTTATTTTACCAGTTGTTCAAATTAATTGTGATTGTACATTTGATGATGATTATTTAATGCTTGTAAATCTCGACCACAGGAGTTTTTAATTTCAAATATTAAAAGACAGAGTGAGAAGATGAGTGACTGTGTTGATGAAGCACCAGATTATGCTGAAAATCAAACATTCTTCGAGGAGTATATTCAAATTTAAGCATATTCCTATCCTTGAAAATATAATGGTCAAAATTAAGCATGTTCTAAACTTTGTACAAACCCTGAAGTAAGAAAGAAAAGTAAGACAAAGTTTAGGTATTTAATCGTTCATCTGCTCCTCTCTCACCCTGTTGAGGCGTTGGATCTCCTTCTCCTGGTACTCCCTCTGTTTGCTTAGGGGCAGCAGCTGATCCTGCAGGTAGCGAATCTTCTGCTTCAGCTCAGTGGTCTCAGAGTTGAGACACTCCTTCTCCCCCTGAAACAAAAACACATGAAACTTTCTTTACAGTATCCTAAAACATTTGTTGTCTGTGTCTGTGTTTTAACAGACTGATATCACCTGGGCTTTTGTGTTCTTGCATTTCTCACCTGTACATTTTCAATCTTGGACTTGGCCAGCAGCAGCTTCTTGTCGTAGTCGCGCTGCCTCTGCTCTCGCTCTGCCTCTAGCTCAAGCACAGTTTTCTGGGACTCAGCCAGCCGTTGTCTGAGGTCTGTGATCTGAAAGACAATGTGAGCTATGCAGTTTAATCATGGATGTAAGGTAACCAACAAACCAAAAAATAAACTTGTGATTCAGTGATAACTCCTTTCTCATAAAGACAAACATCAGCTGTTGCATGCATTAGATCGCAGCCTTATAAACAAGTAAGACATTCGTGTTATCAAACTCTTAAAAAAAAAAAAAAAAAAAAGCCACAGCAACAAGCACACATCTGCAAACACACGCATTTCTGTTTTTGTGTAAAATATGAACGAACTGAGTGACGCAAATGGATATATCTAGGCTTCTGCGGTTTAAACCCAAGGTTGCATGGTGTCCCTGTCTCAACAAAGTGTGAATGTAGGTTTGTTCATGACTGTGGGTGTGCTGAAGCGTAGGTGTGTGTGTGAGATTGTGCGAATGTGTACAGATGTGTGTGTCTCTGCTGCCCTCTGACTGCACCACACAGGAAGTCAGCGGGTACCAAAGAGGTGAGGGGAATTCTTACTGAGGTGTGACAGGCCTTGTGGTATGTATGCTCTCAGATAGCGAAGCTATTGCAAGATTGCACCTTTTCCACTGGACAAGCATATAAAAAAAAAAAAAACACACACAGCCAACTGATGCACACAACATCAGAGTCCTGTATTCTTTACAGATATTTCCAAATTAAGTCGGGTGTCTACAGGTATCAGACAATTTAATTTGATGCTTTTTGAGATTGTTTCAAGATAACCAATTTTAAAACTGATTTTTGGACAAATCATATTTTTCTCGTTCAAACATTGCAGGCGAGCAAGTACGCAGTGTGTACAGTATGTGGTCCATACAGGTCGATTGTATTTGGCCAACAGATAAGTATGTAAGTAAAACAGTAGTCTGTCACAGGTTTAAAGGTGTGTAACATCAGAAATTGGATCTCATTGACTCAATTTGACAAAAAGAATTTAAAAGATGGAGAAATTAAATTAGACAAAAATGTTTGTTCCAATTAAGACCTTCCAAAGGGAAATTTAAGACTTTTTACTGACTTTTGTGTCATTTTATGACTTTTTAAAGGAGCTGCTGTCACCAATACAAAATCCTTTTTTATCTGTCATTTCATTTACTTGGAAAACAAATAATTCTGATTATTCTGCTGACATAATGCAAAATGTGACCACTGGTATCACAAGGCTACAACTACTTCATTTGAAAGCCTGCTGACAAGATGATGTTGGTTAATTTGGCGTCTTCTGACTATAGAGTTGAATAATGCTCAGACATTGTAGGGCCCAGTTTATCCTTGTTTGGGGAACTTGAAACTAAATTCAACTATTATTGTCAAAATGTGTTACTACTGGTAACAGTAGCAATAATAATTCATGAAATAAGCAGTGGAGAACAGTTAAAGAGAGTTAATTTGGCAACAGATAAAAAAAAAGGTCTGCTCTAGGCACATTATTTACATTAAATACGGGAAGTTTTATGACAATGCAGCATAAATACATCATGTAGTTCAATCCTTGTAAAGTTTATGAATGCTCTCATATAAATCTACAAAACCTGGTATGTGGACTTTGACACAGGCCAAAGTGAAAATAAACATAAAAATGAAACGATTTGGTGGATGAGTTTGTGCTGACGTATAATCAAGAACTAAAAATAAATGTTTTAAACCTTTGACTCTGAGTTTTGAAATGACAAAAATAAAAAGGAATTCATAGAGAATGAGGTTTTAGTTCTCCTTCGACAGCTCTACATCAGTGGAGACACAGCGGTGCCTTCCCACACCCTTCACAACAGCTGTAAAGTCATTACTGTACCTTCTGTTCAAACTGTGACTTCATGGAGTTCCACTGAATGTCCCACTGCTTGTTCACCTCCAGTACCTGTAAGCAGCGCCAGAAAGTGAAACAAATGACACTTGAACATATATATAGGAAACTAAAATACACAGAGACTTTCCCCTATGGCAAAAGAGGATGAGCAGTAAGAGCAAAAAAGACTCACATCCTTTCTCTGCTTCTCCAAAAGCTTGATCTTCTTTTCATACACCTCAACATCACAAGGTTTGGTCGGGGTTTTCTCTGCAGCTTTTCCACTCTGTGGGGCACACAAAACATTCCTAAATCCACAACATTCTTCCATTACTCTAACCCCACATCATGAGGGTTTATCAGTAGGGAAGTTTTAAGTCACAAATTTCTTGTGAAATCTTTTATTTCTTGTATTTCTGAAAGTGAAAAAAAGTTCAAAATGAATGGATTTGGTTTGTAAATGGGACAGATTTATTCAAACAGAGCAAGGTTGTAAAATGTCCGTACAGAAGGAAAAATAATGTGCGAGGTGATTTAATTTTAACTACCTTCTGCGGTGTGGTGGCCTCCATCTTCGGCCTGACAGCGGCCGATTCCTCCTTCACGGGCTCCTCTTTGGCCTCTGTTGCTTCGGTGTCAGATGGCGCTGCAGACGATCCTGTTGCTGTCACTCCTCCTGTGACCAACTCCTTAAGTTTCTGATTCTCCAGTCTGAAATCAGCACGAAAATGAAAATGATAGTGTATGTGAGCCATGTCCCTTCCCAAAGCTTTCTTTGAAGCTTTGGTACAGCTTCAGGATGTCCTATGGGAAGACCCTACAATACCCACTGGGTACAGTGACGCCAATAGAAAGCAGTGGAATAATCCCCCCCTAAAAGTGAAAGCATGGTCAACATCCATAGCAAAGTATAAACTGTCATCAAATAGTTATGGGAGGCTGATTCACTCTACATTCAAAAGGTCGTGAGAAACAAAAACTGTCCCACAGTTTAAAGAGAAAGACGAGAGGAGTGTGAATGAGATGTGAGTGTTTGCATTGTTTAGGAATATGCTCCAGATCCACAGTTGGTTCTTTTTGACCTTACCAACAATAATGTTTCTGCTTCAGCAGAAGCAACACAAAGACCAGTCATAAAACACATTACCTCAGCTGTTCCAAGTCTCGATTCCTGATATGATGGTCCTCTTCCATTTTCTTTCTGAGCTCATTGTTCTCCTGCCTGAGCTGCTCACAGAGAGTCTGCAACGGAAAAACACGTTATCACAACATTTAGCATCGGTTAGTATAATGACAATTACATTTTTACACCTGTATGCCCACACATAAGACAGTAGAAAGAACAAATTATGTTTGAATACTATGCATGCGTATGAGCAGCTTCATAAGGAAATACTTCTTTTGCACAAAATGAATAATGGATAAATCCACAAACAAACAGTTTATCAGAGAGCTTTTGAAAAGAAAAAAATAAAGTAAGAACAATAACAACTTGATTGAAAATATGAACCCAAGTCACTGCAAATACTGCTTTACATTGTATTTTAAAATTAGGCCATAATGTGACACACTTCCACTGATACAGACTACAAACAAACAACCTCCTCTTTAAGTGTGAACCTACACTCAGTGTTAAACAAATTATATGTCTTAGTATTAAGAAACTAAGTATTATAATATTAGTTAGTGTTAGAGTTATACTGGACTGTTATTATGCTGAGGTGTTACTAATATTCTGACCCCCTTATGTATGTAAATAGGAAAGAAAAATAATACGATACACCTCTGGATATACCTACCTTTAACTAGGACCTCAATGCTAAAGGCGTAACATTTAATTAACACCTCTGTGACAGTGTCAATATAAAACTGAACATTGCAGGCATCATAAAAGTACATTTGATGGCAGAGCAGTTGTATTGGATTGTATAAGACTGTGCAGGTATAACTAATAAAGTGGCCAGTGAGTGTATGTAATGAAATAAAGGCTATTATTTCAAAGCACTTCATAACATTGTTCAGAAATGTGCTCACAATAAAGCAACAAGGTCATTACAGTTAAAATAACAATGTGTTGAAAAAAAGGGAAAAGCTTGCGTTGTGTGCCCGCAGTGGAGGTTGTTTATATGAATGTCATGCATGTACAAGTACCCAGCCCACACGGCCAACTGTGTACGACACCAAAACAAAATATAACTTCTTACATGTATAATTAAACAACAAACAAAGAACTCTGCCCCCATTTTAGTATAAAGCGTAGCCCTAAAAAAAAATAAAAATCAGATCTTGGGTACGAATCTGGCATATCATAAAAATCACTCTGCAGCCTTTAATGTAAAACAGCATGTGAACGGCTTGCATTTAATTCCATTAAATTCCATTTTATATAACATTAAAATTAAATGTACGTTTGTCATGATAAATCATTCGAGATGCTCCCACTGTATGTTTCCAATTAAAATGAAATCTTAAGCACCTATACAGCTACCTGGAATCTAAAGGAGCCTGACGGTCGTTTTGGCATCTTTACTGTCACATACCTGTAGGAGGGAGGTCCTCTGCTCATTCTTTTGGACCTTGGAGGAAAGATGGTGAAACTCCACAGCCATCCGACCGAGGTGAGCTAACAGCTGGTTTGGGTTGGACTCCTCCGCGAATATGCTGAAGGAGCTCTCCAGTCTCTTCAGCTGGCTTGCTAACTCGATGTTCTCCTGAGGCAGGAGAGGGATTACTCCTACCGCTGACCCGGCCTGGAGATACCCACACAGGTGAAGAGTCAGTCCTTCTTGTCAAGCTGACTCAGCGCTCAAGCTGACAGTTACATATGTATTTCAACCCGCACGGGACTGTAGGAGTCATCAGGCTGCTATTTCTAAAAAAAGCAGCAGCTTACTTAACTGAACAGTTAAACCAGTTTCTCCTGTTGGAATTAATTTTAGTCCATAGACTACCGTTGTTGAGGTAACACATTTGCAACAAAAACAAAACAAAAATATTCTGTTCAGGTGTAGAAACTGTGTCAAAGTAGGCTAAAGATTTTACAAAATGTGATAAGCTAGTCCATCAACAAGTTCCTGAAATATTGTGGCTTGGTGTCCTATTAACACATCCTCTAGGATGTAGCGTGTGTATGAATCAGTGGTGTAATTCTAGTCAGTAATAATCCTGGACTTTCCCCTGGCTGACTCAGGCTGGAGCTACCAGTATTGAGTTTGTTTGTGAGTCAGCCCACCGAGGATATGTTCCTAATATTGAGGAAACGGCTTTAAAGAGGAAAGGTTGATTTTAGCATGAATCAAATACACAAAATAATTTTTGTAAGAAAATAAGTTTCATTGGACCTATAATTAGTTGAGCTCTTGTCATAGTTGGAAAATGATTCATCTCAACAAAAAGTCAGGTACGTACAGTCAAGGCATCTGTTGTCTTCCCATCCATATTCACAACCTCAAACTCTGATAAGGCCTCCTGTAAAGACCAAAAAGTAAGTAGCGCAATAGAACATGCAGTGTCATTACTGCATTTACTTCAACAAACAAACAGCCTCCAGTTCAGAGCTGCTAAATGTATGCACAATCCGACAATCATCTAATTTGTTTCTGTCTATATAAATGCCTTACATTGGGCTTCTCAGGCTGAAGGGTCTTCCCTAAACAGCTCGTTTGCTCCTCCTTCTCCTCCGCAGTGGGATGTAAACAGGGTTTACCTGAAATAAACAGTACCAACAATAAAGGTTAATAAAAATTGCAGTAAAGTAGAACAACATGCCATAAGTTACCACACTTACAGATATGAAAATATATCTACATGATTACAATCAAGTCTGTGTGACCTACTTTGTGTCTCTGTCTGAATGGGCCCTCCCGTACACAGACTGGCTGCAAAGCTGGAGGACTTGAGGGCCTCGTTGTCTCTCACAAGTTCCTCCACTCGCTGCCGAAGCCTCGATGCCTCTGACTGAGACTCTTCCAGCAAATCACCTGCAAGTTTCAAAGAGATCTTGTCTCTGTCCAACACTACTTAGACTGCATCTATTAGCACGAGCAGTCATCAACAGGCTATGACAGAAATTTAGCAAGAAATTCTGTTTAAGTAGCACTCCTTTGGTGAGTCACAAAAGAAGCTATCAGGCTGTCTACATCATTGGCATGCACTTTTAAAAGAGCTACCGATGAAGATCATCAGGATTTACTACATTCCACGTCATTTGTCACGCAACAGTTTCACTCCCGTGTTTGTATATTTTGACTGGAGCTTCAATTATGGAAGACATCATGTGATGAAGCTAATATTGAAAAGTAATTTATTTGATACTGCTGCAAAATACAACTCTCTATTTTAGATTTTACAAAATACAATAAAAAAATATAACATTCTTGTATGCATGCCAATCTAGAAAAACACTCCCCTCAGGTGTTAAGACACAAAACAGATGTGTGATGCCAAAGAACAGCCTTCAGGTAACCATTCTGTTTTTAGGAACCTACCTAAGCTCTTAAGTCCCTTCATCCGCTCCCTCAGTATGCTGTTCTCCTCCAGCAGCTGTCGATAGCTGCTTCCCCCTCCGGCCTCATCCCGGGCCTTGACCTCACTCCCACCTGGATCATAGATGCGGTACGGGCCTTTCCCTTCCATCGCCGTGGCTCACTTCCTAGACATGGTCCTCTAAACTGTAGAAAAAAAGACACAAACTGTTATTTTCAACGTAATTATGAACGTTTAAAGTACCGAAATCTTTGCAGTGGAGTAGCTGGCCTTTACAGAAAACAAAAAGTGCTGATAGTAAAGCCTTTAATCGTGGAGTCTTGTGTCTACAATGGTCCTCCAGCCTTTGCAATATGAACAGCTGGTGAAACATTTTTAAAGTTTTGCATTGCAAACAGTTCTATTTGAATCTTTAGTTAAAAAGGTTGTGCTCATAGATGCAATTTAAAGTACCGACATCAAATGTCGACACCCCACTGATCATGCAAGTGATGGCAACAGTTGCACAGAAGTACTGTCTGTACAGTATAAGGGACAATAACTTAAACACTACAAACCCCATTGAATCATAACTTGTATTGTAGCAAGACTACAACCAATCGAAAATATAACAAATGGTGTCCTGTTACTTCTTGACTGCAGATGAAATACCACCCACTCAGAGATGCTACTGTATCTGCTGTAAGTTACCCAACTACACGAACCTTTTTCGTTCCTTCCCTCTCTATTATTTATAACAGGACGAGTGTAAACTATCAGTGAAGCCCGGTGAAGAAAATAAAAACCCACTGACAGCTCTGAGAGGACAAAAGCAGCAACACTATCACCATAATGCCACCCTGCCAGGCTGAAGGCAAGAATGTGCTAACGTTTCTGGTGGCAAGATATGACAACTACAACGTTCATATCCAAGGAAAAAGAGGACGAAAGCAGGGGAATAAATGCTAAATGGTACGTGAATCCTGCTGACAAACATCTACCCAACAGACCAGAGTCAAATACAGCACAGTCTAGCTAATGATAGCTACCTTGATTGGCTGAAGAAGGCTAATATTAGTTTTCGCTGTTGTCATGCAAATTGCTAGCAACATCCTCGTTAGCTGTCGGCTAGCTAACACTAGATGACAGTGCGGGACAGGAAGCCGCTAGCTCCTCTTTTGTACTCACTAAAGATACTTTTATCGATGCAGCAAGTCGGTCGTAATGGAGAGTTAAACGACAAATCAAAGAACAAAGCGGTGTCTTTTGTCTGAATACCTTTCAGCTCGCAGTGGCCTCTCGTCTCTCTGCCAGACATCTATTGCGGAAGTGGTCTACTGGTCTGTGCTGTAACCTGGGAAATTCCACCTCACAACGTTTGATGTAAACAGCGGTGATTGACAGCCGGGCGGCCAATCAGGAGGCAGCTCTCTGTCAGCGGGGCACCAACGAGAGCTGCTGACCGTAATGTAAACAGAGGCGCTGAATGCTGCACATATCCTTAATTCATGACAGAGATTAACCCGACATATCCCCCCTCTTCACATCATGGACTTTTCATTATATATGTTTTGCAAAAAAAAAAAGGCTCACGTGACACTAAGGTGAGTAAAACTACTCATTAAAATGAGCCTGTTTTTTTTTATTTATTTATTTTTAAATCGTAATAGCCTACTTATAATCACACCATTTTATTCTTATTTTCACCTCTTGAAACATATTCCCCCAGGCCAAGGACAAACCCGCCATTTTCTCTGAATGACGTTTTTCTTCATTGATAATTTTAGAGAAAGGGCTGGTGGGGGGTTTCTGTGATTGCATCACATAGTGTATTTCCTCTGAACTAGGAGGGCGATGAGGCCTAGATCAAGTTAAAGTGAGCTTCTCAAGTCCACAGTGTCGGTTCAGAAGAAATCATTCGTACGAGAGCCAAGAGTTATGACGTTCGCATTGTGATGAGGGCTGCAACAAATAATTATTTTCATTATTGGTTAATCTGACGATTATTTTTTGTGATAAATTAATTATTAATTCTATAAAATGTCCTAAAAGCCCACCAGAACCTCCTAAAGCTCAAGTTGACATATTAATGTGACTTGCTTTTAGTAATAGTAAGTAGTAAGTAATAAATATTCTCATTGATACACTAGATATGAATATTTGTGATTCTTTTGAATTTTTTCTTAATAACTGACTAAACTAATTAGACGAATCGATTAATCAACTAATCATGTTAGCTCTGATTGTTTAACCTGAATATTACCTGGGATTTTGGTTACTTTAAATAATAGCACAAATAGGATTAAATTACATTTTCCTGAGGTCGAATACAACATTTCTAAAAAATGTCAGTCACAGTTAAAGGGGTGTTTTTTAAGCAGCACTGCGCCACATTTGGTAATATAAACATTTGACCAAATTTTCAACTTTATTGAAGGCCCCTGACCGACCAAGCATGATTAATTCAGAGCAATAGTGACATCTTGTGGGAATTAACAAACAGGTAATCGGAGGTTTGATTTCTTCCACAGGGAGTTAACTGGGAGCATAAAGTACTTCTGATGCAATTCAGCTTGTTACTGCGCAGAATTAGACTTCAAATTGTACTTGGTATTTCCAACTAAGTATTACATGTCATAAGGCTCTATAATGTTTCCAAATGATTAATTACCAAACTACCAAAAAAGTAGAAACATACAACCGCTTGTCCGCAAAGACAATTGAGACAAACAACCTAAATAATGATTTTAGATTTCAGTTCATCAACCTTGGAGGTCTTTCACAGGAAACACGCCGTGTTAGCACAGGAAATACCCAGTTTGCAAATTATTTTACACGATAAATGACGTGATTTGTGATAAGATAAACGAATCAGAGTCACGCCTTTGTTTGTTTTTTTCTATATCCATCATTATTACTTCCTGTAATACATGAAAAGCACACTGATGGTGGTGATGGTATGCCAGTAATACTGAGGTACAGCTAATGTTAAAACTACTGTAATACAGAAACTAGTTTAGTAATAGCTTTCATGAAAATGATCATCTCCTTAAATAGTAATAGTAATAGTAATAGTAATAATATCATCCATAGTTTTTTTCATACCACTCATTTGTCTCTTCAACTTAACTTCTAATGAATGGATATAAATCACACTGTAAAGAAGGAGAATAAGTGAATTAGTGTGTAAATAATACATAGTTGGTGTATAGTTGGTGTAATGTGCGTACTATGTAATGGGTGTGTGTGCTGTAATAACAATAAAACTTATTTAAAAATAATTTTCATACATAAAAATGCAGCTTTAACCACTTTAGATTCAGTGGAATTGAATTGAATCACAAGCTCCTCCTAAAAATCCGGTACAGGACAGTGGTGAAATATGTGAATGTGTTCCCCAGAGAGTCCTCAGCTGGCTACAGGAAAAAGCAAACATACACTTCACGCACAGATGTTGTTTTTTCCTCAGTCCTCTGCCTGCCACCAAACACCTTGTCCTTGTTTATAGGTGCACAACGTTTCCATCTCAATAAACAGACTGGTGACTTCCAGCACAAAAACAAAACCCTGAGGAAACAGGAAATGGCCCCCCTCATTTAACATAACGTACACAAATATTTTAAAGTATTTTCCTCGTTTCACAAAGACAGCAGAGTGAGTGGGGTAATCATCAGACTGAAGCCTATGGTGTCACAAGTAAAGTCGGTATCCACACCCTGCTGAGACACAAGGACAGTCCAGTCTCAAATTTCCTTGCAGCAGAAATCAGCAGCTGATAGTCATTAGCTCTGTGCTGCTTAATACAAAATGCCCTTTTGTTAGCCAACTAGTCACTGTGGCTGTCCTTTCGAGGCCTAAATCCAGGGACATCCCTGTCTCTATTGCTATGCAAACAAATCGGCCGAGATTTTCGCCTGCAGATTAAAAGATACTCTTCTAGTCACATTTTATTCAAAATCCTAAATCTTGACTTTAACTATGACCAAGAAACCAGTGTGACAGATAACCAATATACTGTATACAGTATAATGTATAAATAATAATAGTGATAATGACTTAATCTTATTTCTAAGTGACATTTAGTGTTATTGTGCTTCAATTGTGTCTCTAAAATCTTGTTATTTTGTTCCCAACAAGCCCATAAATATGTTGAAAGGTCATAATGAATTACACAATTGTGTTACAGATAAAGAAATATGTATCAGCTTTAAAATAAAAATACATATTACACACTGTTGTTGTTGTTGTTAAACACTTGCCAGCAATTTACATTTTTAGGGAATATGCTTAAGATTAAAAAGCCTTTACCCACAAAGACAGAAAATACTATACAGTTATGGAGCTTGCCAATTTTTTGTGTTCAAAACAATGTTATCATTATGTTTGCCCTCCATTTAATGTTCTCAAAAGAGAACAACAACTCTCATTTCAGTGAAAACATCAAATGATTCAACCCACCCTGAATAACAGAAAAAGACATTGCCACAAATAATGATAATAAATCTAATACGTTCAGTTCCTACACCTCAAACGTTAAAACAAATAAACAACAACTCACCCACACATTCAGCTTGTCGGAGAGGCACTTTTTAAGGAAACTGGTGAATAGGGGGGAAGCAATTTCACTGTGAGACTTGGGGAATTCCCACAACCCAATAAAATGGCCGAACCTAGTGTGTGTCCAAGTGTGTGGCCTGCCTTTTACAGAGCAACACAACAAGTTAGCAAAAAAAAAACAACAAAAAACACTGAATGCATTCAATTATTTTTTGTACAGTGGCTCGCAACATGAACACCAAGCTGCACACAATAATACATGTCAAGAAAAGTGAATGAATAGAGGATGCACACAGAAATATGACACACGAAACAGTGAGAGCATTCAAGAAAAAAACACCTCTAATATGCATTAACTTTGTGCAGCACAGTGCATACAGCACAGCACTGTACTGTACGTGGCTTGTTTGCATGCTCACGTCATGATGCCAGCATAACCATGGAGACTGTAGTTATATAAAAGTCAAAGGCTGAAGCAACACCCATAACTCTGTGAGGACGTGACGGCTTTCAAATATGTAAACTACAATCTGTTTAATTTATGCTGTGCAAGATGTTCTGAACGACACCACCGCAGCACAAACTTCCCCCAGCTGTCAAAAGGGAAATTCAAGAACATAGTGTATATTATGACACTGGCTGCACATTAACAAATGTTCTGCTGAAGTAACCTCCTAATCTCTCATAATAATCACCAAATGGAGCAATTTCAAGTTGGGTGTGCCATTAAAACTCGAGTGTGTCTGACTGACTGCTGTGCACTCTATTTGTTGCCTTGGATTTTGGCGCACTGCAGGGGATTTCCTCGCCACATATACGTCTCTTTTTTTTTTTCTTCTTTCCTCTTTTAACTCAAAGATGGCCTGACAACAGCTGCACTCACACATACGCAATGAACTGAGACGCTGACAAGAACAGAGGCAGCTGTCTTTGACTTTTCTTCTGCACTTAGTGCTGAGACAATAACTGAGACACATGAAAAGAGGTGTAAAGTGTTAATGCACTTAAATGTAAACTACATATCTTTTCTTTTTTTATTTAGCTTATTTTAACGTGTAGGGGTATAAATACTGTTATTTATACTCCTAGGCTTAAAGGTCTGAGTTGTTTTTATATAGGCCCTACATCAGTTCCCCATCATGAACAACAATAATGTATGTTTGTGTGTGAGTGTGTACGCCAGAAGAGGCACTGAATTGGAACGGGAGTTTTCTGATGTCAAATGTTTTAGTTCCTATTCTGCTCAGCCCAGCGGTGCTTCCAGTATACACACAGCTAATCATTGAACTGTCCTGCCAGATACAAACCAGGGCACCCCACCCAGAACACATACTGTAAAAAAAAAAAAAAAAAAAGAGGAAGATTTAGCAAGAGAATGTGAGCTAGGATGATTTACTTTTGTCCACCTGTCAGATTCATACAAGAAAAAAGGAGGCAGCATAATGCTAACTACTGCTAACTGTAGCTGCCTTTAGCTAGTAAGCTCAGCTAGCTCTGCAGCTAGAGGTTCACACTGGGACCAGGTGAGTGTTACTGTTTACACTGCTAGCACAGGAGCTTTGGACCAGGACGCGCCGGGGCTAGCTGGTTAGCATGCTAACTTCAGTAGATATCTCTGCAACACAATACATTAACATCATAGCTGCTACTGATTCACATTTAAATTTGTTTCTTTAATCTTTTCAACTAAAATTGGAAAAAGCAGAAAAAAACAACATCTTTGTATTTCCCATCATTTTATTCAGGCATGTATGACACCTTAAAATCACAGTAATAATTTGACGGCCTGCAATCTGAAGGCACTATGACAATTGTTTATTTCCGATCAGAAGTACATGTGAAGCATTTTTCCACACTTACATGGACATCTTTAGTGTTACATATGACTGTGTAAAAAAAAGAAAGAAAGAAAGACATCATCCTGCTGGACAGGACGATCGGACGTGAGAGCTGAAAAACTGGCTTGGACGGCTGGGAGGTCATAGGTCACTTGGTTTGGCTGAGGAGTGGCAGCAGTTTAGGGACAGTGACAACAGAAACTGACGCTAACCACCACAGTTTCACTGTGGGATCGGGCTCTTCTCAGGGTTTTTACCGGAGCTGGACAGACGTGACGTTTTAATCATCTTCCCCTCCGCAGAGCATCAGCAGGGTTTTACGGTAGTCTCCTGAGGTGTCACCCTAAAAAATGATGGAAAACACAAAGACAGAAGGAGCTTGAGTTATCGGAAAATACTGTTTACACCGTGTCTGCTGACGTTTGGTAATCACACTGCTGAAACTGGAAAGCTTCTCAGTCACATAATAGCGACATTATCCTTTTGTCCCCATGAATGTGTCATGGGGACAAAAGTCTCAAAACTTCAGCCAACAGTTAAAAGTGGAAATGCCCTTCATATCAGCTGAGACTCATGCAGATTTCTATCTTTATAATCATCTCAATTATATGAGTACAACTTTTAAAAGGGCTAGTTCCTTATTTTGGGAATTACACTGATTTGTTTTCTTGAGTTAGATGAGAAGATCGATGCCACTCTCGTGCCTGGACAGTAAATATGGAACTACACACAGCGATCGGTTAGCTTAGCTTAGCTTAGCTTAGCTTAGCTTAGCACAAAGACTGGAAACAAAGGGAGACGGGCATGCTGGCTCTGTCTAGTAACAGAACAAACGATACAAGAGGTTATTAACAGAGTGAAAGCAAAGTATTTAGCATCATTATTTACTGTACAGGCGGGGGACTTGTATGACTTTTCTCATGAAACTTTTACTTTGGCTCTTTACTTACTAAATATTTTAGTTCTCAATATTTTTTGACAAAGTGCTTCAATTAAAATCTTTCTTTGCAGCTGAAACTGAAAATCTATGCAGATTCTCTTCAAAATAAACAATGCATAACAGTCCTTCCTGGTGCATTATCTGATAACAGTTCTGGAAAAGCTAATCCAGGGCACCCTACTTGCTCGCCTGTATCGATGTCACGGTGATTTCATCTGCAAGTTATTATAGAACAGCTTCTGGGAGACTTCCTGTCTCTGCGGCTGGCAGCCAATCACACAGAGGAAGTTGAGCATTAAGGGAAATTCCTAAACAGCTGTGCAGTAGCCACAGACCCGTAGTCCACCGCAGGAAGCTATAGATTACCGTTCCCCACCACCCCACCGCAGCAGCAGAAGAAGGATGTGCAACACACACAAACACAGATCACGATAAAGGCCATGAGACAAAAAAATAAAAATAAAACTCCACAGAGACTCACAGTTGAGATGCGAACACAACACACCAAACAGGAGGGTTAGTAGACGAATACTGCGACTTACGATCATGGTTTCTACCTGGATGAATTCATGGAGAGATACATCCTGTGTTTCCTTGAACTCTTTACGAATGTTGAAAAGGTCGACCTCGCAACGGGACACCATGATGCGGATCAGCGCTCTGTCGTCTGTGCCGAGGCCCTGCAGAGGAGATCAATAGTTACTTTGTTTATTCTGATTCGGTGACAGTAGCTGCTACTGTCTGAGAGCAAAAAAAAACATGCTTAATATATCACATGCACCAACAGATATGACCTTATCACTTGCTTTTTGTGGCATCTGCAGACCTGAAGCTAGAATTAAACAACATATTTGCAGCACTGTGTATAAATACCTTCATGGCTTTGTACAAGCGGTCTGCAAAGTACGAGGGCTGGTTCTTTACACTGCGAACTGCAAAGCAAAGAGAGAGAAAGAAAGAGCTGAGGAGGAGACGCAGGATAGATGTTCACAGCAGTGTACATTGTGACAATCTCAAAAGTAAGATATTATGATACCTAAAGGGTAACTCCACCACTTTTACACATTAAAGTGTGTTCACAGGTCTTGGGGAGTACTAATGCATATGTGAAAAAGTAGCATAAAGCCTTTTGTGGCTCCAGAGGAAACTGCATGTAATCTGATAAATTGCTTCCAGTGATGTTCAGTCAGTGGCTAAGTTGCATTGTGGGTAATGTAGGCACCAGGTTTTGAAAAGCTTCTTAGACTCATTATGGACAGTTTCAATACAGCACAACCAGCAAAACCTGGAGCCTCCATTACCCAGAATGCAACAAAGTCACTGGGTGACATCACTGGAGGCACTTTATTAGATAACAAGCAGCTTCCTCTGGAGCCACAAAAAAACTTTACACTACTTTTTTCACATATGCAGTAGTACTCCCCAAGACCTGTAAACACACTTTAATAAAGAAAATTGATGGATTTACCCTTTAAGGTCAAAGACAGTTATTACCGATTGCATAAAAGGCATTTTTCACATCTCCTGACATCTCCTTCTTGATGATCTGCTCAATGTCCTTGTTGCTGCATCTGACAAACTCTTGGAAAACTGTGGACAGCAAGAAGTTAGATCAGTTATCACGAGCTGGATCCATTTTATTATTGAGATGTAGATAAACACACTTCTACATTTCTGTGTCACTGATCACTGTGATGTTTCTGTGTTGACCTTTACCTCTCCTAAGATGAGGGAAGCTCCTGGTGCACAGAATACTCATGAACTTCATCTCCATGTCATCAGAGTCTGCATTACATGCATCTGCAAGTTCCTGGTTAGTTCAGGAGGAACAAACATTCATAAACCCCTTCTCTCATTTCATAATTCAACACGGAAATGTTAAAGTCATACAATAAATCACCTGAGCATCTGCATCAGCTCTTTCCACATCTGCGGGGCCCTCCTCTCTTGCACCCTGAGCAGAGTAAACAAGGTTAAATGTAAATTGATGATGAAATCTGTGGTTCAGCAGGAATATTTTGTATTCTTTGATGTGTAATGGGAGAGACTGTGAAAGAAAAACATGCATTTGATGAAATAGACCATTTTGCACTCTGCTGCAGTCATCAGACAGACTGCAACCAGTGAGTGGGCGTGGAAAATAAACGCAGTCTAAGTTCTCATGATGATCAACTCTACCTGCACGAGAGAGACAAGAATGCGGCAGAAGTGGCCTGATGTCTCTGACTGAATGGCTTCCTCCATAGACTTCTTGTAGGCTGTCATGTGTGGGAACATGATATTTGGCTTGTAAAAGGTTTCCAGAACAACAAAGTGATTTTAAAGTCTTTTTTTTTTTCATCACCACACTCACCACTCTGATAAGCAGCGTTCATGGCATGTAATTCCTCATTGCTCCTGGTGACCAGGATCTCGATCAGAGCATGTTCATCTGTCCCAGCACCCTGATGAGATGAGGAGTTTAATCATGATAAGACAAACAGGATGAACGAGAATCATACAGCTAGGGAAGTGTTTATCTATTTTTTGGTTTTATTTTTTATAATCTGCATTTGCAAAATCACATTGAGTATATATTTTGTGAAAGTACTAACAGTCATCTCTACAATACACGTAGTAACTTAGCAAAAGCTCCTCATACTACGTCTTTCCAATGTAACTTCTATTCATTGGGACAGTGTCTGCCAGATGTATGTGTACAATCTTGTAGAATACAATACAATGCAAGTACAATATTGAGGTATTTTGTCAAAAACATTGGTATCTTGTCACACAGTCCTAGCATTTATGAAGCGCTTTAGAGGAGATTTTGTTGTATATATATAAAATATTGCGACATTACTTTAAGGCCATATCGCTCAGCCCTAGCCCAGTGTTATGACTTTTTAAATACAATATATATACAATATACAATATTATTTCACTTCCAAATTCATTCTGTGGTATTTTGATGGCATTCAAGCACCAACAATACCTCTCTGGTTTTGACATCAACCATCACAGACTTGGAAAATGAATAATGTATTTATGAAGAGGTAAAGTCAACCCACGAGCTTCTCTCTCTACTACACACACTAAATCTAGAGCTGTAATGGTGCGTCTATTAATCGATTAGTTGTCAATTATTAATTTAATTGCCAACTATTTAGATAATCAATTAAAGCAACACTATGTAACTTTTAAAGTGAACCAGAAGAAAGGTAATTGATTTATAGTCTCATTCCTAGGACTTCAAATACTGACGGTATGGGTTGGAGTCAGTCTTGTGTCTTAAACCCAAAGCATCTGTAAAAAAATTCCAGCTTTATAAATGTCAAAACTTCCTGGTTTCTTTACTCCTCTATGACAGTAAACTGAATGTGTTTGGGTTGGGGACAAAACAAGACATTTGAGGGTGACGGTTGGTCCTTCAGAATGTTTTTTTTTTTTTTTTTACCCTTCTCTGACATATTAAAGACCAGATGACTCAAAAAACATCAGAAGAACAATTGTACCTCCATTGCCTTCCTCATCATTTTGGCATCAAACTCTGCAGGGGTCAACATGAGCCCAATGATCAGCCTCTCCAAGTTCTTTGACAGTTCAGACTTCAGATCCTTCATCAGATCCTGAGGACAGATTAAACAGAGTCATTATAAACTCGCTACAAGACATTGCTGAGTTTAAGATATCCAGCGGTCAATGTTCTAAAAAAAATGAAAGGTAAAGAAATATATTCCAACATGAGTCCTTGTTTTCTTTAATTTCCAATAATGAATTCCTCTCACCCTTCCCAGGAGGGATTTGAAGGTCTGTCTGATCTCTTGCCGCTGAGCGTTGCTTCTCTGTGCAACAATGTCAATGATTGCATCTTCATCTGTTCCTGTGAGCGGCAACAGGCAGTAACAGTCTTAAAACATGTTTTTGTAGAACCGTGGCAGTATAAACGTGCATTAGCCTTCAGGGTCGCATACCAAATCCCTTCATGGCTTTCCTCAGCGCTTGAGCGTCAGCAGCAGGGTCAAAACTGGCTGCAGGTCGAACTGTTGGCCTCAGCTGATGTCGTGGAGGGGCACAGTTAGAAGTGTGATTCAATAATTACACACACACATAATATGAGACAGTTTCACTCGATATAATATTATATAAAATTAAATAGTTTATAATACAACCGATGTGTAAGCTCAAAGCACTGAACATGCACAAGAAAAAAAAAAGTTTGTAGATTATTCTGATGAGATCATAATTCTGAAAACAGCATACTCAATTTTCTGATAATAATCTCATGACATGTGAGAGGGAGTGTACCCTCTCGAGGTTAGAGGCCATGACACCACCGACGATGAAAAGGTGGGCAGGCTGAAAAACAACTCATTTTCATTGAGCGTTAGTGGGACGAGCTATTGTTGACCAAAATGCTGAGATCTTTCTGGCATTCACAAAGCGAGGCAATCAGAGGTTTGGAGAGTGCATTATAACAAAAACTGTTTGTATGTGAGTGAACAGCATACTGATCGCATCCACGGTTACACAAAGCCTTCACTGTGCAGACATCAGCGCAAGTTTGTGGCACTGCTAGAAGCAGGTCATCGCAGGGACAGCAGGTAATTAGGATGCATGCCAGTGCCAAGACAAACATGCACACACTTCTAGAGCAGACAGGGTCCAAACCTGGACTTTGGTCATGGCACTTATTTCCCACATCTTGTAGGCTATCTGAGCAGCTTCAGGGAAGAACTCTCCAGCTAAGCTGTAATGATCAGTTTGACACAAGACAACACACTCAGGAAAGCCGAAATCTCGAGTGGTACAGAAAGGGCACATATCTGGGAACACATGATGAAATAAACTTAACACTGCTGCTTTACTTTCAACAATATTTGGATATCAACTTCACCACGTACTGCAAGGAAAAAATATTTCTCACATTAAGTCAAACGTTTTCTGATGGGAGTAATAACCCCTGAAAAGTGGTGCTTTATCGCCCCCATCTGGTTGCTGCCGTTGCCTGCAGCCGAACTGTTACTTACTCATCATCTCCTCCACACAGATTAAGCAGAGTCCTCTTGTAATCCCCTGATGTGTCATCCTGACAGGTTTAAACACACACAGGATCAAGTTATAGGTGCACGGTAATCTGGTGCTATTTAGTAAAATTTTTGAAGTGTTTCACCAACCTTAATCATGTTATAAAGTGACGTCTCATATCTCAAACGGAAACACTCTCGAATGTCCAACATGTCTAATTCAGAGCGGGAAATCATGATCCTGATCAGGGTGTTGTCAGCTGTACCGAGACCCTGGAAAATGACAGAGAAGTGTTGAGGGTCAGGACACAAAGTAGTCCTAATCCATTTTAAATATGATCAAAAATCTAAAAGTTAGATGGAAATCTGCCACCAAGAGGAAAAATGTGTGTTGCTTCGGCATATCTGTTTGGAACCAGACTGAACAGATATTTTATTCTGGGCATGTTTACCTTCATTGACTTGTAAAGACGCTTGGCGTAGAACATGGGAACGCTCCTTATGCACTGGACTGTGTGACAGAAGAGAGTCCTTTGTTAAACTGACAACTTGACATTCCCCATGTCGTCATAAAGCGCTGTGGGACTTTAAGTGCGTTTCTTACCAACAGCCAGCATCAGCCTCTCAAAGTCACCAGACAGCTCACTCTTTATGCTGTCCTCAATGGACACCTCTCCAATCTTCTCGTATGCATCAAAAACTAAAGACAAAAGAGGACAACATTAAATAATGTTATGTGTTTCATGGTCATTGACCGAAGCAGGAAACGTAAGTTCAGCAATGTTAAAGTCACAACTTTTTCACTTCTTGCAATTAAACTTGCGACAGATATTCATGGTCAGAATCATAGGATTTTGATATCCTTGGTGGTGTCCTGACATGGTTTATGACTTCAAATACCTGCAAAATGTATGAGATTCCCTGCAAACTGAGCTTTAACGCTGATTTGCAAATGTTAGCATGCTACTAAGCAACACGAAGATGATGTTTATTTTTCACATGTTTTAATGTGGTGGTTTCCTTTTAAAATGATGTAAAGTGTCCTTCATTAAAAGCACGATATAAAGGAAATTAACTATTATTATTATTATTATTATTATTATTATGGTAAACCTGGTAAATGCTACCTGCTAAACATTTGTATCATTATCATTGTGATCATAGTAGCATGCTGCTGTTAGCATTCAGCCTCACTAGCTGCTAGCATGGTTGTAGAGTGCTGGCATCCACAAAGATATATATATAAGGTACAGTATAACATTTTCTTTTAAAAGTAATATTTTGTGATCTTTCTCTCTACCATCTCCAAATAAGCTCTCATTCTGTGATATTTGGATGTTAGCTCTGAACAGCAGGCCTCAGGCAGTTTTACTGGTATTTGACAGTGAAGGACCAGTGGTAGGTTGATGTTGTGCTGCGCCTCATCATTCCCTGGTGCTACTGATTCCTGAGGGACTGGAGGTCACGGTGGGAATGCCTGGATGCCTCACTGTTGTGATAATTTCCCTGAGAGCTGTTCTCACCCATGCGAAGGTGAGTCACACTACGGTTTCCCAGGATCATGATGAATTTGGCCTCATCAGTCCCCCACTGCTCTTCTCCAGCTGCATACAGGTCCTACAGAGGTAAGAAAGCAGAGGATGAGAAAAAATGTAGGAAAAAACTAAACCTTTCAGACGTCCAAAATAATTATCATACATTGTAAATTAAGGAAACAAAAAAAAAGACTAAATTGGTTAACTTGATGAGACGATTTCATGTTTTTAGTTACATTAGATGTTAGCATCGTCATTGTGAGCCTGTTAGCATGCTGTTGTGAGCCAGTATTCAAGTGTAGCCACTGGCAGGGATGTCGACTCTCAGTCTTGCTGATATGTGTTGTGTGATGTTAATGTGTTTTGATTGTTTCAACAATGTTCTAAATAAAATCTTTGGTACAAAGTGACAGTACATTGTCACCTACATGTTAAATGAAAATGATTTAAATGTATGACTAGCGTGAAGAAAATGATACACACAAAGTAAAAAATGTAAAAAAAAAAAACAAAACATATTCATAAAATCTTCAAATTCTCACTTGCGCGTCCTGCTCCACCAGGTCGGCATCGACCACTCCTGACTCATCTCTGGTCCCCTGGAACCATCAAACCAAAACAGTACGCTGCTGATCAATCATTGGCTGAATACTTCGCTGATGATACTATGAGCTCCTCTGTGAACTGACCTGAAGCAAAACAATCAGCATCTTCTTAAAGTGACCTGAAGTGTCTGCGATTATATCCTCCTCTATGTCGCTGCCATACGCTGAAGACACAGACATCAGTGTAAACAGTTGAGATATGCTAAACACATAATATGTTGTTTTAATGACATCTTATCTAACGTATCTTACAATCCTTGTATGCTGCAACCATGTCGTGCGTCTGCTGATTGGTTCTCGATGCCATGACTTCAATAAGGCATCTCTCGTTTGTTCCAGCTCCCTTGAAACAAGAGCAGCGAGTTTAATATCAAGTAGCCTCTGCTTCATTAGATGAGAGTATCACAGAGAGGTGGAGGTCTTACTTCGATCGCATCATGGATTTCTTTGGCATCGTGGTAGGCTGGGGTTCTCATCAGGCTGACGATGAGACGCTCAAATTTACCCGTCAGCTCATACTTCAGATCATCTATCAGGTCCTGTTGAGACAACAAACACATGATAAGGTTATCTAAATGTGTCGTAAGTTACTGAAAAATGTGTTTCTATATCAGCAAAAGGAAAAGAGATGAGAGGATGTGTATTATTGTACCTTTCCAAAGTTGCTTTTGTACGCTGCAATGACTTCCTGCCTCTGTGCGTTGCTTCTTGAGGTGACCAGGTCCAAAATGGCCTCTTTATCACTACCTGAGGAACACAAAAGCAACATTTTTAAACAACCTTCGTCTCAGTCACCGAAACTGATCTTTGAAAGGTAATGAAGAATTGAGGCACTTACCGATCCCTTTCATGGCATTGTAAAGAGCCTCTGCATCAGCGCTGGCATCAAAGTCCGGAGCGTCTGTTACTGTGCCTCTGAACACCTGGAAGTAAAAAATTTTGAGGTGCAACATTTTTAATTGGGATGATTCAAGAACACATTAATATCTACAAAGAAGTGCTATGAAAGTCGGTACAAGTGGTCATGGTCCTCAGAGGATAAAGAGCACTGCCTTCAGTGATTCTCTGACTTTTCCTCTCGCACCAACATGAGCAAATAATAATGATGCCAGAATGTTAGCATGCTAATACGCTAAAGAGTAACGCTAAGATGAGTATTGACATTTTGTACAACGTCATTCTTCTCTCACCCCGTCTCTAGGTTTGGCTGCATTCTTCAGTCCTTCTGAGTGGTGAGTGGTTGTGTTCACATTGAGTGCTGTTGTCTAAAGCCTGTAACTGATGTATCATTTGCCATATAGCCTTTTGTTGTTCTGTTACACTGATGGCCACCTGCTCCTTACTCATCCTGTTGTTTATTATGCAGCAGGTAGCCTGTCCGCAAGGCGGAGCTACTACCTGGGCCCGGTGCACTCACTTTAAAAGCCCCACCTCTCATGAACATCTTCCCCCGCTCTACTCATCACTTCTCCCTCCATCAGCACGTTCGTGTGTTTGTTTTCCAGCATCCAACATCCTCCGCACACACTACATCTTACACTCACACCACTGATCTTTAGTTATGTTGCAAAATTATGTTGTTTTGTTAAATAAACCATTTATTTGTTTACCTTCATAAACATAAACACAATGTTACACATGTGTAAACACTAATTAAATAAAAGTTAACATGCTATAAATGATGATGAAATCACCTTCCTTTTGAATGCAGGACTTTTACTTGTAGCGGAGTATTTTCACTGTGTTTCAGTGGTATTAGTACCTTTACTTAAGTAAAGGATCTGGATACTTTTTCCACCACTGCTGCTGAACATCAGCATGTTGTGATGTTGTCAGCGTGAGCATGTTAGCATTAGCATTTATCTCAACGCATGTCTGTGCCTAAGTGCAGCCTCACAGAGCTAATAGCATGGCTCTAGTCTTGTTTTATCACAGACTACACACTGTGCTCAGTGTTTTTCCTTTATCATTTGCTACGACTTTGCGGATGTTGCTCACCTGAACCCAGACAGACTAGTCCCAACTAAGGGTCAGGGATCAAAATACTCTTTTTCAGGGTCTTTCTACTGTATACTTACTAACAATGCACTGTCTAGACCCACACTTTAGACTAGACACTGGGACAGAAGGGGAAGCCAAGTCCGCCATTACAGCAGCTGACTTCTTGCACCTGTCTCACTCCCAGCCGATCAGAGGGAAACCTGCTGTGTGTGAGTTTGGTGCATGTGTGTCGGGGCAGGGACAGTGGGTGTGTACAAGCAGCAGGGGGTCAGGTTGCACACAGAGTAGCCCCTTTGTGGGGGGTCGGTCATACCAGGGCACATATGAACAAAGTCCAACGGCACGTTAAGAAAACATAAAGCTCTGCATAAGGATATTGTTGAATGAAGTTGGGACGTTACACATTCATTCACTGTGGGAAAGAAGAAAACTTGGCCTGCACAGTGAAGCTCAAACTGCAGCTGCTGCTGTAGAGATTACTGCTGCATTGAGGAAGGCAGCCAAAATGTGCTCTCCGCCCTGCACATGCTCCAATCCTCTGCTTCTCCACAGCGACCATCACTCCTCACGACAGCTGGAGGGCTTCACCCACATGGCAACAGGGCCACAAACACAAGCCCATAGCAACAGGCCCTTAACAAACGTAGTTAACTCCTAATGTTTTATGGGCTTAATTTTTTTTACTGTTTCCTTCCTCTTCTGCTGTGCTACCTCAAGTGACACCAGAATGGCTTACGGCTCGGACAATAGGCAGTTGGACGTCTGCCACAAGCTTTAAATAATTCTACAAAGCATTTGTCTTTAGATAGAAGCTGTCAGATGCGTCTATCAGACGTGCAGGCGACGCCACAGGTAGCGATGACACCCTACACTGCTGCCTTTAGAATGGGGAGGACTCACATGGTGGCTGATGGCAGAAATTTTACCTCACTCTGTCCACACCTTAAATGAATGGTGCACAAAACCACCTAGAAAGGCTGTATAGTCCACATCTTACTCACATAACACAAGATGAGAACGGTCCTGTCTGCTTACCATTTCTATATTTGGTCGTCTGTGTCGACACTGTGCAGGAATCGATAGTTTCAGGCCTAGAAGAGAGAGGGAGAGAAACGCTGATGTAGCGCTGTCCTGGTGAAGGTGTCATTCCCCTCCACAGAGACAATATGCATGATCATGACCAGTCATTTCCTGAGTAAACCTAATGAGGTGGTCTGCTCGGTGTGCTGTGCTGAAAACTGATCCCCGCCTACAGTAATCCTGAGGAACAGGACAGAGTTTGTATCAGACTAAAAAAGGCATGTAGGCTGATGCATCAAGCCAAGTGGCAGGGAAACTATGCAGTCACAATTTCCACGCTGCAGTGCTTTAACCTACAGAATAACGCAGCCATTCAGACAAGTGAAGCATACGGAGGCTCACCAGTGCTCTGCTAACTTTATCTTACTGACTACAGATGTTGACTTTAATACCCATGCAGCTTTTCTGCACAGGCAAAGAGAGGAGAGTAAAGTTCAGGGTTTAAACGCTGTACTGTTTGTTTAAGACAGAAGTGAAGCTCTCCCAAAATAGCCCGCACAGTTTAACTTAATGTCAGAATGAAGGTCTGGGGGGGGACTGGGCCTCTATATATGCAGAGCCACGCCCTTCTCTGTCCCCCACACTGAAGCACCTCGGAGGATATAACTGAAGATTAAACTTAAGTCTCCTCTGTAACAAACCAAAGACGTCATAGATGTAACTCACATTTCAAACACACTCATGCACTACACTGAACTGTCTCCCAAGGGGTGTCTTGCTGTCCGCTGCAAATCATTGGCACATGTGATAATGACGCATCAGCAAACTTCTCCCGTGTATTTCTATCGTCATTTTCTGTCTCTGAAGAAGAAGAAGAAGAAGAAGAACCTTTTACCTGGATGAAGACGTTTCCGTAAAATGGCTTACCCCCTTGTGCAGGACGTGTCGGTGTCCGGTGAGAGTGGTCCTGCTGTCTCAGCTCTGTCCCCGCTCAGCCGCTCTGATGCCTGTCTCCACACTCCGGGCCGTCCCGTTACGTGTCCTCTGTGACGCAACGGTTGCGGCGCTCTCTCACGCAGCTTGTCTTGAATGTGTCTGTGCGTGAGAGGCTGGATGTAGCCGGGGTATGTCCTACTGTAAAGAGAGGGCTATGTAAAACGTATGTGAGCAGGTAATATTCAGTCCGAGCTGAAATCTAACTCCCGGAGGACGCGTCATTTTACGCACACCTTGGTCTGCGGCAGCTTTCATTCTTGCTTCCTTATTTTGTTGATGAAAATCATATTTCTCTCTTTTTAAAAATACGTAAAAGCTATTTAAATATGCACAACACTTTGTACTGGTGTTCTTGAAAGTAGCCAGTGTTTGTTTCATATTTACAATAAATGTGTTTATTCTATTGGCAAAATGTTTTATTCATAAAAGTAAATGTAGTCTCTTAATCCAATAACAAAAATGCTATTAAACCCTTCACATACGTTTTTCTATGAATATAATGTGTGATGTAACAAACATGTAATCCCCCTTCATTATTGCCCTCCTTTACTGTGTTCTTATTCTCGTTTTCACCTTTCCACTGCAGGAATTTGTTAAATGTGTCACATGACTGAGAGTTCAAATGTGAGGGGAGCCGGCTGGCACTGATGTTAGAGCTTGCCTGCTCTATTTCTGTCCTGTCGGGCGTCTGTTCCAGTAAGAGCGGGGGAGAGACACCAGAGAGACAGAGGCCATGTCAGGACTGTGGATCACAGAAGGAAAAATGTGACAATGTGAAACAAATACATAAACTCCGGTCAGAGGAGGCAGAAACACAGAACTTGTTTCATGCACGGACACTATTTTCAACATGAATTAATTAAAGCAACATTATGTAGAAATTGGCATTTTGAGCGATTTGGCACCCCCCACTGTTTCTGAGTGCAACGCCACTGTCATGAATACCAGACGTAATGTAGATGCTGACTACAAACAGAACTCATCACATCAAAACAATGTTATGTGTTAAAAAACTTGCATGTTGAAGTAAACGTGTATGTGACGCTGTGATCCGACCCTCTCACTGAAGTTACATGAGCTGAGACAGAGACACCATGCACCTTATTACAAGACACTGAACCCTCAAGCTATTTATTGAAGGTAAAAACTTACACAAGGTTGTTTTACATTAGTGTTTGTGTCGAGTTTGCTGGCAGAAGAAATGATGGGAGAGAAGAGGAGACTACCAGGAAGCACAGAGGTGATAGTCCAGTGCCACTCAGACAGTGCCTATAAAAAGTACACACACCCTTCTGTTTTTCTTTTATTGCTTTTATAAATGGAATCATGGTCAATATACTTTGTTTTTCTTTTTACAAAGGGGTGAATCCTTTTGATTGAAACTGTAGCAGAAGTGTGACTCAGTGCGTTTTAGCCTGACTGGAAGCCAACCCCAGTGTAATTACTTTTATTTTGTGATTGCCAGTAAGGTTAACCTCACATATTGGACTCTGCTTACTGTATAAACAATTTATGTTCATACCACCTGATGCACCTGGTCCGTCATGAAAATGTGTTGTTTGACTTATTCCCTTATTCTTATGTCTTTATTATCTGGGAGCTAAAACATGAGGTAAAAAATGGAGGTGGGAGGCATCAGTGATGAAACGTCATTGTTGTGTACTGACCTCTTGTGCTTTGAAAATGCATTGCACACTGATCATAAGAACCTGAGCCACATGAACACCCCCCCCCACACACACACACACACAAAATGAGTTTTTTTTAACCCACAGATGTGCTGATTGATTCACAAAAGCTCTGATTGTCCACATAATATTTTACTTTTTATGAGACCAGTTTATGTTTATCAATAACTTTGTGTAATTACAACGGATCAGTTATTCCTCAGAACTGTTCAATTTTATCTATCCTACATGTTCACGAATCAAAAAATAAAAAAGGAAAATTTGTGTAAACTAAATAAAAAAAACAAATGAAGTGAGCACAAAAGCATTTTTGACATTCTGAATAGGATTTGTTGCTCACAATTCTCACCCTGTGCCGTCCAATAATGAGCACATTATGATCCAAACTGGTCGGGAGTGAGAAAGGCTACTTTGTAAGTCCACTGAGTGGGAGGGTCACACAGGCCAGGCTTGTATATATCGCTGCAGAAATCATGTTTCCTTCATCCAAGTCAACAGCGCGGATATTTTTGCAGCACAGTCACCAGTCACTCCTCGTGGGACTGAAGACAAGGTAAAGAACTGAATAAAATTACCATCAACTCCCTCACCTCTGCTTTAACCTGCATCTGTGATTTAAAGCTGGACAGCAACATTTATCTGTAACACTGCATCTGAGATTTCTCTTTAAAGCCATAAATAACACATTAATGAACCTTCACTGTGATCCAGATCAACCCTCTGATCATAAAGCTGCACATCACGTGTGCAGTAGCTGTTATTTAGATAAGGATTACTCCACTGTCATCTGAAAACAATGGTATCTCAACCAGCGAGATTTGCAGATAGGAAAGTTCAAGTTTGGTCAAAGGTACTCTGAGCGTCCACACAGGCTTGCCTTCCCACTCGCCTCCTGCCTGCTAAAGTAGATGCCAGGAGGGATTAGGTGAGCTCAAATCCCCTGATGGGAGATGAGAAGGCGAAAGCTACCTCTCAAAGAGTAAGTGTGCAGCCTGAAAGCTGCTTTGTCCTCCTGTTTCATTAACCCAGAGGGCCATTTGTCTGGCAGGCTCACACCTCCAGGTAGAGATGTGGACTAGAGAAGGAGGAAAAGTCCAACATAGCGGCAGTGATAAGGATGTAAGCTTGTTGCAGTGAGAACACACAGTGGGAGCATGCAGTATAGTTTTGGAGAGTATGACACATTGTCTGAAAAGCAATAAATACAAATGTTTTACCTGTGGTGGGCAGACATTGGCAACATAGTCAGAGATTTAGAAAAACATAGTTTCTTCTTCATTGGTTCCTTTCTGTAAAGGACAAAATTTAAAGTCACAGACAAAAGTGTACCTTAAATTCTAGGATGATCTTGATGGCTCAATTATGATATGATCATCGAGTAACTCACAAAAGGAGGCATGCTTTGTTTTTACTGTATTTGTAGGGGAAAAAATCCAATTTAAAAAAGTAATCAAACACTATTTAATTTCCTTCGTGGTTAGCTAATTTCCTTCTTTTCATTTCCTTCATTTCCTGCTCTGCCAGATATGGGATAACTAATCAAGTTATTTGTGGTTCAGAAGCTAAAAGTTAGTTAGTTTTAAAGAAATATTGTGCAGCAGATTGTGCAGTCATTTACAATTTGTAAAAAATGTCAACACAGGTAATGTAAACACGGTTTTCTAGTAGTGAGGAAATATTTCTCAGTGTTTGTGTATTTTTCCATTTGATTTGAACAGTGATTGATCACAAGCAGCCCTGCATCACGCTGAGGGGAGGGATTATCTCTGAGATGATACTGCTCTGGTCAGGTGAGAACAACATTATTGCAAGGTTGACGAGCAAATTATAAATGAATCTCCTGCATTCCTCAGAAATGTTCAAGGAAGTAATTGTGCAAGTGATTGAAGGTTGAGTAAAGTGCAGTTCTTCAGCAGGGCGTTGTTTTTGTGCTGTGGGCGGCAGTGAAAACTTCAGGCATCAGCATTATCATATCAGGGGGAGATAAAGAACAAGGCAAGTTATAAATGAATATTATCATTTACTGACGGATACTTTTAATTGTCTCTCTTAAGCTCACCTGTGAGACAGGACTACACAGAACAGGTAAGAGAATTTTGTCCACTTCAGCCTTTAATTTGAATTGAAGTTACTTTTTGTCATACTGACACTGTTAAACTTCAACTACATGGAATTTGGTTTGCTTCATTTTGATGTTTAAAAATGTAGATTTTTAAAAAGTATTCTTTAAAGACTGAAGACTGTGCGGAGGTGTGGGCCTGATCTGACAATTATTCACAGGTTGACTGATCCACCCATCCTCCTCCACTCCTCTCCTGCCGCCTCACTCTTCCCTTCCCTCTTTCCCATTAACATCAAACTGCACTCTCACCTGTTCCAGCTTCCCACATCCTGATCCAAACTCCTTAGAAGCATGTTGTGCATGAAGTCCTTTCTGGTGAGCATGTCTCGGAGGAAGCCCCTGGAGCCCGATGGGGAGCAGTCCACGTTTAACCGATGCCTGACCACCCTGGACCTGGTGGCCCTCGGTGTGGGCAGCACCCTGGGGGCCGGGGTCTACGTCCTGTCTGGAGAGGTGGCCAGAGCCAGTGCGGGACCCAGCATCATCATCTCATTCTTCATCGCTGCCTTGGCGTCCATATTTGCCGGGCTGTGCTATGCAGAGTTTGGGTCCCGGGTGCCCAAAACAGGCTCAGCATACCTGTACAGCTATGTGACCATTGGAGAGCTGCTGGCTTTTATCACCGGGTGGAATTTGTTACTCTCCTACATCATAGGCAAGTGTAATACGCAGGATTATAAGCAATTATTATTCTATTCTTATTGAATGATGTATGTTTTGGGAACAAGTCCTCTTATAATAGTTGTTTTGTTGAGAAAATAAAATGCAAAATGTTTCGTGAATATGCCAAAAATGTACAGAAATTTTCAATTTAATTTCAAGGATTTCAATTTAATATCTGTCTCAATATTAATCTCTGGCTCAAACTTGTAATTTCCATCCTCAAAAATCAAATCAAAATCAAGATTTTCCACGTAACATGTTTGGCTCGCAGTGAACACAGAAACCCATAAATGATCAACCATCAAGATTATGGCTCTGTGACCTTTCACCTGCTGTGGAAGCAAATACTGTACCCGGTTCATTGAGCAGCGAAAGTTTGAAAGTTTAGTTTTCTTCAGCATCAATCTTCTTATATTTACTTTACAAGTTATTTACACCACTTGCAGAATTCACTTCTTTCATAGTGACAACCCCATAAAGCGGGATTGTGGCTGAGTCGTAAGGTGTTGGCGCATGGATGGAAACATGGCCATCAGTCCTGTCTGTTTATGACTACGGTTAAATTGCGTCTCAGGCTGATTGCTTTATTGTATCTTTCTACTCAGGGACATCCAGTGTGGCTCTGGCATGGAGTGGGACATTCGATGATCTCATAGGAGGCCACATAGCGAATTTTTTTGAAAAAAATGCACCCATGAACCTCCCTGGCCTGGCGCCTTACCCAGACGTCTTTGCTGCCGTCCTCGTCTTGCTCCTGTCAGGTAAAATGATGACACTGGTGTCGTTATTGTGGTGACAGTCATACGTACAAAAAAACATTCAATGTGTTTTCCATGAAGGTGTGCTGGCATTTGGAGTGAAAGAGTCAACCACCATCAACAAGATCTTCACAGCGGTCAACATCCTGGTGCTGCTGTTTGTGACCATCTCTGGATTCATCAAGGGCAACATTGGCAACTGGCAAATCAGTGAAGAACAAGTGTTGAACTACACAGAAACACAACAGTAATGTTAAAAAAGCAATATAATCCTAAATGTGTCTATGTGTGTGCAGGATCCTGTCTTACATAAATACAGTAGTGTTGCTCTCCTGTTTATCTCACTGGTGATTTACAGTGAGATAAACAAGAGAGCAACACCACTGTATTTAGCTAGAAGTGATACTTGAGTAGAAGTAAAGATATTATGCTAAAATATATCTTTGATAAAAGTAAAAGGGCCCCATATGAACAGTACTTCAGTAAAGTATTTTAGTATCAAAAGAAATGTTCTTGCAATTAATGTATTTAAAGGAGCCCTATTACGCTTTTTCATTTTTTTCCCTTTCCTTCAGTATTTTATATGTTCTTGTGCAGGTAAAAGATCTTGAGAGCTATAAAAAGTCCACATCAACAGAAACTCCCTTCTCCCACAGAATACACAGCTCCTGAAACGCCTCGTCAGTAGTTAATTCTGTGACTTTGTGTCGTATTTGCGTAATTTATGCCTATCAGTTAGTTTGGCGCTTAAGAACTGGTTTGACACAGCGGCTCTGTTGTTGATAGCGGTGCTGGCACAGGCGTGTGTGAGCTGACCAATCAGAGGAGACTGGGCCAATATTCAGCAGTTTTCTGATTTTCTGATATCAGAATCAGTGTTTGTATTTATCTGATTGCCGATAAAAATTAATTAATTTAAAAATGCACTCCTCCTGGCTCTGATACAGCCTGCAATCTGCAGAGTAACTGGAAACTAAAGTTATCAAATAAATGTAATGGAGTAAAAATTAGAACATTTGTCTCAAAAATGTAGTATATTGTAGCAGAAAATGGAAATAAAGTACAAATATCTCAAAATATAGTACCTTTGTAAATGTACTTAGTTACATGTTATCACTGTAAATAACCACAAAATAATGTTCTCTCCCCAACGCAGAAACTTGAAAAATGAGACGACAGAATATGGAACTGGTGGATTTTTCCCGTATGGCTTTAGTGGAACGCTGGCCGGAGCTGCAACATGTTTCTACGCTTTTGTTGGATTCGACTGCATTGCTACAACAGGTATAATGACAACTACCTCCTTTATCAGTATTACTGTGATTATATACGTACTGTTACATGTGGTTATATTTCTGCCAGTAGAGGGAGCAGAGGGAGTTTGCTCAGAGACAGTTCAGCTATCATGTATGAAACGTTGGGAATCTGATAACATATGATCCATATCCTTGACAAATGAGCGACCTTTATCTGATGAAGGTCGAGAGATGTGGCTAAAAGCTCTGTAGATTTTCCAGTAAATGGCCTTTCCTTCCGTCCTGGCTTGGAATTGTGTTAATAATTGTCAAACTACTAGCCTATTCCAGGGTCAGTAATAAACACTTTGGCTTAACTAACAAGATGATGCATAAACCTTACAGATTAATTCATTACTTGATAAGAATTATAATGAATTATATATTTCTCCTCTTGTATAATGTATAAACCTGAATAAGCGATGTCATAAAAGTGAGTTCTTTGTTTCTTTCCTCGTAGGTGAGGAGGTGAAGAACCCCCAGAAGTCTATCCCTATAGGCATTGTGGCCTCACTACTTATCTGTTTCCTGGCCTACTTTTCTGTGTCTGCTGCTCTCACCCTGATGATGCCCTACTACCTGCTGGATGAAAAAAGCCCCCTGCCTGCTGCCTTCAAATATGTCGGCTGGGATCCCGCCAGATACGTAGTGGCCGTGGGATCGCTGTGTGCCCTGTCTACCAGGTATGAAAGTACTGATAGTACAGTCCGTAGTGTACATGTTGTTCCCCAGCCTAGTTGTTGGCTTAATAAAATATCCTGGTGCATGGAGATGTTTCAGTACCTTCCAGGTACTCAAAGAATTTAGTTGGGCATTGATTGACCCTGCTTGTGTTTGTCTCTCTAGCCTGCTGGGTTCGATGTTCCCAATGCCCCGGGTGCTGTTCGCTATGGCCAGAGACGGCCTGCTTTTCCAACCCCTCAGAAAAGTCACCTCTAAGGGCAGTCCTGCTATAGCTACCATATCATCTGGATTTGTGGCAGGTACAGATGTTCCAGCTGTTTATCAGCCTCTATGTACATGTGGTGAGGTTCATGGACTTGGAATAACTCCATATTGCTCGTTTGTCATCTTTAGCCATCATGGCTCTGCTGTTTGACCTGGACGCGTTGGTGGATTTGATGTCCATCGGTACCCTGTTTGCTTACACACTGGTGGCCATATGCATCTTAATACTGAGGTATGTTTTTATTTTATCTGTCTCTTCTGCCCTCAGTGGTTTCCCTAGAAGGCTGAGCAAAATTTAATTTATGTTTTTTGCAATCAAGGTACCAGGAGGGTCCGTCTGAAGACACAGAGCTACAGATCATGGAATCAAAGCCCAAGTTTGCCTTAGTGAATCCTCCGCCATCTGCCAATTCGTCTTCCTCAAAAACAGTCACCATCTTGACACTGGTTTCTAGTATGTATGGCAAACATTACCGAAGCTCTTGTGCCTGCTCAGATGTGCTGCAACTGCTGCAACTCGGGCTGTAACAATATCTGATTTTTATACACGATTACCCCCCCCATTTCCTGTCACCTCTCTAAACTGTCTTGTCAATGAAGCTGTAAAAAGGCCAGCTCCCAGGCTGGACCACTAGCTACACGGCTAACTGAGCCAACTAGCTAAAGAGCTAATAGCAGCTACAGTTGGCAGCACCTTTTGAAACTAATTGTAACTAATTATTGCAGCTCTGCCAACAATTTCTTTGCATCTTCTGATAATTCCTCTGTCTTTGTGGTCTGCAAACTGATCTCTCTGTGTTTTTTTTTCAGTTGCAAGTGTGGTTGCACTGTGTGTCACCCTGTCCCAAGCCATGGATGCTCTTTCCAACGGGGAGGCATGGAGTATAGTGATTGTCTGCATCTTCTCCTTAACTCTGCTGCTCTGCGGTCTCCTCATCTGGAGGCAACCACAAAATTCCGCCAAGGCATCCTTCATGGTAAGAATATTTTAATTGTGTGTCAGAGCGATGACACCAGGTAAACATTAACTAGGAACTCCTTTCTCTTATCATGTATCATGTTTCCTCTGTTCACAGGTGCCCTTAGTCCCAGCTTTGCCTTTAGTGAGCACATTCATCAACGTCTACCTGATGGTCCAGTTAGGTGAAGAAACATGGTTACGATACGCTATCTGGATGTTAGCGGGTAAGACTGTTTACGCTTGAAAGGTTAAGAGGGCTTTTATCGAGTCAGCTGTTAACCTGTAATGATCCTCATGTCCTCTCTCCAGGGTTAATCATCTATTTCGGATACGGTATGCACTTCAGCGTGCAGAGGAAGCGGCTCAGGACAGGCCAGACGGGGATTGAGACTGTCAGCGGCAAAACAGACATGATCATCCACGAAGTAAAACTCTGAGCCTCTCGGTGTGTGTGGAGAGAAATAGATTGAGATGTTACAGCGAGTAATTGCTTTAAGGGTGTCACTTTGTTTTACATGCACCAGTGCTGATAATGTACCTGACAGGTGTCGAAATGGAGACAAATGGACAGATGGACCAACATGTTGACTTTTATCACACAATTACGCTTTATTACATGTTGATGGAGTTTTTATTGTATCTAAATATTGTCATCGCCAACACTGAAATGAAGCCGTTCATATTTTTGGACCAGTATTTGTTGCCTGCGTCAGCGTCAGAGCCATGTCCTGGAGCCTCTAAATCCACTATCAGAGCAGCTTACACCGTAAAAAGAAAAGACATAAGGGCTCAAACTGTTTAATTTTCATTTAATTGCACTTAAATAGCAAGATTACACTTTTCATATCACCTGTAAAATGTTGAAATGTATTCATATTTTATACAATTCTAATTATGATTATCAGTAACAAGAGAATCATTTGTTTTGCGTATCATTATGTAGCATTAGACTGTACAAAAGTATGTACAGTGTAGATACAGAAAATCTTCTTTTCCTCTGTGTTAATTGTTTATTGTTTCAGAAGTGTAAATATGGGAACTGTACATGTTTTCTAATTATGTATTGTAAATGTATTCCTCAATTAAAAAAAGAAAGAATCCAGTTTTCAAGACGACCACAGTCTGGAGTTTTCATTTTCTGCACGGCATGTTAATAAATAGTCCAGTTCTACTCGTAATCTTGGATAAAGAGCCAGAGACTGGCTCACCACCCGGAGTTCACAGAGAACAAAAGGCCCGTTCACAGCAGCTTACCTGTGTCATGTTCAAAACCATGGCTTAGCTGGTCAGCCAGAAGGAGAGGTTTACATTGTTCTCGCTGGGTGCAGCATGCTATGGATTGAATCAAATATGCAAAACCGTGATTTCTTTTCCTGTTTAGAAACATGTCATTTTTAAGCTTTTTAAGGCCTAAAATCTCAAGTTCTTCTGTGTAGAACAGTTTATTTAGTTAAATATATTGGTTTAAGTTGATGTATTTTCACATCAAAATCTTTTATTCATTGTTTCACACTAGAGTTTTCTCGTGGTTATGCAAATCTTTCATTTTCTTACCCCAATGCTCCTGATTGTGCCTTTTCTTTTTCTTGTTAATAAGGTTGTGGCAAATTATAAAATGAATAGCTATAAAAATTAGCAGGACAAGAGGAAATAGTCAACAATTTGTCTTCACTTGTCCAGTGAAGGAGGTTTACTTTGGTCTGTGTTCACTGACAAACTATAATCTACACTCTGTTACAATGACAACTTATTGCTCGTACTTACCGTCACTTTCTGTCACTTGCTCTCTCTCTCTGCCACACAAACGCTTCGTACACACATTAAGCACTGCACTATTCCTTAAAGGAGCTGTGCTGCGCTGATAACATGCACTGCTGCTAGGCAATAGAAAAATGTATTTTCACACAAACCAATATAATTATCCTCAGGGTATGTTTATCAATTCAATTTACACACAGCGGCAACACACACGAACATACCGATGATGATCCCAGAGCAAAACTGGCTTTTTATTACAACAACACTACAACACAACAACAACACAGCTGTATTTTCTTCACAACAGACGAACAGAGAGAAGATAAGTTGCTAAACTTGTTTATATATGTTTTTTGTGGATTTATATGAATCTAAACCTGGTCCAGTCTGTCATGTGCTTGAGAGACAATCAGCATGAGTAGGACACAAGGTTTACTGGCCACCGAATGCTTTTAATAACTTGCCACAGTCTACGTCTGGGCTGTGAGGTGTGTTTTCGAGGGCCAGACTCATGCTGCTAGCACACTTCCAGTCCAGCAGCTAAGCAAACAGGCTGTGCGATTCCAGATGGAGGGGCCTCTGTCCCTGGACCCTCATTGGTCCGGACAGGCTTGAAAGCCTCCATTGAGCCAGTCAGGAGGAATTTGGGGTACTAATGCCACTCTCAGGAGGAGGAATTTGTGTGATTCTGGTAAACAGCTGACTTCACAAGCTCTGCCCTCCTCCTCGCCTCTCTCTCCTTCCCTCCTCCTGATTGCTGCGATACGTTCTCTGTGTTGAACTGTGTGAACTAACAATCCACAGACCACTTTGATTTACATTTGACTTTAAGATTACTGATCAATCATGCTTTTGCTGAACTTGTCTGGGTCAAAGCGGAGGCTGGTGCTGAGCACTCTCCTAATTTGTGCTGTAATCTTGGAGTTAGGTAAGTGACTTTATTCACTTGCTGAGCAGTTCTGTGAACATGTGCTCCTAGAAATGCTAAGGAGGGCAGATTTCTGTTGGCCTAATGCGTGACATGACTTACTCTAGTAAGTTGTCATCTGATAGAAATTATACCATTACCACACACAGCAAGCTTACTGTATTCTTTTTTTTATGGAGATAGTAACTACTGATATTATAAACATTTGTCTGTGTCTATATTTGTGAAATATTTGCCTCATGAGCTCTGTAAACTGTGTAGCTTATTGTCAAAAAGAGGCCGAGGAACAGAGGACCACTCCAGGGAGGAAGCCCAAGCCAAGCAAACCTAAACTTGGGAAATCAACAAATAAAAGTCCAAGAGCTGTAACAACCAAACCTAAGATCAAAGCTACACCTGCAGCTCCGCCACAGACCTTCCTCACACAGGTATATCATCTAGTACACAATAATCTTATTATTAAGATTGTTAAAGGTGCAATTTGTAAGATGTGGGCAGAATTTGAGTTTAAAAACAGAATGAGAAGTATCAATATCGTTGACACCAATGTATTGTGTTGCAGAGATGTCTACTAACGTTAGCATTGCTAACCAGCTAGCCCTGGCTCTTCCTGTCCCGTAATACCACTTTGCATCTCAAGAGGTAAACTGTAGTTACGAACCATCGTATGTACTTTTAGCTAGGAAATGCATGCGATGGTGAGTTTGCTACTTAGTCGAAGAAGTAAAGAAAATAAACTCACATAATGTCAAAAAAGGAAATATTCTCATACCTATTTTCCCAACTAAACAGAAAAATACAACCGCGGCCCATCTGAATTCAAGTTCAAGTCCGTACTAAGACAAGCTTAATTGCCTCATTACCTCATTGGACAACAGACTTCATTCAAACTCAACGTAAACAAATCCACCACTTGTTTGGTCAAAATAAATCCTCAGTTCACAGAGTAAGATAAAATGTATTCCAGCTCTAAACACCGTATTCACCCACTGGTTACGCCGACCTGTCCTGTCCCTGCCTGCCGTGTCTTCTCATCCCTGAAGTCATAGTCCTGATCTGAGCTGCTGGGCCATTTCTTACAATTTACACCTTTAAAGGAAGATTCATCAGAGACAGAAGAATCACTGCGTCTGTGATATTTTTGTATAACTATTTGATGATTTTCTATTTGACACATAAAGGTGCTAAACAGAGGGAAGTTTAAGAAGGTGGGAGAGAGCATCAGTGTGCAGACAGGAGACACTCTGGAGCTGAGGTGCAGGGGCAGCCCTGTGCAGTGGAGCGTCCCCCCGTACCTGGAGGAGGATGATGATGGAAGGCTCAGGTAAGCTTCATGGTCGATAAATCTTTATTATGCACGATGGAAAATTGTTTTCCTCTAACGACAGAAAGATAAAATCTGTTATCTGTCAGTCTGTTCGTTGACTTTATCCTGTTTGGGCTCTTCAGGATTGTCCAACATGAGCGATATGGTGTTCTGACATTAGTCAACACGACTGGTGCAGACACAGGGGAGTACACCTGTTATCCGATGTACTGTGAGGACACAGACTGCAGGAAGGAGTACGACAAAGCTGTCAAAGTCTTTGTCTTCTTTCCCGGTACAATGAACAAACTTTATTGATGCTTACACATGCACTTCTCAGAACTGCCTCGGTTTTATTTCCCCATCAGCGTGATAGTGAGCCTGTTTATATTCTTATCATCAATCTGCCCTATCTTCTAACTGCACCACTCAGATCCACAGGAACTATTTGTGCCATCGTCTGACTATTACGAGGTGATTCAGCTGAGAACAAATTGGCCAACAGTCCTCCCCTGCCAGGTGACATCACCAGAGGCTAAAGTCACCCTGCACCGCGAGTTTCCACCCGTGGAGGTGGCGGTGGACGGGACGGAGATCTCCTTTAATGTCAAGAAGGGCTTCACCATCCATCGACCGCGGCCTTATCATGCTGGAGCCTTGTACTGTGTGGCCAGTCTGGGCAACCTGAGGCAGAGCTCCACTAAGTACATGCTCATCTATGTTAACTGTGAGTGCAGCCATTAAGTTGTCCCTTAAAGGTGCAGTGTGTATGATTTAGGGGGACCTGATACAGAAATGGTATATAATATTCATATTTTAATTTGTGTATAATGCCCCAAAACTAAGGATTGGTGTGTTTTTGTTACCACTGGCTCTAGTGAGAGATTTTAGCAGCTACCGTAAGGGAAGGTGGGATGAGGGGTATTCAGTTGGTTGCATTCGGCAACCCCTGAATATTACTAAATCCTAGTCACTGGATCTTTAATCAGAAATTAATTTGTCGGAAATTGCTGATAAGCTGATTCAACTTAAATCATCTTTCAGCTTAAACACTTAAACTAGGATAAATTACTCTCAGCACTTTCTAGTCTAGGTCAGTTTTTCCATATGCACTTTTATTTCAGCTGGTAATTCAACTTCACTCAGTGGTTACACTGTTACACTGTTACTGTCATTGAGCAGCTTTTTAACACTCCTGTACATGAAGTAGTGCTGGTACAGTACTTGAAAAGGCCACTGTAGTGCAACTGTACATGCTTTTTTTAAGATTGCAAGAGAAAACTGGGCAAAACAAGCACAACATGCAAACTCCACACTGAAAATTGCCTGTTACAGACAGTGTTTCATTATGCTGACTAACACAAGTCGCTGTTAAATTATTGTTTGCTGTGACTTAACACTAACATAACTCACTCGTGTACCACACTTGCCATCAGACCCTATGGCTCCTCCTGCTCCAGTGATCCAGGCCTCGTCGAGCGCGGTGGCAGTGGGGGAGAATCTGCGTGTCAGCTGCTCTGTGGTGGGAGAACAGGAAGTGGTCGTAGAGTTTAACTGGGAATACCCAGGACAGCAGGTCAGACACTTACACTTACCCTTTGCTAACTACGATAATATTAAGAAGTCACGCATTAATACAAATCAGGTTGGTTGTGAGACAAATTAGGAGAAGGATCTGTGTGACTGATGTTACTGCCTGTCTAGTATGTTTGTTTAAATTCAAGAGGCATCCAGCCTATGGACTGCAGAGCCACCCAGGCCTATAACTATTTATCGCTGACTTATTAACATACACTTAAAGATGCTGTACAGTGTGCGTTTATGTCCAAACTGACCGGAGCACCTGTGCTGGTTGCAGATTGGGAGGCCTCTGTACACACAAGAGAGCGTCAGTCCAGTGGGCGGAGGAGCGGCTCGACAGCAGTCTCAGTCCATCCTCCTGGTGGACGAGGTGAGGGACGTGGACCAGGGAACGTACACCTGCACTGCCCAGAACCTGCAAGGAGCCAAATCAGTGTCCACAACGGTTAAAGTGGTCCCCAAAGCCAAACCTAAGAAACCGTAAACCATCAAAACTGGGTGATGGAGAGAGAGAAAGTGGAGATCTGGTGCAACATTCGACTTTGTCACAGTATCCAACAGTATTTTATGAGTCACATATGAATACATAACCCCAAGAAAACATTCTCCTTCTGTCACTATGAGTAATAGAAACACACTGTAGCATTACAATGATGTCAGAGATCCTATTGTTTAGATGAATATGTGTGAGTTGTTGTGCATCAAGCTTGTCTATTCAAAGTTTTATATAAACACGTTGTCTTTTTCTACTTATTTCTTATTGTGTATGACCCCGCTAAAGATGAAGACATTGAAAATAAAAAATTAAATAAATTCAACTGTCATGATCGTATTATTATTATTATTATTATTATTATTATTATTATGATAAGGCAGATAGTTTATTTATCTTCATCTGAGACATCTGCAACAACATCTGCAATATTGTCATGTTTTATGTTTTATTTTTCTATATTATGACATATCATATATTATATAAGTTATCATTATGAACATTAAATTGTAATGTTCATAGTTATCATAAATACCTCCCTCTCATAAATTTGACAATTACAGAAGAATGCTGTCACACCAGGAAACAAAGACAAAACTATGAATGAAAAATGTTGCTCTTTACAAAATGTACTGAAAAATGGAAGTATCAGTTCTTCCTGAGGCAAAAATGTAAAACATTTCCCAAATTACAGCTTCTCAAATGTTATTTCTTCAGTCTAATATCTTTCTTATTTGAATATCTTTGGGTTTCTGACAGATTAATTCAGACATTTGATGACACAGTGAGCTCTCGGATACTCTGTTGTAGATTGTTCAATATTTCATTACTAAACAATTACAAACATGGACTGATAAATCATTAATGAAAAAGAGCCTAAGAGGCCAGGAGCCTTACAGCTTTATGAAAATGGCTGTCTGTTAGGAGACCCAAAGCCAAAAGTTAGTCGAGAGTAATCTACCTGGGTGTTTGGGCCCTTGGAGCAGTCGTTGCATGCTGTGCACCTGCCTGCCTGCTCGCTAGATGGCGCTGTCCCTCTTCACATCTTGAAGTGTGTCAGTCCGGTCCTCGGGGGGACAGCACATGTTCCCCTGCCTCTCATGTTTCCTCTCACTCTGCTCTCCGCTGTTCAAACCTCCGAGAGGGAAAAGAGACCGTCCCAGTCTGCGCTCCTCTCTCTCTCTCTCTCTCTCTCTCTCTCTCTCTGTCTGTGTCTCTCGGTCTCTCTCTCCCCGCCAGCAGGCTGATCACTGTCTGCTGCTCGGCACTAAGTCCTGGAAAATATCCTGCGGAGCCACGTTGTTTCATTATATAACCAGCGAGACACCAAACTGCTGCAGAGAGTACCGGAGCTGGTCCAAGAGATGTCCCGCATGCAGAGCATGGTGAGCGCCACATCTTTCTCATCCTTTTCCCTTCAAAGTCTGCGTGAACATTCACGTGAGGTGTGTTTGTGCTTCATGATGGTGGCACGTTCAAAACTTTCTGCTCAACTCGAGGACGTGCTTGAATGTGCAGATTAAAGCCTGTGAGCGAGCTGATGGTGGATCACAGACTGTTAGTCTCTAAATCAGGGTTAATCCTTACAATGTGTTTTCACTCTGGTCCTGGTGGTTGCAACACTTTCCACTGTGTGTGTGAGAGGGAGAAGAAGAAGAAGAAGAAGGAGGAGGAGGAGGCTGATGGATGGACAGTGATTTTCTAGCCATTTATTTCCTGTCACTTTGCAGCTATGGTGGTCTCCTGCACTTCCACTGCAGTGTTTGGCCTGCACGGCTGTAAATGTTTGGGTTGAAGCTCGCCCTCCAGGGTCTCTTTTGATGCACATGAGTTTGGGGACAAAAGCTGATTCTGTGTGTGAGAGAGCCTGAGTATGTGTGTGTGTGTGTGTGTGTGTGTGTGTGTGGGTGTGGGTGGAGAGTCTTGGGGACTGCCGGGCTGTCGTCGTGGAGACCAGAGGCCACAGGTGACCTCTGACCTGAGGACTCATGGAGCGTTGCAGGAAGAGCCCTTTGAGTGTGGTGGTTATGGGTGCGCGCTGACGCAAGTGAAGGAGCCGTCCGACAATGGAGAGACAATAGACGTGCGAGCTGTTGTTGGAGACAGCGTTGGTAACCATTCCTGTAATTTAGGCATTGATTATAGGAGAATTCAGAGGTGATAGAGGGGTGATAGACTGCTGTGTCCTGTGAATGTGGGTGACTGATTGCTGCATGACAGCTTAAGTATTGTTTGGGGGTTGAAGTCACCGCACAAAAATGCATTTCTCCACATCCCATCCAGCTCACTTTCTTATGACACGGAGGTGACTGAGAGATTTCGCCATCAGCTCTCCGCTGTCATCGACTGCAAAAACACGCCGAAACACATCACAGAGTGCAGTGTTAGCTCCGGTTGTGTGAGATCAGTTGTGTGTCAGTTTGCCAAAATCACACACACAGACACAAAAACAAATAATTTTTTCTCATGCAGATAGCTTGTTTTTTTTGTGCAGAACTTTTATGTTACTGGAGTCTGGACCTTCTGCCAACGGCTCAACAAAACAGAGACGACGATAATTTGATTTGTGCAACTAAAGAAATCAACATTCAAGTCAGTATCACAAACCTTCATGGCTAAATACCAACAAGTGTTATCAGACAGAAGGTGGTTGTTTCTGCGATTTGGGTGAACTGACCCTTTAAGTTTACAGTAAAGTGAGTCTTCTGTTGTAGCTTTTTTAAAATGAGCTGTTTCATTTGCAGATTGTGGGTCATTCTGATGATCAGTTTCAGATTTCTTTAGGTAATTTCTCAAGCATACACAGCAACATATGCTGTAACATGACTTCTTGGCTTTCTGTCGCGCTACATTAGCAACTTAAAGACCCCACTTTGAGATCCGATGGCTTGTTTTGACCATATGTCATCATCTTGAACATTTAAGAGAATTTCGAAGTCATTAAGAAAAAAAAGATGAATCAATTATTAAAATATTCCTATGGGCTTGCCAATTGTGTATTTTTAATCTAATCTCAAATAGCTGATTATTGCCAAGTTATCAACATCGGCACACTCGATCAAAAGCATCACGACGTTTGATTTTGTAAACAGTATCATCACAGAACGCATCTGTTAGCTGAAAGCTTGTCGAGAGACTTTTTGACAGGAACCTATTAGCACAGTCTGTCCGTCTCTTTGCTGCTCTTCTCACAGAGGAATCGGCCAGACAGCTGATGTGATGTCTTCGTTCAGCTGTTTGAGCTCCCGGGGGGGTTGGCACTCCCCTGTGCGTGTCTGTATGTGTGTACATGTATCTCCTTAGGGCTCTGGCAGCTGATGAAACACTAATTCTGCTGAACTGTCAGATGTCTGCTGACCATTTGCTTAGTGTTGCCTAACCCGAAGAGAGGAGGATACAAACTCCTCTCCATCAGGCACAGTCAACTTGAATAAACTCCACGCCTCCAGATTCCCACAGTAGGCCTGATGTAAATCTTCAAAAAAAGGGTACAACAACTAAACACTTTGCCCTGTCGGAGCCCAATTAACCCAACATCCTTGTCACCACTGTGAACCACAGCGCAGTCTACTGTTAGGCTTTTTGTTGTTGCGTGTAAGTGCACAGCAGGTCAGTCATGCATACTGCAGTTTAGCAGATGGTGTGGCGGGGAGAGCAGTCATAATGGCACTGTGGCGGTGGACAGAGATTTCCCCTCAGGCCAGCCAGCTAATCAAACACTAATCAGCCCTTCTTACACTCACTGCGCTCAGTCTGTCTCCCCTCCTCAACACTCCCCTCGCCTCAGATTTTCCTCCGCTTCCCCTCCCCGTTCTCTCCTAATCTTGGGCTTATCCCGTTACCCTATTCTCTCTCTCTCCCGTCCGCACTCATCTCATAGACTCTTTATAGCCGAGGCCATGCCTGATCGGTCTGAGGAGAAAGTGTCGTGCTCTTATACTTAGAGCTTTCACTCCTCTGCCTGTGGCTGGCCTGATACGCATTCTGAGCCTTCTGTCGCTGTGATTAAAGCCTGGCCGGGTTAAGAAAATCACTGTGGGACTTGGCCAGGCGTGCAGGGCTGCCTGCCAGGATTCTGCCACTGTTGGATGCAAGGCTCATTAGCTCAAAGCTATCACAGTAAATGATAAAACTTTGCACGACTTTATTGTCAGTAGAATTAAAAGGAAGTGTTCAAGTGTGTTTGTAACTGCAGGAAAATATATGTCCTATGTAATTCTGCACTTGATAATCAGTTGTTTAATCACATTAACCAAGGAGCACACACAAACGTGTGGTAATTCGGCTCGGTGAAACATTGATTTATCTTAAACAAATTCAGCGGGGTCAAGTTGCAGAGTTGTTTTCTTAGTGACAAGACAGAGAACACACCCAAGTTAATAATTATCCCCAAGTGGCAGGTGTTTACAACTGAAGATTGATCGTTGAGTAGCATGGTGCCGTTCCTGACATAAACACCTGCCAGATTTAAAACTGAACTATGATAAAACTACAACGTCATAACTGAAGGGGATTCTACATGAGACCCCTTAAAACCAGGGCTGGGTATCGAACTTTGATGCTTTTACGGCGCTGATCGAAATGCGAGTGTTGAAAAATGTCTTGTCATTTGATACCAAATTTTAATACCTGAGGAGTTGATCTCATCAGCGTCAGTGAGCCAATAAGCATGCAACTTACTTGTTGTGCCAAGATCTAACAGCGTTGGTGATTGGCTGCCTCGAGGCATGCAGGACAAACACTAAGTTACACCCAGAAACAGGGCTCACCACCTGTTTGTGTAAAATGTAATATTAAAACGCATTTCATGAAGTTGGTATCAAAAAAGTGTCATTCAGGAACCGGTATTAAAACATTTTTAATACATTTTAAAGCTGCTCTAATCAAGATTTTTGATTTACGATTGCTCAGTTTTTGCCTGAAGCTCCACACTTCCCTTCGACTCTGCAGAGCTTTTCGGGATCTTTCAGCTCATTGTTTTGGTTTTGGCAGGCCAATGAAAAAGTGTTTGATAGATGTAAATTGTTTGAAATTGTTACATGGAGCCAATTTACTTTTGCTTTTAAAGAATAATCCACCTTTTAACACCTACAATACAGTAAAAATTTGATTTTGTATTTTTTGTACTTGCAGGTTTAATGTAGATATTGTCAAGTTCTGTCTTAGACGAAGTAGTTTAGGCAGGTTAAGGCAGGAAAACCAAGTCTGCTAAAGCCCTGTGATCACAAAATAACAGCTTGAATGTGAACATCACAGACTGATGATACATGACAGCATGCAGGCATCTGAGCAAAGGTGGCAGTTTGTTTTTTTGGCAACAAACTGGGATGTTTGATGTAGACACAAGTAAGTTTTCTCTGCTTTCCTCGTGTAATCCAGAGAGCTATTTCCATGCACTTTAAATATAAATCCTCTCTCCACCTGCAAACATCACACCTGCTTTCTACCACCTAACTTAGATGACCGTTAACTTTCTATATTCATTTTTGTATTCATCATCTGCCAGAAAACTGAATTTAGCTTGAGAAAACTTTCCACAAAATAACTCGTGGAGAGAACAAAACATTGCAGATTGATGATTTACAGTATGTTGTGGTGGTAAGTGTGAATGTGCATGGGTGGATTTGGCATAATGAGGAGCTAGCTCTGTGGCCCACATGCTTATTTCTATCAATCAAAATCTCTTGTGCTGCCAGATGAACCAGACCCATCATATACTTAATATTTAATCACAGTAAAGTCTACTGCACTCAGGATTTCCTGTGTTATTACTGGTTGGTTGACCCGCCACCTGAGTGCCGAACAATAGTTTTAACCTCATGGGACAAGTGGGACCCCTTGACCTTCAGAGGGGAAAGGTCTGAGAGTGTAGGAGGGCGGACGGACCCCATGCTGGGACCATTGTCTCTAAATGTCACCGACTGACTCAGAGGGCAGACGGAAATAGCCGCTAACTCTGGCAGCATCTCTTCCCGGGACTATTGTCTTTTTAACGAATGTTTTCTTTCCCCCGTGAGTCAGCCGTGGTGAGTTCACCTCTGCTAAGGCCTATCGTTTCCTCGTGTTTTTATTGATCAGGCTCATCTCCCCACGAGGAGCCCCCGCATTCACCTGCCTTCTATAGATATCAGCAGCAATGGTTACCCTGCGTGTGCGTCGGGATGAATTGTGTGCACAGAGTACCTGGCCGTTGTCTCTTTTATTTAGTCTGAAGGGTTGTAGCGCTGCAGAACAAAAGGCCACGAGTCGAAGCCCTCCTCTGCAAGTGGGCATTGTTGTTTATTTTTATCTGGGTGTAGAGGTAGCAGTCATCGAGGCAAACGCAGCTCTGCTCTCTCCAACAGCATTTCAGTTTGCTGTCACACCCTGCTCTTTTACATGGAATCAATACGGTGGATTTAAAGGTTGCAGTCATTCATTGTGACCTGCGCAGGTCTCATGTAGGTCACACAGGTAGCAAAAGTGGAACAATGGTTAAAGCTCACTGGCACTTTAATTCCGCCTTGCACCTTAAATATGAATATACAATCAGCAGCCAGTTAGCTTAGCTTAGCACAAAGACCGGTGTCCGTTTGTTTTGTAATTCTAGTTTATTTTCTTCCTTTGTGGTAGCTTCTTCTAAATCCTTACTGACTGGATTTCAAACTGTCATGTTTTTCTGAAAGTACAAACTCCAGACTGACAGGCGCACCAAGCTCAGGTGGGTGTCCCAGGACCCAGGATAATGTTATTTCTCATGGGCCAGACATCCAGCGTGCCTCCTGTAGCTGCTTCCTGTAATGTTATTGTCCAGAAGAGCTTAGGCAGAGGAAATGAGTCTAGCCCGGGTTGTTGTCTCGTCTAGTTGACTAGTCGGACAGGTACAGCATGGTTCCTCTCTGTTGTTTCTGCTTCATATTTCCATCTTTGAATCCCAACATTCCTGTCCTCCCTCCTCCTGCTGCCTTTTTGACATCCATTCACACATGCACCACCTTCACTACCCCTACAGGTTCCCAGAGATTTCTTGTTGGAGCTGTGCCTTCAGCCAGCTGGGAGACTTACAAGTGGGAATCTGTGGAATCTGAGACTGGATATGCCTGTGGGGCCCGGAGGTAATGACAGGGGTACGGCGGCACCTGCTTAAGTGTTGGACTGGGCCGCCTTGCTTTGATGGGGTTATCCCCTCCTTTCATTTTTCAGCTGATTTTCTTGAAATTGCACCGGGCGAGCCAAAAGGGCAGCACGAAACATCACATTCTTGCTCTGGAATGCCTTTAATAGTTTGCCAATCTCTATATTGTGCATCTCTGGTTGGCAAGGTGATTTATTAACTGGGATTCCTGTGTGCCCACCTATTGGTGCCAGCTTTAAGGAGTCCAGATACCTCCTTCACTCCCTCCATCACACAGCGAAGAAAGAAGAAAGGACTCACTTTCTTCTGGTCAGGGAGTGGAGAACAATGTCCTCTCTTTTCTGCCTCCTCCGATGCAAGTGTCCCCGGTTTGAGTTATGTAATTCGATATAATGCAGAACCCATCCAGTAACCCAGCCTCAGGAAGGGAGACTTACACTCAGACTATTGTCCAGACGGTCCACGCTGAGACAACCCCCACATGCTCTCATTTTCCACTTGTTCCTTGTGTGCGCCGTCTTGTTTTTCCAGCCCTCATCCTTCTTTCTCTGTGTTCCTGCTGTCCGTCTTAACCAAACTCTGATCCCTCATTATTGTCCTCATAGTCGCGAGCAAACAACACACATTGCATTGTTGGTTTTTGTCCGCTGAGGCTGGGTTTTATGTCAGTGCAGGGTCTGGATTGACCGCCTCAAAGGCTGGTTCACATGCGGGGCTTTTGTTTCTGGAACTGGGAGAACAAGTTGAACCACACGGGCCCCTGAGAGGGCTCAAAGTGCACAAAGAGATGAGCAGGTGAGACGGGGAGGAGAGAAGGAAAAGGGAGAGGGGTGTAGGGTGAGCAGGAAAGTACCAGGCTCTCTCATGGGAGACTGAGAGGTCAACTTAGTGATTTCTCCCAGTTTCATATATAAAACACACAGGCAAACCCCCTGTCGCGATTGAAAGCATCCGGCTTAAGATCAGCTTAGTCGTCTATTTAGATCCGTGCAAGGCGAATCCTGACGCGGCCTGCAGGTCAGTGGTTTGGACCAGGCAGCTCCCTCCCATCCACACCTCCCTGTTGCCATCGAAGACTGAGAAACAGGAAGTCATGTGGCGATATAATCAGTAGCGCGAGCATGAGTCAGAAAGACAGACAAACAGAGTGAGCATGGGATCAGAAGCAGAGAAGTGACGTTTCAGGTGGACAGACAGACAGGTAAACACGCGACTTTTTATTCCTACCCGTCTTTTTATCTCAGTTGGTCTCATGTCATCATAATATTCCTTCTTTTATTTGCTTGGAAAAGTCAGTGTTGTGATACTGAAAGTGCCTTAACTCCAAAGTCTGCTGTGTGATAGTGGACTCTGATCAAAGCAAGAACCAGTCTAACCTGTATGTGTATATTTAATACATTCCTCGACTTGCTGATGGCAAAGTTTGACTTATTTATGCGCCGGCAGGCTCGACACGCTCTGAACTCACCATGTGAAGGCTACATTGTCAAAGAAGAGCTTAAGCTGCAGAGAGAAGAGGAAAGCAGCCTGATTGTTAATTGCTCAGGCATGTTTGTTTGCTGTGGAGCTGAATTGGAATTAGCTAACTTCTTAACTCAATCTGTTTCTCCTGGGACGAATGACGTCACACTGAGCAGCATCCGCATCCTCCACACTCACTCCCGGCAGCGCAGGACATATATGCTAATTCACTGTTAATTATTGAACGTCCCAAAGTGGAGCCACATGGTGCTTAAAGAACAATGTATAGGATTATCTGCTCCACTGAGCGTCTTGATTTCTTCAGTAAACCGTCTTTTCCATTACGTGTGTTCTTTCTCTGCGTTGTTTTTCTGTGATGATTGCAAGTCTGATGGTTTTATTTGTGTGCCTGGAATTCCCCCTGAGGACTATTCATGGCTCAGTGTTGTATCCAAGTCGGGTAACAAGATTTCATTAGACTGCCTTTGTTCTTCCTGATTGTATAACATGAGCCCCACAAGGTGACGTTCTCTCGTTTCACTGTTGTTTCTTGCTGTCATTGTAACTCTGTGCAGCGAAGTTGTGACTTGAGTCGGCCCAACAAGCTGATTTTCACTAGTTCCCACTGTTCTGCTTCACAGTCACTTTGTTTACGGAGAAAACACCACAGGAGTAGAAAGTGCTGATCCTCTGACTTGGCATCATCGTGCGTCAGCAGCATCAGTGTTTACTACCTGACGCGCAGCCTGCTGGTGTTGCGTTGCAGATGAGATCAAAGAAGAAAGTTTGCAGCGATGTGATCTGTAAAGCTTTAAATCTATTCCTAAATTGGCGGTCATACTGTGGGTCAGTCCACATCAGCATCTTCCTCTGAATCCCAATCAATTTCCAGCTGCAGTCCACGCGCTTCCCCGTTTGCGTTTGTGCTGAGTGTGTGGTCTCGCGTTGAGGGTGTGTGTGTGGATGGATGCATGCACGTTCACTGCAGCCGCTAAGTGGAACTGGTTCAGGTGTAGGTCGACGCGGGAACCACTCGATTTCTATTGCTGTAATCACAGAACAGTGACTCCTACATGAACCGCTCCAGGAAACAAAGAAGCCACAGAGAGGAAAGAGAAAGAGAGGCTTGCTCTAATGAATTTAATAAGAAGCTAGCTCCTGTGCTTTTGGTTTTATCAGCTCAATTTAACACTGAATGGATCTGATTATGTGGTAGAATTATGAGTCATTAAATGTCTAATATTACCAACATAGCTCTCATGGGAACCAAGGTGCTTTGGAAAATAAACGCTGCTGTTTAGTTGTTGTGCAGAGCAGAGAAACAGGCCCACCACACCACCCATATCAGTGCTGTATGGGTAATGTGAAGGCACATTAATTATTACCAAGTGAGAAATGCGAGGAATGTGAGTTTCATCGAGCTCTCCCTTTACATTCTTCACTCTGAACCTCTGCTCGCTCACAAACTGATAGCAGCAGTTGGCAAACACTGTGCAGGCTTAGCTTGCGGACAAGGTGAACAGAAACCAAACAGAGAATTTGAACTGGATTCAAGATTAGGTGAAATTAATAGCGTGCCGTTCTGTTTTGTGTGCTTTTTCAAAAATTCCAGTGAGGTTAGATGAGGAAATACTTCTGTGTGACGCTGTTTTTAGATGCCGTTGACTTCCTTGGTGACATCCTGGTGAGACTAGAAATCTGGAGGAATAAGTGAACATGCTGGGTTTTGATTATAGCACGCTCATCATGCCTGACAGGCATTGACCTTTGTATATTAACAGCTGAACATATCGCCGAAATCGTCATCCAAACAAGATGCATCAAAATAAGAAATGTACGATGCCAATAACTTCTGCCAAATTCTTCCATAACTGGTCCAAATTGCACCATCATTTCAGAGAGGCATCCTCTCGAGGCTACTTGTAGTCCATCACTTCAAATTATACTGAATGTCTCAGGTAGAATATTACTATATTTATATCCATGTTGGGCTTCGTGTTGTTTGTCTCAGGATCCAAGGAAATACAGTTTTTCTGAAGAATGTGGTCCTTCACAAAGTCCCCTGAAAGTAACATTAAGCTAATCATCCATCCAGTCATAAAGACATGTGCAGCAGTCAAAGCAGAGCAAATGAGGCTACAGTACAACAAAGCTAAAGCAAACAACGACAACCAGCTTTTAGTTGGCCTGCAAAACCAACAGTTTTGTAGAAAGGAGATGCTCTCCTTGTCGTTTTCCTCGTGGTAAACTTGCCACCATTATAGCCTATTTGTGTGCTACCTCCGGCTATGCCTAGCCTAGGCTACGTGCTGTGCGAGAATATAAAGAAAGGACCAATAAATAAGGGAGGCAGGCATTAGCAAACAGTTCAATTCGTTCAGAGATCATTTCTTCCAGTTCAACCCTCAGGTTCTCGATACAGGATTTATAAGGCCAAACCTGTGACAGTAAAGTTTGGAATTGAAAACAACACTTGGATGAAAAAGGAAACACTGGCACTGAAACATTTGTGTTTGAAAAGTTGTGTTGCCGCTGAAACAGGTATTGGCATTGAAGAAAGTTTCACTGAAAAATAATTAATATAACATTTTATTTCAGTATCTTTTGTATTTTGGTGTGTTTTCCAAGGACAGTCCAGATTTTTCTTCATGTCCTTTTTCAATTAAAACTTTCTTTTACGCTGTCAGTCCTTTTTCAGTGCCTCTGTCTGCCGTGACTGAATAGATGGATAGTGTGAGACACACAGTTGTCGAGGATAAATATGAAATTAGAAAGTCTATTTTAGTGAAGGAACAGTGTTTTTGAATGATATTTGCCTTTATAAGATTTACCTCTAGTATTAGATGTATTTGGTTGGCATGTTGTTTTCACCACTCAGGGTAGATTAGTTGTGATTGTTCGTGTGTGTGTGTGTGTGTGTGTGTGTGTGTGTGTGTGTGTGTGTGTGAATGAGTGAAGGGCAGTTGGATGTCACTTAAAACAACACTGAGGTCAGGTACTTATCCTTATGCTGCAAGGACTAATCTCTCTATCACACACACACACCCATAGAGGTTGAACTTGTAACCTCAAAGAGGGATCAACAAAGGCATTCATCGAAACAACATTAGGGATTATGCAATAAATCTTTTTTCACACCACAAATTGAAGACTCTGATAATTTAACAAAACAGACTCTTTGTACTGTTGGAAGAGAAACCTATAAATAACACTAATAATACATTTGGAGGTAGGAGGTGGCCCTGTGAACACACTCCCTGGGGTGACATCTTCTCACACTGAAGCAGCCTTATGTAACATCAGTCAGATCCAGATCAATAGAGTTCCATGAAACATTAGCGCAACCAGTCACCCCAGATAACCCCAACATAGCTACTGTACTCAGAGCCAGTAATTGAATTCAGTGCAGAAATACAATACTGTGAAGTCAGCATAGGCAGTAAAGGCTGAGGCGCACTGTGCAGACAGCTGTCAATAGGCTAACAGATGCAGAGAGGAAACCCACCTCAGCTGGTCCGCCTCAGAGGAAGTCCTGACGGCTGATTTAGTGGACTGAGTCCATCAGAGGCAGACAGTCATGATCAGGACTGTGAGAGTTTTAGGGCTCCTGAAGCCTGGTGCAACAACGGATGCTCAAAGGTCGCCTTTCTTTCCCAATTGGTCACAAGTTTCAAGGTCTACTCTTGTTATTATGGCGGCTACTGTGAAAATTATTAATGAGAATTTTAGGAGCCTCATCTATCTTAAAGAAGCAGCCAGCTCAAGTCGACTAAATGTCATTTAATCAAGATTTATCTTTCAAGGGGTCCAGTATACCGTAATTTTATGGACAGACTACTTATACTCACTTATTGCACATCAGTCAAATCTAAGGATTCTTCATAATGTTGCTTAATGGGAAAGAAATCCTGGATACGTTTCCCTTAATCCGGTTCAGTAATTCAGTTGTCGAAACACGTTTTTAACTTTAAATCTATTTTCATCTGTTTTGCACAGTGTTCATGTGTATGTTTAGCAACTTTGTTTGTTCTAAGAATCTCATTATATTTCATGATTAGCAGTAAAATATTGCTTCGAAACACATTTTAGTGCATCGAACAGGGCCGGCTGAGTAGTGGCAGTCCTCCCTTGTCAGAGCTCTTAGAATGAAACGTCTGTGTCGGCTCTTTACTGTCTGTGTGCTCAATAGCGCCCTGTATCTATCGCCATGACTAAATATGACCTGTTGACCTCTGTGAAGCCTCAAGTGTTCGTCATCAATGAAGACAGTGTGAGACTGAACAGTGGGCCTTCAGCTTAAGCACCACAACATCTTACCGCCAGTGAGTTACATTCAACGTTTCACAGAGGGACCGCTCCTCGTCTCGCGTGTCGTGAAATGAAAGTCTGTGTACGACTTGTGTCTTGTCAGAGTTTTACTGATTTATGATACTATGTGACTCAAACGCTGCATTCAGACGCACAGAAGAAGGAATGTTTCACGACCTTCCTTTTCAACGCCTCGGCTGCTCTGAATGGCTTCAGGGTCTGTGGAGAGGAACGAGGTCTGTCTTCCTGATCGTCTGCCATCCATAATGAATAACCTGCTAACAATTAGAGGCTGCTGCCGAGCACTCCTCTGCTGTCATGCCCAACAGCCAGAGACACTCTCTCATACTCACTCATTACTCGCTACCATGTGAGAGTCAATCAGAGAGTGGAGGTGCTTCACAAGTGGGATGGTTCCTTCCGCGTCGGCCCCGGGCACAGCTTTACCTGCTGCTGCTGACAGATTTAGACCGTCAGAGCACCGTGATATCAAATGATCACTCTTGATTTTACATACATTATATTTTGTGCGCTCTGTGGACGAAACAGTTTCATTGATAATGTCTATTGTTATTTGGGATGATTGATGAGATCCTCGTTCTTTGAACAACGTATTGAAAAGTTGCACTGATTGGCTGAAGATGGGTGTTTTGATCTTGTTTTAAAGCTTTTATGTTGTTAATTGTCCTGTACGCGTTAGCCTAATATATGAAAAAGCAAGCTAATGGAGCACCTTTGTAGCTGCATGGTTAGCCTACAGCGCTGTGTCTGCCTCTTCACCTGTCACTATCAAATAAAGGAAGTAAATGGCAAAAATAGGCTAAAGTAAGCTTGTAATTCAACTATGGTTGAACGTTAATACACATTTTCTCATTAATACTAGGACTAACTAGCTCCTACAGTAGCCCACAATACAAGAACGAGCTCCAAATTGCATCTACTAGCCTACATCAGCTGGTTACGATGCTGACTTTTACCTTGAACGTGTGACTTTAGTTTCTCTTGTCGCAAAATATAGATTACCGAAAACAATTAATCCTTGTGACTTTAAAGATCCCCAGACTTTTTATGTAGCACAATCACCATTGTCATTTTTTTGGTTTATGACCAAATATCTGCAAAATTAATGACATTCTCATCATCATCAATCAATTAACCTTTGTATTTCTAAAGAAAATTTAACTTTGACTAAAAACAGCAAGCATTACCTGCAAAACATCAGCATTTAAAGTTGCTATGTGTAAGTTTTTGGCCACCTGTGGCAGCAGAGTAACCACTAACTGCTGCTAATTGTAGCTGTCGTTAGCTAGTTAGCTCAGTTAGCCATGCAGTTAGTGCTCCGATCAGCTGACTCTGGCTGGACTGGGAGCTCGGAGCACTGGGGGAGTGTTGGTGCTGTTTACTATAAGAACAAACAGGCTAGGGGCTTGTTAGCATGCTAACTTCAGTAAATATCTCTGCATCACAATACATAGACATCTTTAAAACGGTCACATTCTGTTAAGCATTACCATTGTGAGCATGTTAGCATGCTGACATTAGCATTTAGGTTGCAGGCTCACGGATGCACAAACCTGGCTTCAGACTTTTAATATCGTCGTGCTCCTCTTTTCGGTTTATTTAGCCTGGCTTGGCATTTAAATGTGTCAGAAGCATCTGTCAAACCATCATTACATCCTGTCATTGCTGTTTTGTTTAAAGACAGACAGTGTCCTATAAGAAGGGCTGTCAGGCTATCAGAGTAGGAGTTAAATACAATACTGCAGTTCTGTCTAAAATAGATTCAATAAGGCGAGTGGCTGATTTGGTAATCGCTCCATAGTGTTTTACACAACTAACAACTGAAAACTAGCAAGCACAGCTTTGATAGGGCTTACATAACGTAACAGAGTGTGCGCTGTGTGGGAGTTTCAGATGTAACCTGCGAAGTTACCCCACAAACGTAAACAAACTTTGATCATGGAGCAGGGGAGAGAGAGAGCGCCGAGGGAAGAGGACAGAGGATCTGGAGCCCGCGAGCCGTGCATATTATGCTTTTTTCGGGGCTGCGTTGAGTGACCCGCGCGCACACAAGTGTGAGTGAGCGTCCGTGGGAGTGAGCGTTTTGTGCATCTAAAAGCCTGACGAGCCCGAGCTTGTGTTCTGCGAAGCATCTGTGGAATTTGGCTTCCCCGTCCTTGTCTCCTCGGGCCTCAGTCCCAGCGCTGACCTGTGTGTCTCGGAGGGTTTGAAATGTCCCCTCTTCACGCTCAAGCATTCCATTGAAAGCTTTTATTTTCCCCACAGGACACCTGATTACAATATTTTAGGAGAGAGCGTCCTTGAAACACTCCTCTTGAGGGCTTCCTTCTTTGTTTTCTTTGTGGTTGTAGTAAATTGGCAGTTGTACGGTTTTCTAGATGAGTTAGGATATCATCCTGTGAAAACACGAGACACAAAACCTTCACTGTAAAGCCTGTAGAGACCCACAGCTCTCAGCGGCATGTTTCCTCACATCTTTCCCCTTTAGTGTGCATATTTAATATTGATACCTCCTCCAGTTTGGGAATTGCTGTAATCAGTATCACCCTTTCCTTTTTTCAAGATAAACTGTACAGTCCCTGATGACGCTCGGCACCATGAGGCAGGCTGATGAATATGAGATCGAGTCAGTAGATCAGTGTACTAATTTTACATTTTTCCCGTTTATATTTGAAACCTGCGCAGCAGATGCAGGTATGAGTGCACGGTATCAGAGGGATGAAGAGGCACTTTGATACACTGATGTTGAACATTTCTATCTTTGATCAGAGTTAGCAGCTTTACAAAAAAGCTTGTCACAGCTTTCAAAGAAGCATAAATCAGGAACAGAGCACTTTTCAATTAGACCACAACTGTTCAAGGCTGGTAGGAAGCACTGCTTTGATCAGTGTGTGTGTGTGCGTGTGTGTGTGTGTGTGTGATTTAAGAAGGTGTGTTGCATTTCAGGGCCCCTTGGTTAGTCAGGGCTGGGCTGTAAATCTTGCTGTGTCTCCTGGTTTACTCGGGGCCCATAAACTAGAAGGCAATTATGGAAAACAACTGGATGCAAGATTTCTTCAGTCCTGCGAGATTTGTGGTTGCTGCCTAAAAGGATTTTTGCCTTCCTGTCCACCCAAAAGGAATTGCCCTGCCTCACCCGCCCTCATCTCAACCCCAGCTTCCCGTCAGGCATCGATTGTCCTCTCATGTCTTTGGCAGATACATGATACAAACTGCGTAAAATACCGTTCCTAAAAATACTGCGTAAGACCTTGGCCAGTGGCCCTTAGGTTTGGTGCACTCATGACTTATTCATACGGTGTCAGACACATACACGCTCAGCGTGACCTGCACTGACTCATATCCATCATGTCTTCTGACCCGGGACACGAAGACTTCCTGGTTGGACGGCACCAGAGAAGTTCCTCGTTCAAGGAGTGTCACATTTTACTTGATTATATTCATTATTGTTGATTATCTGATGTCTCTCCTCAGTTCAGCCTGTATTATATTGGCTTATTAAGAGCCGGATGCTTTAGTGGAAAGTTTTACATTGGGAGAAACAGTACCTCATGAATATAAACATGAGCAGCTTGGGCTGCTTTGATCTCAGCCTGGCGGAGAGCCCTGAGTAGAGTGGGCTGGAGCTGCCTTTGCACAGCTCTCTCTGCCTATTTTAACCATTTGCATAATTGTTATAACTGTAGAGGCCAGCAGTGCAAGGCACTTGATGAATGTGTATTGTATTAGAAGCAAGAGGAGATGCCAGAGTGTCACTGCGGGTGTCTCTGCTCATACGTAGTATATATTGATGTGACAGCAAGAGAGACAAATGGCTTTGAGGTAGTGTGTCTGTGTCACGAGTGCGCACTGACAGAGAGGCGGCAGAACGGCCCAGTCATTATTTGGGACGAGCTCAGGTTTGATCCCCCGTGTAGCCATGCACCTGCCAAAACCTTCAGCAACCAACATACTGGGGTTTTGCATGTTGCATATTGAAAAGCAGCTTGATTTTATACCTTCCAGGCAGCCACTTTGTCTGAAATTAAGATAATCAGTCCTTCTCAGCGACTATTGTTTGCTTTATTTTTCCATAAAGTTCTGCTAGGGCTGTAACGATAACACTTATTGTTGGACAATATGTTTTCCCAGAAATAATTGCAATAAATGATATTATTTTCGTTTTAAGACTATTGTATGCCACTGATATAATGATGATATAATAGCATAATAATGCAAGTACACCCTCTCAAAGAGCAAATAACTTTTCAATTCTTAATAATAGTCAGACATTGAGTTTTGAATGCTAAAAAAAATCACATCATAAAAAACATCCTGAAAAAATAAAACCACACAAACAAAACAATAAATAAAATGGGAAGAAGAAATGCTTAAAGGTGCTGCTTTCAAGTCTTAAAATGTTTACCTTGGCATCATATTGGCTAAAATGTTGATTACATTCTTATGTAAACAAACGCTATATGAAGATATGGAGGTCAGCACATACATCGATACGTCGATAATGTAATTATCCTGACAGGCCCTTTAGCAGCGCAGGAGCCAGCGTTGACAGGTTAGGAGCTCATCTTCTTGGTGCGTTTAAGGACACTCAGATATCTGAGTTACCTGCAAACAGCATCCTTTCATGCAAGAAAGGATTCAATACACATTATCCTTTGACAGCATTCATGTGTGCTTATCGCTTTCAGGTCGGATCTCCTGATGACATGCTTTTCACAGTAGAGGCTTTTGTTGTTTTTTTTGGCACCCCGAATATAAGATATATGATTTCCGTGGATGCACATATGAGTAGAATGCCTCAGAATAATAAGATATCATTGTCAAGGAAAGCTACTTTTGGATAGCAACTTTTAAGCCTCTCAGGTTTGTTCTCATAAAATAATGAAATTAATCAAAACAATATTTTCTTACAAGTTAGGAAATTAATCTTGAGATTTGTGGTATGGTTTGAAAAATGATCAGTGCTGAAGATAATTAATAAAACAAGCTGTATTCGTGGTTTGGCCCTCTACCTGTTCTATGAGCAGGCTGAGCACAAAAGGAGAATTCGCCTCGTGTTTATAGTCTGAAAGACTGGGGCGTGTTTGTGTGTTTTATGGTCTGAAGAAGGTTTAATGGCTGCTGGGGGTGTTTATGCACGGGAAGAGAGGGGGTCAACGGGGTGAAATCAATAGTGAACCTTAATGAGGTTGTCTGAGAAGACGAAAAGGGAGGGGATATGTGGGGGATTTGACAGACGGTGGTGGTGGGGAGGTTGTGGAGAGATTTGCTGCGTAGAGTCGACGAGGCTCAAACTGGAGTTGACAAAACAATAGAGGCTGTTAGGTAGGTGTGGGGGTAACTTGGCAACTGGTCATGTTTTGTGAAATTCGAGAGAAAATGTTCATCCTTGTATTGTTTCTTTTCTCTGCAAAACGCCGCCTGCTGTGACTGACAGGAATCTCACACAGACAGCCATCACGTCTGTTTAAGATGTGTTCAGGCTAGACTAAGGTAGACGCACTGTGCGATCGGTACATTTGGATACACAAGATTTTCACGAGGCAGGAAATTTGCAAACAAAATAAGCTGCTGGAGAACTTGATTGAGTTGCAACCAAAGCATTTCTGTCTGATTTCTGATCCCTAGTTGGAGCAGAGTTACATAACAGGATTGTGATGTGACATATGCTGCCCTAAAAAAAAACAAAACATGTTTCATGTGATCCTGTTTATTTGCTGTTGGGACAGGATAACATGAACATGAGTGGAAAGACTGACGCTGTATCAACTGCATCATGAAATAAACATTTTCAATTTTGTCCTCATGCAAAGACATCTTTATACAGTCATTGTTCTCCTGTAAAAGGGTTTTCAGGGAGGTCAGTTTGTGTGTTTGTTTGTGGTGAAGTGCTGTGTTGTGATGTTGTGGGAAGCTGAGCTGTGCTCTGAGGCAGCTGTCTGTGGAGAGAAACACAGCTGATGAAATGTCTGTTAGCTCAGGCTCTTCCTCCAGAGAGCAACATCCACTCAGGGTTGTAAAGGGGAAAGAGGTGGATTTATTTATAAGGAGAAAAGATACAAATCTCAATTTTTTTAGCTGTAGCAGTGTTGGCTGGTCTGCCACTTTGTTCCAGACTAAAATATCTCAACACCTATAGATTGGATAACCATGAAATTCAAGGTTCCCGGAGGATAAAGCAGAACATGGTCATCTTGGCCACCATCACTATAAACAGATCTACCTGCTTCCTCTTCCTTTGAGAAGCTTATTTTTACCTTTGTCTTTTTTTACAGAGCACCTCACCCCCCCTCAGAGCCTTGTAACCAATGGCAACCTCAGTCCAGACTCTTCCTCTGACCCGAGGCCCTAACAAAACCTTCCATAACCCTTTCCCAGCCCAGCCCATCGCTTCCCGCTGCGGCATGGGAAGTGTAGGCAGTCTGGTTGAGAGGCCTGACGTGTCTCCGACTAAAGGCAGCCGTGCAGTGCCCCAGGTGAGACCCAAACAGACCAACGGCCTCCTGAAGAAAGGCTTCACCCAAAGAGAGCTACTCAACTACCTCAACATCACCAGGTGAGTGCTGCTAGACGCTTTCACATTCTGCGGTCTGCAAGGTGCAATAAAACGTGACAGGGCTTGACCTGTGCTTCCAAACAGAAAAGAGCCTAAAGCGAACACAAGCAGCGACGGCAAAAAGGACATTATCTCTGGCCTGAGCTCTGCACGTGAGGAGGACAACCTGTACGCCAAGGTCTACCATAAAGACGGCACCGAAGTAGACCTCACAAAAAACTCACTGCCAAGTGGGGCCAAGTATGAAAAGGTAAATATTGTTCAGCAAAAAAGATTAATTCAAGAAATTTCTTTCTTATTTTCTTCACAGAGTAAAATAGGGAACTTAAAGGCTCAGGGCAATCTTAAAAGTATTCGATCTGGACGGTACCTAAATCATTTTAAAACAGTACGTATGAGGAGGATTGGGTCTTGTTGTCCGATTCATTCATGTAGATGAATGGCATCCCCATTGAGGTATTTCTATAAATGTGGTACAGCCAGTGACTGGCTGCTGGGGCTGTGTTAAATTGATCAGTATCACATTTTTACATCTCCAGCGGCAGGTTGCAACGCCCCCGTAGCCTGTTACCAGCATAAATCAACTTTAAATCTCTTCCAGCTCACCAGCGTAGATTGAGAATCTGCCACTTGCTGTGTTCTGAATTTATTGCAGCAATTGAATCTCACCGTTTTTTGCGTGAATTGATCAACGTTAAAAACACAGAGTGAACCAGTATTGACTTAATAGAAACATAGTGATTTATGTTGCGTAGCCCAACCCTCTTTGCGGTGAGTAAAGTCTTTCTCTCCAGCTACTTTCTACTATCTCTGCATCCTTTAAGAGTGCCCTGAACTTTGCCGGCTTTTTTTCCCTCCAGGCTCGTTTCAGGTCTTCTGCCTTCAAGCCTGTCACACCCAAAAATTTCAGCTCCATGCAAAACCTCTATCCGTCTTCCAAGTCGGAGGATGTGGACCATGGCCTCTCCAACGGGCTGCGCAGAGCCTATGCCCATGTCCCAAAAGCTGTCTCCACCTCTTCCTCCTCTTCCTCGCCCTCCCGTCACGGAGGACCGACGACATCCAGTGGCAACAAGGTATCTCTTTTGTCCCTGAGTATATTCACTGAAATCCAAAGGGTCAAACAATTAAGAATGAATGAAAGGGCATACGTACCATTACTTCTAACTTGATTCTCCACACATTTAAAACTAGAGATTGACCAGAGTACCATGAAACCTTTTCATAGACTTCCATTAAACTAGTTTGAAAGTTGAGCTACGGGTCAGGGAACAAGTGAATTAGTTTTTGGATGCAGGATCGAGTCTTTAAACATTGATAACAGAAGCAAAACAAGTACCTACTCACGATTTCAACTTTTTATTCAGCCACGATTGTGACTAAAATTAATCTTTTCTCAGCCTGTTAATTTCACAGTGATGAATAACTGTATAATTATGACTGTGTAGGCCGTCTCCTCGGTGCGTGGGATGAGCCAGGAGGATGATAACCTGTCAGACTCGGGCCATAACTCCATGAGCAGCCTGCCGCCGTACCGGCCTCCCTTCCGCCCACACCTGGCTCACATCAGGTCTGCCACATTGTTGTCTCAGCTCTGCTTTATATTCAAGAAGAACAAGAAGAGTTGCTATAATTGGTATTTTATACTTAATGACTGTGTGGGTAGTGATTATGGAGGAAATTTTAATGGTTTCTTTTTATACCCTAGTGCATCTATGGGCCACATCAACACCATCGGCTCCCTGGACCGCACCTCTCTGAGCCCGAACGCTGTCGGGTCAGGAGGCGTGGCCATCGGGGAGATGGCGTGTCGGAGCATGGCGACCCTGAGCCGCCTGGCTCCATACGGAGGGGAGGCTCCACCTCCTTACGAATGGACGCTTTCTCTGTCTGTGGAGGAAGTGGTGAGTAGTGGGCAGATGGATTGATGGATGAAGGGGTGGAAGGCTGAGCAGATCAGTATGATTTACAGACATTACAGACATGTTGTCTTTTTTCCAGGTCCGGGATCTGGAGGAGCGCCTGGTGGAGAAAGAGCATGAGCTGAAACAGATGAAACGAAACCTGGATGAGAGTGAGGGCGCCATCGCTCAGGTGACTCTCATTGTATTTGTCTGTTCTCCACCATCAATCTCTACATCCATCTCCCTCTGTCTTGAAGTTTGACCCACATCTGCTCCCCGCATGCAGGTGTTTGAAGGGAAACAGCGACTGTGGGAGAAGGAGGTGGAGGAGCTGAAACGACTGTATGCCGCCAAGCTGCGTCAGGTTTCCCAGCATGCCCAGCGTTCTCAGCGCAACCTGCAGTTGCAGCTGTTCAAGGCCCAGCAGGAGAAGAGCCGACTGCAAGAGGAGCTTGAAAGCCTGCAGAGAGAGAGGAGCCAGGATGCCGGAGCCATAGTAAAGCGAACCAGTCCGACTCTGGAGGAGACGCAGTGGGAGGTAAGGCCTTGGAAGGACAGGGGAGGGACACTTTATGGCGGGGAAGCTCTTCAAAAGTAGTTATTACAAGAGACAGTGGAGATAACTGAATTCTTTCCTTGTTTGTCCTTTTAAAATAATCACAACGAGGACCTTATCACTTATCGTCCTCTCTCAGGTGTGCCAGAAGTCAGGGGAGATATCCCTGTTGAAGCAGCAGCTCAGGGACTCCCAGGCGGAGGTGACCCAGAAGCTGAGCGAGCTCTTCCAGCTGAAGACGCAGCTCAGGGAGACCCGCACAGAGCTGCGCAACAAAGACGGCCAGATTGATGCAATGAAGCTCGTCCTGCAGGGGACACAGCGCCGCCACTGCCCCTCTCAGACTGCACACGAGGATGGAAAAGGAGCTGAAGAGAGTCCTGCAGCTGGAGCAACAGGTAGTTTCATCTATCTGTCTCCTACTTGTGTGTACATATTGTCATGAGCAATGTTTGTACATGGCTTGATGACTAAATGGCTACGCCTTAGTTTAGTCATGTTGAGGCGCCAGTTTATTTGTGGATGCAGCACTTCTCCAAAAGCAAGTCTGAAACTCAAAAGTAGTTCAACTGATAAACATTCAGTCACTTCTTGGAAAAGTCATAAAAAGTAGCATGCACATGCCAAGCTGATGTCTGTTTAGTATCACAGCAAGTGAGACTATGTAAACTGGGTTTCTTATCAACATAGCAGGAGCTTGTCTGGCTTATTTTGAGTTATGACGTTTGCATGCTTGGACCCAAAATCAGGTTATTTGCTAACCAGGTCAGGATCAGAGTTCTCTTCACATTTAAAAGAGGCCAACGTCTCTCATTATGCTTCCCCTGCGGCTCTGCTGGACTGTAGTTGAAGCCATGTGAACCTTTTCGTTGCAGGAGGGTGCGGGGGCTCCACAGAGGAGCGTCTGCGCGCAGAGCTCCTGCTGGAGCGACGCCAGAGCGAGGCCCAGGCCATGGCTTTTGAGGAAGAGAGGCGGACATGGCAGACAGAAAAGGACAAGGTCATCCGCTACCAGAAGGAGCTGCAGGCCAGCTACTTAGACATGTATCACCACAATGAAGCGCTGGAGAGGGAACTGCACCAGCTGAGGGCAGGCAGAGAGCAAGGAGGAGGAGGAGGTGCAGGAGGAGGTGCAGGAGGAGGTGCAGGAGGAGGAGGAGGAGGAGGAGGAAGCAGAAATGGGTCACTGGAAAGAGAAGTGCCAGAGCTGAGGAGTGAGAGTGAAAAACAAGAGGACAGACCTTCCTCAGGTTTGCCGTGGATAGAGAGAATTGAATCATCTGAAATTTGAATGTTACTCATTTGCAATGCAAACTGTTTTCACCCTGTAGTTTGGTTTCTGTGGAAGCCCACATCCACGAGGAAAAGAAGAAAAAAATAGACTTAGTAAGTTCAAATAATGAGTTCTGAAATAAAAATAGTAAAACTGTGGCCTTACTAAGACCAATTTAAAAAAAAGCTTTGACCTAAATTAGAATTACAGGTCCAATTTGTAAGAAGCCGATTTTTGAGTCTCATTACCAACTCGTCAAAGTGCTTGATGCTTTAGGATGGCGGCCGACTCGACCTACAATCCCAAAGCATCGGTATTCGACGAGTTGGAATGAGACTCAAAAATCAACTTTTCAAGTTCTTTATTATTAATCATTTAATTAATTGTAATTAAAGTTCAGTTTGGACTTACTAAGTCACAATTCAGAGATAAATCACAGCGCCGACTTTCTTAGATTAGATTAGATTAGATTAGATTAGATAAGATTGTCTTTATTTATCCCACAACAGGGAAATTCACATATTACAACAGCTCGTGGTGCCAACAGTACACGTAAGAATAGAAATATGAATAGAAATATTAAATAGAGAAAATAAATAGAAAAACACAAGATATTAAACAAAATGATGTGATACGAAGGCAAACTTTTGACTAAGTATTTTTAAAATGATCAGATACTTGGTGATTTAATGTCTCATAAGTTTGACTGCATAACTTTTCATATAATTTTCATCTTTTCCTGGTGAAAATGGGCTTCCATAGGTTGCTGCCTGTTTGCCATACTCTGCCTGTGAACCCTTGTTGATTGTTTAATGACTTTATCCTGCAAAGACTGGACCTGTGACTGAGGGTGGATGCACACAAATACTCATCTCATCTCTACTACGAAACAAGTACAGCCGAGCACCTAGACTGTCCTGTTTAAGACTTTTGTCCAATTATAAACCTGTAAATGAGCAAATTGATATGCTGACTGTTTTGTGTTCATTTGTTACCTTTTGGTTTGGACTGCTGTATAGTCTTGACTCTAACCAAAGGATTCAAAGGGATTTAGTGCGGCCCAGGGACATCGGAGCACCTGTTCATTCAGGGTCCGCCTGAACTCTCTGGGTTAAGTATCGAGGATTAAAGCTATCTGGTGCCAAGGTACTAATGCTATTTCTTTACTATAAAGGAAACTGTGTACGCTACTTAAGAAACTGAAAGTGTCTTTCTCGCTCAGTTTCCAGCTCCTGTCAGGTGAGATCAGAATATTTTGTACATATTGTAATTTTGGTTCGATTGGCCTTTTGTCATTGTATTCGAAGCACACTGTTGTCTTAAACGGGCATGCTTCCACATCTTTTGATCGCAATGAAAGCGATCGATAGATTGCGACGCTGAACATGACAGCTCCTGTTTATTGGTGCGGTTTGTTGCACATACTCAGCCAAAAACATCAAACGCATGACGTAACTGAAGTTGTTCTCTTGTATTGTTTATTATTAATATATGGACATTCAAAAGCCAGCTCTCCAATCGACCTTTCAACATACTGTGACTCTTGTCTATTTACTGGAATTAAAACTGTACAGTATAAATATATGTTTGTTTTGGATTCATAATAAACATTTATGAAGTGGTGTAGAAGCTGTTTGGTTTGTGCTTGCTCCATTCTGCAGTCAAGGCTGCAGAATGCTTTATAATAGGCTTTTCTGTCTACCTTTGTCTGAATTAAACTCACTAGAAATCACTTGTGAAAATGTTCAAGTAACTGATGACATTCACCCGAGGGCTCAGACGCCCGCCTGCTTTGAGTTGGCTTAAAATCAGCGCAGAGCGTGCCAATAAAACCCAAGGACAGGAGCTTTATGGCAGAATGAACAGAGCGGTGGAGGCTTTTGGGACTAATGTGGCTTTTAGAGGTTTAGCCTTCAATCCTTATCTCAACCTCTCCCTAAGGCCTTCCCCAGCCAGTCCACACACACCATGCCCTGCAGTACAGACGGGGGAGAGGTGGGAGGTCAGCTGAGACGGAAACATAGGAGGATCCCTGTTGGCACTGGAAAACAAGCACCTCTATGGAAACCTTCAAATGCACATACTAGGACGAAGTGCCAAAAATATCTTGGCAGAGAAGACAACTATTTTTAAGCCTTGTTTATGTTTATGGGAGAGAATACATAGTATATAACATGGTGTGAAAAGAGAGACAGCACATGGAAGTCCATACAGTAGGTTTACTTTGTATTTGTTTTATGTGTAATCTAAATAGTTATGAGCAGTGGCTGACTCACAAAGCCCTTACTTTGGCATTTAAAACATTATATAAACTGGGGCTTAATATAACTGCACAGCTCCGGAGTGGTACTGAAGTGGGATGAGAAAAAATTCTTACCTCACACGTGTTGTAGGAGGATGCAGAGCTGAATGCCGTCAGTGCTGTTTATCTGATGACCTGACACGATTATTTAACATTAGTGTAGAGTTTATGTAGGAAAAATGGTGAAAATCAAATGAAAACCTCTAGCTTGAGATCTAATAGACTTCAAGGATGTTTTGTCAGAGTGGATAATACAGCAATAGCGCCACCAAGTGGTGATGACAGGAGGCCCGAGCAGCTCCAACACCATGATGGAAACTGGTCAGTGAGTTATGACAGGAGCAGTCCACCACCACCAAATGCCAGTCCACGCCTCCAAAGCTGACTTGGAGTATAAATTTTTATTTTAATTTTCAGATGCAAGTATATGAAACATGTTAGAGGATAAATATTTACAATAAAACTTGCACACACAAAAGCAGGAAATGCATAACATTCAACAAAATTAACATGACAGAGGGTACGGAGCGCTAGCGGTCTATCTGAAGGGAACATTCGAAGAAGCGATGAATGATTGTCAACCAAAGAAAGCAAAAACAGAGGAAGTTCAGTGAAAGTCCACACGAAGCATGTGCTTTAACCCATTCCAAGTGAAACCAAGAGAAAATGTTTGACTTAAAACTGAGTGTAATGTTGCATTGTCAGTGTGAGCTATGCTGGTGCGGTGCTCGCTGAACGAATTAGCCTCACCAGAGTGTGAGGTGACATCACCGTAGACAAGGGGACAACAGGAACTTGCACTATTATTTTTGTTCATTTAAACATGTTGTATTGTCCAAATAACAGCCTTTCTCCAAGTGTATGCTTACACATCACCTGCTGAATAATATATACAGACTCCAACAACACCCAAACTATCAGCCTCAATAGTGAAATATGTGTAATCTTTGTTCAAGACTCCTTAAATAAATGTTCTCCTTTATACTGACTGTAAAGTGTGGTATGAACCATTACAATGAGCCCTGAGGAAATGTATGGGTTTTAAATGTTTCTATTCTGACTCTATCTCAAATAAAAGATAATAGAACCCTATGCAGCAGAGGCATTTTTCTAAGTATATATTAAACAACAGCCACAATGATCAGAGAACTGCCCCACCCCCACGACGAGTAAAGCTGAATCACAAGCCTACAGCCACTGCAAGTCAGACCATACAGCTACCATCACACACCACTTTTACATCTCCAAATCAAATGGCGTGCAAGCGTTTGGATACACAATGCGGGGGGGCAAGAGTGAGGCGATGGCACAACTGTACTGTCTAATCGTTAGTTCGGAAAGTTACGCAGCAGTAGTGTCGATTATGCATTTTGCTGTTCAGTTTAATTTACTATCTTACATGAGCCGTTGTGGCGGTTGCAATGAAAAATAGAAACAAAGCACATTTCACAGTAGTATATATTTTTTGTTTCCTTTTTGTCATTGTTTGTTAAATACATACATAGAACAAGACAAATGGCTTCTACAATGAGGAAAATCTTGCTGGTGCAGTAAGTCACAAAAAAAGGGGGGAAAAAAAGCTGATCCACCCACCAGTTGATGAGTTAATTGTTCTACTGATCAAACGCACACATCAGCCGACAGTGACTTTCAAGCTACGTGAGGCCTTAATTACATTATGGAGGAGTGATGGGGTCCCAATCTAGAGTTCAATGTAAGATAGACCTCCACAGTTCCCTTCACCAGCGAATAATAAACCTTAAACACAGTTTGTTACTCTGTGGTTTTTCTCATGTATAATAGAAGTTTATTACCAATCCTGAAATCAGAAACTGTCTATCTATATACCATTTACCCACACTCACACATTCGTAATCATTCAGCTGCTTCTGTCACAAAAAAGGAAAAAAGAAAAAAAGAAGCAGTCATCCAACTCAAACAGTCGATAAAGCCGAGAAAACAAACACTATAAAGTATTACATACTTTAAAAAGATAAGCCTATAACTCTGCAGGCATTTGCAAATGAGTTTCAATGAATGATCCTTTTTCAGAGGTGCTTCTTCGCGAGGATGTTCTCATTACTGACAGACTCCTCAATCTACCGCAGGTTGTAGTAGGACCATCCCCGCTGGACTCTGTATACTAGGCAAAAGTTGGAGGGTCCGAGGTGGGTTGCAGGATGGCCGAGGCTGTCCAGAGGAGCACTGGGATAAAACCTTAATGCTTACAATAACAGGCCAAGAGGCCAAGAGGCCAGGGACAGAGGAAAAAGGGCCAGAACAAAATGGTCCTGGAAACGCAAACAGCTCCAGGGAACTTCATCCATACTCATGAGGAGAGCGTGCGGTATCAAAAGTAGATCTGCTTGGCATGTGACGGATTCTGCTCCATGGGGCAGTACGGACATTTCAACCTGAGGATGAGACAGAAACAGGATGTTAGTGTGCTAATATATCACTTGTTTTCACTGGGGTCCAACACAACTGTCGTACATACAAATCCCAGGTCTGTAACAATTTGACGCTGTGATCCTACCTTCTCACTGAAGTTACATAGTGCAGAAACATAATAAGATAATCCGAAGTCTCTGTGTGAAAAGGGTTACTGCACCACCAACATGATTTTGAAGCTGTTGTTTTTAGAGGAAAAAGTTACATAATGTTGCTTTAAGATAACAGTTGACATTTTTTTGGTATTACAGAAACATGGCTCCGATCCTATCTTATCTTTACAGAACCATCCAATCTGAAGAATCTCCTAAGTTATGGCACCGACCCTGTCTTAATTCAAAATCATCCATAAAACACTGTAACTGAAAAGCTGCTAACTGCTGGAGAAGCTAACATTAACGTTCGGACAAGTTTACAGCTGTAGTCAATGAACATGTATTCAATGTTTGCTATCCGTCCTCCAGGTGTGATGATCAAAAATACTGTAGCTCTCGTTTTTGGCAGCAGTCTTGCTTGTTAAATTAACATCCAGTTGAAATAATGAAAACATAAGAGTTAATATGAAAAGGCGATAACTCACCACAAATGAGAATGTAAGAATTGAATGTTGTGATTAAAGATAACAATATATGAACATTTCTACTCACACATACTTATCCTACCATGCACATATCAACAAAATAGGCTGCATTGATGACTTACTTCCCAGCATTAGTCAGTTTGTTGAGGGCATCTCTAGAGATGACGTGGCCACAGATGAGTTTCATGGGTGGATTGCTCTCTGAGGTCTGCTGCCTGAGGATCGGGCAGGCGAACACAGAGTGGTACCAGCACTTCTTCCCAAGGTCGATTTCAATCTGCAAGGACAGACATGATGTGAATCAACCAAATGGTGGAAAAGAGTGAAAAGGAGGATTAGGTGCCAACGCATAGGGACTTACAGGCAGCTCATCCTTGTGCGTCCAGACTCCGCTGCATTGTCTCTGCTCTATCACCTGCTTGATGTTCATCAACACTGGCAGGGCCATACAGCCTGAAGCAAAACTGCACAGAGCCCAAAGGTTGATTTAAGACAACACAGTGATGATAATGAAATGGCAGTGTTTAAACTTGATCTGAAAAAAAGAAAGTCTAGTACCAATTAATTTTTTTTTTAACTTAAGTCTCAATTTTGGTACAAATGCATAGATTTTTTAGGAAAACAGATACGAGGTTTATTGTTTATTAAGGATCCCCATTAGCCGACGCACAAACGCCAGGCTAGTCTTCCTGGGGTCCTTTTCAAAAAGTTCAATATGAAACAAGAATTCACAGATCCATTTACAGAACATACACAGATCCAGTTACAATAGGTGGTGTAGCTTGTTATTCAAGGTTTACTAACCTAACACTGAGCGGAGACTCTACAGAGAGGCCCAGTAAAGCACAGGCATCCCTGGTGAAGATGTTACAGATCTCGGCCCACTGATTTGTCTCCAGCAGACTGCGGTATGGAGAGTTCTCAATGCCGTGACGCAGGTACACGAGACTGCCCATCAGGATCTGGATATCTGCAAAGACAAAAAGTGACATGCGTGAAATAACACTGCATGAGTATTTTGAGGTAGGTCTCAAATAATTATGAACACTACTCCTTCTTGGTTTCTTTTATACAACTTCTGAAATGTTGTAGGGCCTTTTCCCAAGAGTCAGAGCCACGATTTCTATCAAGTTTAAGAAAAAAAAGGGAATCACAACTCAAGTTAAGCCTCAAGAATGTCAAAATGACGCTATCTACACTGTACCTCTCTGGTGCTGAGAGGCGAAGGGCTGGAAGTGCCTGGCATACTGCAGGGCCTCCATTTGGTTGCCGATTCCCCCACTGAGCAGGCTGATGAAGTACAAGCGGTGCAACTTGAATTCTAGACTGCTGTTCAGGTCCAAAAGGCGCTGCCGATTCGTTACAGCCCACCTAAGAGGGAACAGACATAAATAAGTCAGCTCGGTCAACATTTTCAATATAGCAAACAACACCCTAGAGGGAGTTTTCATGCATATTTGGGCTCTATAGAAGTGGCCAGAGAGTTCGCAAAAGTTTGAGGAGTCTGAGCCAGATGGAGTAGACAGACAGTAGCTTATACATTTTAGAAACAATGAAACCATGGCATTTATTTTCCTTTTACGTTTCTAGCACATTTTAACCTAAAGCAGGTAAAATGTACATCTCCATCTCTTCCAATGAGTGAAAATAATCAAGTTATTGTATTCTCTTTATAAAGATGATGAGTGTCTGGACACAGATGACGGTAAAAAAAGAAAAACAACACATACTCTAGTGCTGGCCGGAGGTCCTGCATCCTCAAAGCTTCAAGGATTCTGTTCAGCTCCAGGAAAGGCTGCTTCATACTCATATCTATAACTACACCGGACTCCTAAAAAAGGCATTTTTGAATTATTAGAATTTCTTCAATGAATTTTCACAACAAAGCCCCATAATGATGCTTTAATACATTTCAGAAAGGAATCATCTTAAAGCCATTCAAGCCAGGTTTACACCAAAAACATTATTTTAACTATCAGAGTTACTCACCTGGCACAGATCCTCTGCTACACTGAGCATCCCTTGTCTGTACAGGTGCTCCACAATCGTCTCACTCAAGTATTTCTGTCTTTCCGGGGTGTCCCACACTGTCTCTGCCACCACAGCACTGATCTCTGCATCAAAATTCTGCAGAGAAACAAAACAAAAAGGTGAAGTATTTGATGCCACATGTTAAAAAGTTAAACAAATGTGCTGCCTGTCCTTACCCTGTCAATGGCTTTGCCCACTTTTGACACACTGCCATGGATGTCCTTATGTCGGGAGGCTAGCATCTGCACTGTTTCTTTAATATTCTTACAACACTGTGCCATGGTCTGAGATAGGACTGATAAGTCTGCATCTTGTACTCCTGCAAGAGAGAAAAAGGAGTCTTCACAGTGCACGTTTACAAAAATAGAGTTATGATATAGCATGTTTGAAATATAACAAGACATTTAGAAGGAAAGAAGAAGTTAAATATTACATCTCCATGGTGTTTTCTTACCAAAGGCAACTAGCTGTCCTCGTATCTCACAGACACTGCGCAGGAGCTCGTCTAGCCTCTCCTCAGACTGGTGGCCGTACATTACGAAGCGATGGAGCACTTTCTCCAGCTCCCGCTCAACACATGCACACTGTTCCATGGTTCAGACTGGAACACTCACACACACAACAAAACACCTAGAGTGTAAGTGAAAGATAAATAAATAAAAAACAGAAGAATACAAAAAACACGGGTCAAAGCAAGTGAGCTATTAATACAGCTCAAACAAAATTAGATTTTTAGAAGTGTTTGATAGCAATATAATGGTTGACTTTGTTTTTATTTTTTAGATCAGCAACAAACAGTTATTTTCATTGTAGAATCGTATTTTCTCACTGAATCGTTTCATTTTAAATGTTAGGTAGGGGTGGAAAATATATTTTCCTAAAGCCGAAGGCGCAACATTTTTTTTACCCATAAAATGACATAAGACAAAGAAAAGCTGCAAGTCTGTACATTTGAGGAACTGGAAAGGGGTAATGAGAGTTACACTACTTTAACATTAAATAAACAAACAATTCTGAAATAGTTGGAGATCAATTTACAGTTGATCAACTGATCATTTAAACTGTTTTTTCTTCACTTAAATACAAAGTCAAACAAACCTTTTTTTCTTTTAAAAAACAAAACATTTTTAAGTTGAATTATGTCCAAAAAATGACTCTTGAAAAATACAAGTTTTTGTTACTTTCTCATTTGCAGCTCTTTGTTGTTTGTTGCAGTGGATTCAACAAAATCCTACAAATTAACACTGTGGATGTGTTGGATAGATCACCATTGTTTACATGTCACAAAAACAATGGCCTCCTGATTGCCACACAGCTGCCTCTTGAACATGACAGGCCAATCGTTGAGGTACAATGGTTTCAAAGACCTTTGACAGCTGGCAGGCCTCATTTTTAATCGAGAGAAGAAAGACGAACCCACCTCGTACTGCCCTGTTTGTTAAAAGTTTGGCCTGGTGTAGCACTGCTAACTAGCCAGGCCTTAACTATATTAAACGCAGGCTCACAGTGTACTCTGCGGCCTGGTGTTTACTAACGTTAAATGACCCTAGAGTCTCAACCAGACTAAAGTATAATTTCATCAGCAGGTGACGAAAGGAAATGTTAATTATTGGTTTTGTTTTAGCAGCTAGTTTGCTTCCAGATTCTATAATTTCGTGTAGGAAAAACATCAAATCACTGATGATTACAGCTTTGCTCTAACGAATACAGAAAATGTCCACCTAACAGCTAGCAGCTACCGTCACAGAGCTAACAAACATTAACGCAAGCTCCATTTCTCTTTTAATATTGAAATACCACGTTTCGTATTCATTTTTACACAATAATAATGATACAAGTCAAGTGTCTCAAAGTGATAACCATTTATGTTGGCTGGATGCAGTCATTTAGAAAATTAAGCTGTCTCACAGCTAACATAAACAAACGGTATCACAGAGGCTGGCTAGCTACGAGAGCTCGCCATTGCTAGCAGCTACTTAGCTAGCTGACGTTAGCCAGCTGCTGACTGACAAGGCCCAAATAATTTCAGAGGAGACTGACAACCTGCCTGTCTTTACCACTTTGTTTTACTCCAACATTTAAAACATCTACCGCCGGTTTGACTGAATCATAAGATATGTTTAAATAAACGCTACTCACCTCTCCTGCTAATTAGTTAGCCGACATTAGCGTTAGCCACTTGCCTGTTATGGCAACACTTCACCAGCAGTCGTAATGCGGATCTTCCTGTGTCGCATTCTGCGTTAACTGGACATTTCACAATAAAAGTCGGTTTCTCTGCGACATTGAAGAACAGCCTGAGGAATTTCACTCGAGTCAGATTTCCCTCCTGCAAAAGGGCGTTTTAAGTGGTGGCACAGTAAGGATACCGATCATTGTCATGGTGCATATGATGCATATAAACTGCATTTTATTGTTAAAGTTAATCAAGGTATAGCTATTTTTAACTATTTTATATACTCTAAGCTAAAAGAAGATACAAACCATCGGTAAAATAGATCCCCAAAAATAGGACTTCATAACACTACACAACAAAAAACAACATAAATCAACATTGTCTGTCATCATGTGGCTTTGGAGTCAAGGATCCACTGAGTTAATCGACACATCCAGCTGCTGGAGATGATGGCTTAGGCTTGCACAACTAAAAACACAAGGAGTAGCTGTGCACCAAAATAAACCACACCAAAACAAAAGCTGTGTGATGCACTGCAGGGGAGAACATGGCATGATAACAACAGTTATTTAATCTTACATCTTACAAACACATAGTTGCAAACAAAAATAAAAAATACAAAGGAAATATATTCAACAAATATGAGAAACTTGTAAGTATAATGCATCTCATTGTTTATTGCTGTGTTGTTTATCTCATTAATTTCTCACTCTGCACTTGGGCGAGTTGACCTGTTGCAAACCCAAACTGTGAGGAGCTAACTCTCGAGAACTGGAGGAATCTACTGGAAAGGAGTTGGGAGTTGTATGATTGGGTAATAATCCTCCAGGTAAGACGAATGCATTTATTTGATAATTTTACTGATGACCAATTCATTGAGTCATCACCATAAAACCCTGAAAAGCTTTATCAGTTCAGAAATAAATAAAACCTTTGGAAAAGCACAGATTTGCTGAAAACATACGTTTACTCGATGGTTTTCCGTGAAAGGAAAGGGCCAAATCTCTTTTTTTTTAAAATATATATTCCACCAAATACACCAACAGGTCAATGTTGTTAATATTGTCATAATCTCATGCTCTTTGCTTGTTTGAATGGTGTCGAGGGAGAACAGAGCTATTTGTCATGTGGCTGTAGCCTATGGGACTGCATGTCCAGGATGCCGCCATCTCCTACACGCCCTGCGATGCTACTCATGAACTGTGAGAATGACGGGTTTGGTCTGCACAGAGGTTAGTGTGATTATTTTGGGAAAGCCCTGTTTGTTCCATTGTATCCTTGGTTCACTGTGTGCAACAAGGCATGCAGTGCATTGCATTTTAAGCTATTTGCAAATTATCAGGAGTTTTGTTTGTTTACCTGGTTCCATCTTCTTTTTCTCATTTCCCCTGCCGTCCAAATTTTCTATTATTGCCTTTTCATCCCAAGAAAGTGAAAAAAAGCCCTGTGTAAAAGCACGAGCCTTGTCGTGATTGAGTTCCTGAAGCAGCTTATTATTATTATTATTATTATTATTTTATCAGATTATATGCAGCTTCCTCTGGTGGAGTTATATTTTAACCAAGGTTTGTAAATGTTTTGTTTCTGTGTGCTGGTGGCACTTATATTTCATCCCTGCCACTCAGAAAGCCCGAGTCCCATCGCCTGTGACTTTACTGAGATACAGCACATCTGTGGCAATGCATCATATTTTTTTAAGACACTTATATGTTTTGTAAGTAAAGGTAATGTGAAAGGTAACCAGTAAGTGCAGCTATTAAATCTATGTACTGGAGTAAAAAGTACATTTCCCTCTGAAAGTATAGAGTAGCAATATTCATGTAGAGGGCGAGTGCTTCAAAATTGTCCATCACTGACTACCAAAAAAGTAAACTAATATAATAAACTAAACTAATATTAGAAATGTGGCCTGTATAGAGCTCGGCCATGCACAGTAATCACATTCTTAAAGAGCAACTAGGTCAGTTCAAAAGAGACGGATTTGAAATGTGATCCTATGTTTATATTCTGACTGTTTACTCTCACTTGAATAACTGATCATGAGACTTGACCCCCGATTATCATCATATCCCACAGATAGAGCACAGGCAGAAAAAGTAGCCATAATTAAATTTAAAAAAAGTAAGTCATGTTTATTCACAGTCACACATAAGAAAGTGCTGCGGCTGACGGCGTTTGACATTTGCTCAACAAGTGGACACTGAACATCAGCCTCTCTGCCGCGCCCCCCCTGTTTTGGAAGTTTATCATATGTTTGTCCACATATAGATACCCACGCAGCATATTGTTTATGTGTGGCCTATCGGCGTGTCGCATTGCTGAGAGTGAGGGTGGGTGAGGTCTGTAGACTTAAGCAGGCTCGTGTGACTAATCTATCAGTGATGTAGGCTAAAGCTCCCCATTGCTGAGGTGCTCAGCATTCTTTCCCCCTGAGTCCTCCTCCAGACTACTGTGCCGCCATAACCACAGAGGTTCAAATTTATCAGCACTTCTGTACACTAACTGAACCCTATCTCACATCCAGCACACACACAGGCATTTACACATGCATGCATGTTGTCCTTTACAACCTTTAAAACTTATAAATAAAACTAAAACTTACCATATTTCACATGTATGCCAGTATACTGTATGAGTTACAATCGTATCATACATCCTCTCATTACAGCCTGCTTAGAATTCAGAGGGATGATGCTTCATGCCATTAGAGGCTCCAATGAAATATGAAATCATTTACAGGATAGCTTCGAAAGGGGATCTGGAGTCTGTAGTCATTACTCTATAAACAATAATTAGTTTATGCAGAATTAATGGTGTAATAAAAGATACCTGTCCGTTTATAGCTCTGTGTATAGCCATATTGTACAAGGTCAAGGACACGGTTCCCATTTTGGCTTGCCACACTTCAGTCAGAAAAAGGGGCCAAATTACATATGTATGATGCCATACATATAACAGATTGTTGACTTTTCAGTGTTGAAAGCCGTCTCTCAACACTTTGATACGACAAATATAATATACCCTCCCTGCATTATGCAACGCTCTGTCAGGGCTGCAATCACAGATTTTCCATTAGCTTGCCCTGAATGACTTAATAGCTGAGAATGAATGGTAATCTCATGAGGTATTAGGTTAGGGACAGAGGGCTTATCAAACTCACTGCCATCAAACATGCCCAGACAGCCTTAATGTGATTTAGAGGGTGCTGAGATTGTAGAAGTGATAGTACAGTGTAATGACATGATCCCTTTCGTTTTTTTTACAGTTTCGATCAAAGGTTTGTCATGTGTCGCCGTATGACAGCCAAGCTTAAACATGAATTGGAAACTGATCATCTTCCATTGGCTGTGGTGGTCCCTGGAAAATGAAATATCTTGACATTAAGAGAAAAAACGTGACTGAGAACATGTGATAGCACCTCACAGATTTTATGCAAGTGATGCTAACTAGGACACAGTGCACAGGAGTTTTGCATGTGACCTGTCAGAGTTGGGTGGTCTGTGTCCACCTTTGACCTGTGGTACCCCAGCTACACCTTAGCATTCTGACATACACAAACACATACACGCACGCAAGCATACATTAACTCACCCTTAATGGTGAGTGTAACTATCTCCCATCTTACCCATCAAGCAGTAAGGGGGGCAATGCTTTGGCTTGCTTCAAGCTCTCTATTATTCCTTTCTTTCCCACCCAGGCAAACAGCTAAAGCTAAGGCTATCTGGCCCTGATAGTATGGGTCTATATATAGAGGAGCCCTGTGACTGAGCTGGCTGTAAGTGTCAGATTCCAGGCGCACTCATCCATCCTGGCTGGATCAGCACCTGCTGCTAACTATAAACCCACCCGCCCCCTGCGCTACACCCTAGCCCAGCTCACACAGGAAAGCCAACGTCCAACCAAACCCCAGCCTGGAGAAGAAAAAAGATTCAGGTTGGACTCGGTAAGCAGTTTCCCAGAAGCCAGCTCGGAAGGGAGGGGCAGTAATAGAGATGGGCGCATTAGAGGATGTAACGGGTCTGAGCAAGATGCCCCTCTTTGCTTTTTTTGTTCAAGTCTGAGGCATGGCAATGTCTTTTGCATTCTGAAGTTGTCTAGCCAGTGTGGCACTGCCAGACTGAGCTGTGCGGAGCGGCTCAGTCCTGGATTCGGTTTGGTTTTGAGCGACAGTTCAGATATTGCAACACAGGAACTCAGGAACTCAGTGCCCTTGGGAAAGCCTCATCATTGGCCAAAGGTACAGTATCAATTCATTCTCTCTCTGTCTTTGCACGTGGAGCGAGCTCTCTTTCTCTAGTCAGTCTAACATCAAGGCAATATAGAAAGTTTAGATAAAGGGCGTGTATATGGCAAAGATAATGTAAATATTGTCACTGGATACAAACTGAAATTTCATTTTTCATTTTTTACGCACATGTAGAGATATACTAAATTCCTCGTGTCCACTGAATATTTTCTGTCAGCTTAAAGTGAATATTTGTATATTGTCTTATGGATTTCAAGTTGCTTGCTACTGCTTTTTAAGGCACAGTGACAGAGGTATATTTATGATCCGAACCCCTTTTGGAGATTTATCTGTGTACAGTATTCTCAGAACATTTAAGGGTTAAAAGAAACATTTGCTGTTGGCAAGCTAACAAAACAGGAAGAATGCACAATGCTCTAGCCTCTATGTCTGCTATTAATAAGCTTTGCAGAGTGATATTCATCAGTGTTACTGGTGATATAAATGAATGAGCTGCACACCCTCCAGGTGACCATATCTCATTTCCAGTCCAGGAACAGAGCCCAGAGCAGACTAGAGGAGCATACTGGAGTGGCCGCAGTGAGAATTTGGAGCTTGTGGACGAGCGATGGACAGCTGGACTCTCCAGGGGGATAGCTACTCCTTTCTGCGCAGTGCACCCCGCACCTTTTCCCTGTGCCATCGTGACGGCACCCCCAACCACGTTGAAATCTTTGACATCATCAACGTCCCTAGTCAGCGCAGTGCAATTTCTGAGACTACCTGCCTGTGTGATATTTTTGGAGACGACTGTGAATCATCTGCGCTCTCAAGCAGCCCTGCTGTAGGGGCTTTTGTCCGTTCCCAGAGGGAGGTGGACGGGACAGCTGCTGCATCACCCCTTGTGGATGACCCAAACGACTCCTCGGGCTCTTACCACACTGCACCAGGCTCCAGTGAAGGAGAGGAGGGATTTGAAGATTCAAGAGAAAGGCTTTACAGCCCCCCGTTGCAGAGCAGGTCCTCAGAGAGGAGGCAGCCAGAGGGCGAGGGACTGAGCTCAGGGCAGCCAGATGTTTCTGAGGACAGTCGCCCAAATTTAGAACCAAGAAGCAGATCACCTGTACCTCAGCTTAGTACAGCTAGCCCGTCATCTGAAGTCTTTAAAACTTGTCAAAGGACCCCGTCTCCTGGACATAAAAGCCCCTTTACCCTGACTCCAGAGAGAACAGTGTCATCCTTATCTTCTTCCTCAGTTGAAAAAAGATATTCCCCATCACCACCTAACACTAAACTGGAACATTCAGAAGCTGATCAAAGGAGAATCACTCCTACTTTCATAAATAGACACAACAGCCCCTCACATCAGTCTTTAACTCCAAGTCCCTCCCCTGAGACGAGGAACTGTGTCAGCTCGTCCTCTTCTGAATCAGTGAGCACCCAATCTTTACCTGAGTCCAGGGTTGCACAAGTCTCACCTGAGCCAAGGAACAGTCCTTCACCTCAGCCAACATCGAAAGATTCTTCTTCAGATTTTACAGAATCTGGAGCCATCCTTTCATCTCCCTTACCTTCATCCAATAGTGCAGAGTTACCATCCCAGTCAAGAGAAACACCTGTTACCCCTGAGCTGAAGAATAGGCCCTACTCCCCTGATACTCAAGCATCATCTCCTTTTCCAGAGCTCAGAGGGAGGATCTCCCTTCCTGATCTCTTTAGCAGAGGCTCCACACCTGATATACAAGACTCTACCCGCACCCCTGAGCTGATTTCAGATCTGTCCACTGCAGAAAGAGACACAACAACTACTCCAGAGAGCCAGGGTGCAAGGTTATCAGTTGAACCTGGCAGTGCTGGGTCTACACCTGCCCCACGATACACACCTCCATCACCTGTCGTTTCAATAGCAACATCTCCTGAGCTGGACGGTAGCAGTGTGTTATCTGAATTAAGTTGCACAGCTCCCTCACCAGGCCTACTCAGTGCTGCTTCTCCAGTTACAGCTGGGACAAGAACTCCCTCTCCTGGCCTCTCACATAAAATAAGACGTATTTCACCTGAAGTCGAGACCAAAGTGTCTTCACCTGTGGCAAGTTATAGTTTATCTCCATCACCTGAAGTTACAAGGGACTGCTCTCCCATTCAACACAGATATACTGCTCCCTCGCCTGAAATCAGGATTACAGCATCCTCACCTGAGGTCAGTAGGAGGGAGCGGCCTTCTGAAGCGGAGTCAGCCTCCCCTCTCTTAGAGCCTCGCTTTGACTCTGCCACATCAAGAAGCCTCACTTCATCCCCTCATATCACAGGGATTGCTTACTCTGTTGTTCAGCCGGAGGACAGGGACAGTCCACCATTTCCTGAGCTCTCTCGTCTCTCCTCCCCGGTGCCTGATAGGCCACTTGTGTCCCCTGATGCAAGAAGCGCTACCCCAAGCAAGGACAGTATACGGAGCTGCTCCACTGGTACACCACGAGATTCCCCTCATATATTAGTCTTCCCGACCTCCGTCCTGCAGCCTGAAATAACTGTGTCACATCAGCCCAGGTACCAAACACCTTCACCTCAGCCAAAGCATCACACTCCATCACCTGAGCCAAGATATCAATCCCCATTATCCGACAAATATCGAAGTCCCTCACCTCAGTTCAGAAGTAAGGAACCATCACCTGTTGCCCCATCTCTTGAGCTAAGGTCTCCTCAGTGTTCACCAGTAAACCTCTGCCCAGAGTACAGCCCTCAGTATATACAGCCTACTCCTCCTCTTCGAAATACACCTGAAGTTGTGGGGGATTCAGGTAATATTACAGAAACACATTTGGCAAAAGAGCGTGTGTCACCCTCATTTGAATTAGACAGGGGAGACAAATCAGTTGTAACTGAAATCAATAGCAGGTCACCAGTGGTGGTGGTTGATTCATCTTTGTCTATTTCACCTTTCTTAGCTGAGGAAAACGTAGACAGTTCATTGAAACAACAAAGCACAGAGAGAGAAGCACCACCAAAGGAAGCAAACCTTCAGGATAACTCAAGCGTAGTGTCTTCCCCTGAAGAAAAACAAGCCATTAGTCCAACCTTTTATCAGAAAGAAAACCCTGATAATAATAATAATTCTACCACTGAACTAAAATCTCCTTCACCTAATCCTCTTGTCTCCAAGGACACAAGTCCAAGCATTTCTCTTGTCCAGAGGGCCCCATCTAAATCACCTGTGCAGAGACCAGAAAACCCACAGCCTCAATTCACTAACTACTCCCGGGCTTCTGAAAGCAGCAGCTCATTAAAATCCACTTGTACACGTGAGCACACCAGCAGACAGCTGTCAAACACTGTTAGACGTGAAAACAGAGAGAGGTTTACAGAGGACATGGCCCACCATGCAAACAGAAGGCGGACTCCCTCTCCGCCTCTCACCAGGTTTACACCTGTCCACATCTTAGCCCCTGAGAAGCCATACAGACACTGGCAGAACAGAAGCCATAGCCCGACTCGGGTTGTAGCATCGTCACCGAGTGGTAATTTAAAGAAAGCAGTGACAAATAGGGAAAGCCCCAATGTCGCCCCGGTTGACAATAATAGCCAGGCCCAATGGGTCAGGCTAGGAACGCAATTGGAGATGGAGAGGGAAATGCAGCTGGAGGAGGAAAGGGTGGTAGGTAGGGAGAGGCAAATGAATAGAGAAATGGATAGAGAGATGGAGAGAGAGAGAAAGAGGGAGGAGCAGCTTCCTGAAAAGGGGAAGGGGTGGCAGGGGGACGCCAGTTACAGAGGGGAACAGGTTGAGCTGTCATTCAATGCCAGGAATAGAAAAGGGCCTGTGTGTCGCAGAGCAGCTCCCACAAGCAGAGAGACCCGTCAGGGACTGCCAACAGTGCATTCCTGTTCAGAGAGCTTGCTTGCGACCAGACAGCTACAGCAACAACAGAGTCTGCTCAGATTTGCTTCCCAACAAGACACCAGGGGTGGTGGTTCTGGCAGACGGCTTCAACCTCCTGCACCCCACAACAAGAACAGTTCATCTGGACGCGTGGCTGTAAACAGGTCCTGCCGGAGTTCCAGCTCCAGCATGGGAAGTGAGCTTGATGAGGCAGACAATGAGGTGAAGTGGTTCACAGACTCGGCTTTCCGTAGCCTATCAAGCCCTGAAGTAGATTACCTTGATATGTACAACTCAAGCCACCGTTCATCTACCAACATCTCTCAATCATCTACCCAGGAGAGCCCAGCTGGGGTCAACGCTGCCTGGCTAGCCTATGCTGACTTCAAGGGTTCTGCTCCAAAGCTGGACAATGATGAACTCTCCTTCCAGCAACCATCTGCATACTACTCAGATGGCCTAGATCCATCAAGGCGCTATGAGCTAGGCAGCTTTGAGTGTGTAGATGTGGCCGTGGAAAGAGAGGACTCCAGGAAGGCGAGAAGAGGAGTGCCAAAGAGACAGATCCAGCTGAAGAGAAAGGATCATGCTGAAGGTAAACAGGATGAGAGCAGCGAAAATAGTAGTCCCGGGTTACCAGTGATGATGGAAAGCCCCTCTCTTGAGGGTCACTCGAGAGAGACATATGTGAGACAACACAGTACACCAGCAGCAATGCAAGAATGCTACACATGTGAGCGCAGCCCTGAGCCCAGTCAGCAACATGAAAGAAAATCCAAACTCCAGAAATCTGCTTCTTTGGATGAAACATGCACTAAAACCAAGATGGCCACTTGTCTAATCAAGAGTGTGTTGTCCAAGAAAATGCAAAGTGTTGATAAACAACCTGATGAGCAGGCCGCAGAAGAAGTGAGCCCCACTTTTGAGGAAAACAGTCCGCCAACAGAGAGTGCAGTAGCACCACTTACAGAGTCCCCAAAACCTGACGCATATAATCTAAGTTCCAGTCTTCAGTCAGATTATAGTCTTTCATCTGAAGGTGTTTCTATGAGAGGAGAACCAAGTACAAAGGATGAAGCCAAGCCAACAAAAAGCTTTGGCCTGAGATCCAGTAACAGGCCGGGTTCATCCAGCAGCAGTAGAAGTGTTAATTTTTCACAGACTGAGAGTGAAGAGGCTGATTCTCAAAGCAGGAATGCAACTTCATCAAGATCTGAGATGAGATCAGAACTGAAATTGCCATTTGATAGTAAACAGTCAAGTGGAGTACAACGAGCAGATGACAGTAAAACATGGGAGGCTGGTGACTCAGCAAATGCCACTGCTGGGAACACAGGCGCTCCTTCTGCCACCGGAGCCAGCAGCATACAGGCCAGGGCGACAAATAGAGACCAGGAATGTGAAAACACAGAGGACCATAAACAACTGAAGCAGAGTGACAAGGGTGCCTACACAACAAAAACCCAGGAGATTACACTCAAAGCTGTGGAGAAAAAGAAAGCCTCCCTGAACGTGTGTCTCACACCTGAGGCAGAAAACAAACCTTTGGCTTCTTCGCCAGACTTGTCTTCCAGAGAAAGGGAGGAAAGGGAAGAGACCGGTGTAGGTGAGAAAACAGAGGAAGAGGAAGGAAATGGTAATAATCAGGTCAAGGTCCCCATTCACAAAGTAAGGGACGTGAGGCGACTTGTAAAAAATACATATAATCTGTCCTTCAAGGCAACTAGTGCTGTAATGACATCAAATGCCAATGAGGAAAGGATGGAAAATTTAAATGAGGAAAGGAGGGAACATTTAAATGAGGAAAGGAGGGAAGAAATAAAAGAGGAGAAGAGGGAAGAGGTCATAGCAGAAGAGGAGAGGGAGATTAGGCAAGAGATAAGGAGGGAGGAGAGGAGAGAAGAGAGGGAAGAGGAGTCCAGGGTGGAGAGGAAAGAGGCACAAAAAGAGGAGGCAAATGACTCAAAGATGCTAACTATGTCTCCACCTCTTCAGAGCAAAGGAAATCCTCCATCTCGTCCACAGCCAATGCAAATAGAATACAAAGCTGTTTGCTGGAAAGAAGACAAAAATAAGATGTTGTCCAGCACAAGAGACTCAGAGAACCTTGGTGACAAACCACTGGCTTCATCGAAGCATGTCACAGAGTTAAGCAGAGAATCGCAGTCCTTGCAGAATTACACAACAGGGGACACAGTTGCCAAATCATGTCAACAAGATCTAAATATAGCAACAGAAACACAAGAGACGGTGACAGAAATGCAGAAAGTGCCAGACAATGAGGACAAACCTGTAGTGGTCAGAACAGACAGAAAACCTCCTATGCTTGGAAGCCTCCCCAAACTGCCCAGTAAGGAAAGAGAGGTGTCAACTGCTGTAGTGTTAATAAGGGATGGATCCAGCAATACCAAGACATCTGCAACTCAGGAAGTTATTCCCGCTTCACCCCAAGCTCCAGCTGCTTCACCTTCACCGGGGCCCACTACCCCTGGCAGTACCCAAGGGAGCAGTGGCCACTCAGTTTCCATGTTATTAAAGGAGAAAGGCTATCAGGCTGACATTGGAGCAGTGGTGGGTGACAACCAGAATGCAGCTGGAGGTAAAGGAGTTCCCCGTAAACATGTGAACTGCCTGGAGATCCCTCTTCAGACCACTGCTCCTTCAGATGAAGGTCGGATTGAGTCTCATAGAGAGCGGACATTCTCATCCTCATCCACCACATCTAGCCCCTCAGCAGTGTCTGACAACAAAGACAACCTTCCAAAGACCAGCAGAGAAGAAGGAGGGGTTAGCAATAAGCCTCCCGTAAAAGATACAGCAAGGCAAAAAAGTGCCTCTCCACTAAGGAATACGCTGGAGCAAACACCACCTCCGACCAAAAAGAAAGAAGTAGGAGATTTTGAAGCAGTAAAAAGACTAGATCCAACTTTCCCCCCAAGGTCCCCTGCAATAAGGAGATTCAGACCACAGCCGATTGAGGTTAAGTCACTGTCTAAAGAAGTACAGAAACAAGATATGCCCACAAACTCTACAGGAAACAACAGGCCTCAAACCATTGAAGTTAAATCTATAGCTAAGAATTCTCAAAAGCCAGCTGTGCCTCCAAAACCAAGCTGCAAATTTAAACCTGCAGATTTAGGAGCAATGCCAAATGAAGCTCAGAGACCTTCAGCAATGACATCAACTGTAAAACAACAAGGTGAGGAGAGGCCTCAAACAATTGTAGTGTCCTCACCGACAATCTATAGAAAGATCTCAAATGAGTCAACATCGACATCAAACTATACAAGAAAGCTAGCTGTATCTGCAGTATCCAGCCTTAAACCTCCACCTTGCAAAACAACAGCAACTACCATCTCCAATCTGTCGAACCAGTCGACAGCACCATCAGAGACAGAGCCATCTCATGACAGAGCTCAACAGCCACAGCCAGAGGTCTTACCTCAGAGCTCTAGTCATATGCAGAGGCCCACAACCTTAGCTACAGCACCAACTTCAGCCACTGGCTCAGGTTTAACCTCAGTTCCAGGTCCATTTTCTGACCAAAAGGCAAACCAAGTCCATGGTCCACCCTCAGCTGGACCCAACCAGCCAAGCCAGCCAGCTGTTACAGAACCAGACAGCCATCCACAACATCCCAGGATGGCATACCCTCATGAACAAGCTATGCCAGTTACTTCAACCAATATAAAACAACCTGCTGCTGTTTCCACAACACAAGTGCCAGGATACACACAGCAGCCATACCGCAGATCATTCTCCAGCGAGCGCTCCCAGAGGACAGATGATCTGCGTTTTTATGCCTCAGATGACCCCCCAAGCTATGATGAAAGAGAGAGCTTCAGTCCCCTCATGCTCCCAGATCTGACCACCAGGAGATCAAATCGCTATCAACCCTCTTCCCGCCCTCCTCCCTGCTCCTGCACAGCTGGCTGCCCTTCCCACCCTGGTATCACTCCTCCTCATCATCACCGCAGCCCCCATACCCTCACCCCTCCTGCCCCTTCACACTCCCCAGGCCAGGCACTACCCTACCCAGTGGCTCAACCACCTCTCCGTCCCCACCAGTGCAGACCTGACCCTCAGCAGATGAGCTACCAGCCCGGCTCTCCCAAATCAAGTCCTCTTGGTCCAAGTCAGCCACCAGCCATGTACCAGCCTCTCCACCAGCCCCCTCCCTGCGCTCCCCACCAGCCCCCTCCCTGCCCTCCCCACCCCTCATTCATGCAGGCCTGCCCTGCTGACCGCCCACTGCAGCCACCTCAGCATATCGACTCCCGACGACCCCCCATCCACAGATCCCCACAGCAACAGCCACCAGGCATGGCTGGGGCTCCTTACAGCGATTCTGGCCACAGCCACTCTCCTGGTCTTCCTCCTATGGATCCCCAGTACCTGTGTGGCCCTCAAAGCCTGGGGCCTTCCTATGGCTCTGAATATGGGGGTGACGGCTCCAGTTTGTACTCAGAAAGTAGCTATGGACAGACACCTCGCAGAGTGCTCTTGGATCCTGAGACAGGGAAGTATTTTTATATTGAAGTGCCTGTGCAGCCACTGAGGAAAATGTTGTTTGACCCAGAGACTGGCCAATATGTGGAGGTGCTCATCCCGCAGCAGGCAATGTCACATTCAGGCCTGTATCCTCCTTCAGCAGCCCCCTACCCATCTCTCCACAACCCCAACATGTATGCCCCTGCTGCGCAGTACATGCCCTATGCAGCTCCTCCTCCTCCCCCAGCCCATCCCCAGGCTCAGCCCCAGCCACCCAGATATCCTGAGGCCTCTGCCGCACCAACAATGCACCCAAGCGGGTCTGGTGTCAGCTACAGGAGTCCCTCTGGTCAGGCATCTAAGCCAGAACCCCTGAACCATCCACCATTGGACCAGAGCTACCTGGAGAGTATGTATTATGTCCCTACAGGGATGAATGCGAGCCCCAATCCCACCCCACCAGACTATTACCACAAACATCCCCCCAACCTACCCCCAACAGGGGGGAAAAGGTCCTGAAATAGAGGATAGAGGCCGCCTTTCTGGAGCCTGTTGGGTTTTAAATACACAGTGTATAAAGGGGTGTCTAATGTTAGTCTGTAATGTTATTTGAGTTTTCACATTGCAACTGAAGACAGCATTTCTTTGGTTGTTGTTTATTTGCTGCTGCTGCTGCTTGTTCTGCTGCTTAGTGGATAGATATTTGATTCTTGAGTTAATAGTTGAAAACACAAAAGCGTGAGCCTTTTTTTTTTTTTTTTATTCTTATGAGTATTACCTAAATCTAAAATTATCTATTAAAATGTTTGTATTGTATTTTTGATGCAGGGTAAATAACATCATACTGTTAGTCCACAAGTAACAGGACAGGCACAGTCACTATAAATCAATACGTTTACTGATATACTGATGTGTGTGTGTGTGTAACAACAAACATCTCCAAAAAACTTGAAAATACTGTTTTAAAAGAACCTCATATTTTATTTTATTATTGTGTTTCTCTAATATTGGATAAGTGAGTTTGAGCACATGATGTCTGAAACAACAATGCCAATAAAAATGTGTCACATATGTATTGCTCTTTGTCATGCCTTCATCTATTTTTCTACCGATCCTTTCTATAGGTCACTATCTCAGCAGTTATTTACCAGCCAGATGTGATGACAGTGTTAAATACAATCATATTAGTTTTAAGTTGGCACAGAGATTGTGTTATTTTCAGAAAAACAATGCAAAGCATGTGCACAGACTAGACCCACTTCTTGGGGTTAGCACACTATATCAGTACAGCAAGTGTATACATATATATACAATATTAAAAAGGCAGCAATGTTGACAATGACTTCCATTTGCAACTATATTAAAGAGGTTTTGGTGACAAAGTGTGTAAGAAGAAGTTATAGCTACATATTTCCACCAAACAAGCAACAAATCACTTTTTTAGCTGCAGTCCTCAGCTCTTTTTCTCTCTGCCTTTAGAGGGCACTGCCACAGTGAACAGTGTGCAAAAATGAACTTGAATTTATATTACTGATTTATCAACCAGGGGTTTCAGTATTGATTTGGAGTCACATGAACTCATATTTTTGTAAGACAGACAGCACTGATTCAGTATTCAGTATAAAGAGGTGTCCCCTGTAGGCTGATATAAATTTGTAGCAGCCACTGTACAACTGTGACCACTGGAGGGTGCCACAGACCACCAGAGTGGCACAGGAAGTCCCGTCCTGAAGGCACTTCTAAATCTGCAAACCTTCCGTGAGAAAAGCCAGTCATAGTAAAACAGTTAAATTATTTCCTAATCAAAACCTGAGCCTGTTAACTGAAACCAGACCCTAATTTGTTAGTCCAAAGGGACAAAATTGGTCTCCCCTTTCTTTGATGTGGATGGCAGTAAAACTAATGAGAGGTCTGACCAGTAGCTGAGGGGCTTTAGTGTGTCTGTGTGTGTGCACGTGCCTGATTGAACAAAACACTTGTTTCATCTCAAAGACGCAACTCAAAGCCCCAAAGGAACACGTGTTGCTTCACATCTGGAGGGGATATTACACTGACAGCACCTGGCAAAATGTGTCGTGCCTGTAGGTGGGTCATTTTCAGCACTGGAAACCTACTTTACCAGCACTATTAGGAAAAGAAGTTTCAGACTTTTCTTTGATCCTGATTTTTTCATGTGAAATACTGGATAGTTTTACCTTCTCTGGTTGCTTACAGTTATTTCAATCAAATTATCAGACACTGAGAGGGGAAGATTTCTCATAGGTGGGACTGCTTACAACTCATAAAGACATAAAACTTGTGACAATATTGAATACTACTTGTCAAACCATGAAAAATGTACAGGACAGGTGTGTTAAATCAGTTGGATCTCAAACATTTTGGTGGCCTTCCTCGGCTAAGATTGACCACTACAAATAAATCTTTCCAGCCAGACAGTGGTTACTAATATCAATGTCTGACATGGACCAGACATCAACCTCATGACCTGGTTTCCTCCCTTTGATCGATACATCACACACACACAGACAGTCATGGACAGACGGACTGACACACAAAGTGTTCCCTTATATCTCTCTGAGTCGACAATACAGTCACCATTAGTTAGAATTTCACTTTTATAAACTATTTACATCTAATCAGGCCGCACAAGCAGAGAGGAAACTAACTGGAAAATGTCAGGAAGCAGATTGCACATTTTATTCCAAACAACTTACTTATCATCACTTTAAACTTGGCTTCTTATCCAGCTGCCAGGCCCATGCCACCCACACTTTTCTACATTCCTGATACCAGAAGGACAATGTAGAGAGGACTTTTCCACTGACCAATCAGCCCCCCAGTGGGTCCACATCAAACGTGGCTTTGGAGTCAAACTCACCCACTCACTCCTGGGTGCGGCATGGATGATGGGACTCCTACACTGAGTGTGTGTGTGTATCCTCACGATGTGGGGTAAAGTAGCCACAGAACCATAACAATAACAGACACAGTGGAAAGAGCTCTCCGAATGATGTCATGGTGTCTGTTTTGTGTGTATATACGACTGGAATTCAATATAGTCACACATAATAGAGAGGACGTGTCTGGAAAATGCTGATTAATGTTGAATGATTGTTAGGAAGAGGCTATATTATTATAGCAATCATATCTGTCATCAATCAATCAATCAATCATGAGGGTCCTAGGAGCTTGATTTCAGGCTTTGGCTCTTTGAATGAAAAGCCACACTTTGCTGGATTATCCAAAAACAAACAAACAAAAAAAAAAAACAGTGCAGAAAAGTTCTTATACATCAGATGTGATCAGGCTCTTGGTTTAATTATAAAAGTTACATAACTCTGCTGGAACAAACCCAAGGTGTGTGGAAGTGTGTGTGTGTTTGTCTGGAAGTGGTTTTGTAGTAGGAGTGCCAGGACGTCTAGATTAGTGCGTGTTCCTAAGGTGTGTCTCTAATAGTTAGCCAGGCTGTGACAATATGGGATCGTGGCAGTAAACTTTAGTTAAATATTGCATTCCGATGACAATCCAGGGGAGGACGTTGTAGGAAAGATTGATTGAAGTAGTAGGATTGGGTCCAGTTTAACTATTGCTGGTGTTTTGTTGTGACATGCTGTTGCTGTGCAATAAATACTTTTTAACTGATAAACTTGGCAGCCACCTTTCTCGTCACTTATGACCGTTGCCTTAGTTACACGTGTTCAATGCCCTCCTCACGAACACGTCGGCTGTTGTAGGGATTAATTGGACATCACGGCCTCTTTCTTCTGGTTCAGAAGGCAATCCTTAATGACAAACAGTTGTGGATGTAGATGTTTCTCCTAAACCACCAAGCATCTTGCAACCCCTAAGATTTTTCTTTTGGCCCATGGAAGGGGTCCTAACATTACTGTCACCTACTTTATACACTTCTATTCAACCAAATGATTGCTGACTGTAACCCTGACGATGTGCCAAATCTTATAATAAAAGATTGCATCAGAGTTGTGAGTGTACATTTTCCTCTCCTTATTTGATGTCTACCAGCAACACCAGCTCCTTGGGGACATGTATTGCCTGACACCACCATGTGTCACACAAGACAAACTTTGGCTTTATTGACGGGCCATAAAAAGTGAGAAGGCAATGTCATTTAACAAGCGGCAGCGAGCACAACTCACAGACTATCTCAAGGGGTGCCTCACCTGTACGCTCAGGTTAATGCCCATAAAAGGCTTTCCTCCAGGAGGAAGTGGGCGGGCCGTGCGAGCGTGTGCTAACTGTGACAGGCGGTGAGTGAAGCAAGAAGAGCTGAGATAAGAGAAAGGAGGGCTGTGTGAGACGCCGGTGAACACCTGAAACCATGCCTTACGGCATTTCGAATTGTTGGCTAGCAACGACGAAGCATAATAATGACACTGTGTTGCAAGGCCTCCGCTTGCGTGTGCGCCCCTGTGTGTCATACAGACCTCCCTCTCTCCACCAGGTGGTGTGCCTACCTGTCTGACTGTGGAGATTTCAGTCATCTCCTGTAATTGCTTCAGCCCAAACTACTGTAATGATTTTCACCAACCAGAAATTATAAAGCTCTACATGACTCACTTGTACAGTAACTACAATAACTGTCTCTAATAATTGATTTTGGTCTTATGCTTCATCACATAGAGACTCGCTTAACTCAGATTACTGTTATATGAGCTACAACAGCCACATTATAATAGACTGCAAAGGGAGACGTTTTCATTTATAGTGGAAACCATTTGTCTAGACTAGTCTGGTCCCTTTAGTGTCCCAGGACCCCTCATGTCTAGGCAGGAAATTGTTACTTATGCTATGAGTCTATCCTCACACACACCATAGACATAAACACACTTGTATTATCCAGTTCAAGTGAGGATGAGGTAGTCAAAAAATGATGTCATAGCCTGATCACTTTACCCGTCCTTCTTCCTCCTCCTCCTCTTCCTCCCAGGACCTGGATGTCAGATCAATGAGGAATGGAAGGAATGAGAAGAGAGAGAGAAAGACTGAGTGCATGTGTGTGTAAGTGGCTGGTGAGAGAGAGAGGGATGAGTTATTGACAGGGGGAGGCTCCTCGCTGCCTCCGTCCTGAATCACTCAGAGCTGATGACATGTCTAAAACTCTTATTGATACCATGCCATGTCAGCTATTCGCTAGTCACACTGTTTCTCAGAGCCCTACATATTGAGTTGGACAGCGACGTGGGCCCACTGCAGAGAGGTCTGGCACATATTAACGTGAGGGAATCTCCTGGGAATCAGCCTTTGGTCTCGTTCAGTGGTCAGGGCCGTCATGAGGTGGTGTGTATGGGTCACCGGATTCCTCGAGCATGAGGTAAAGTTATGAGTCATACGAGGCTAGCCCTGGCCTCACAGACCGAAGACATCAGAAACTTAATTATACATCTATTAGACATTAGAGCTGAACTAATAACAGTAATTCATCAGTCTTCTGAGGAAACAGTAATGTTTGTGTTTCCCTGCTCTCACTTAAGAATATCTATCAGTGGCTTTAGCTTCAAGAAGAGTGTGTGGAATCTCAAACGTGCAGCACATCGGTACGTAGGCAACTATGCAGCGTCACCAGGTCGATATCAGCTGATAGGGAGGTGGTTTCAAGCGGTAGCGATAGAAAGTGATGATTTTCCAGACAAGGAAAGGCTCAGAGGTGGACGTCATGCTTGGACTTTGTACGGTTCATCAAGTTTAATATTCACTGAGTTCATAAATTAAGTGGGTCAAAGTTAACAGGTAGCAGTACTCACCTCTCCAGTCGTAACCTCATTTTACTGTCACCCCACCTACATTTTTTTTAAATAAAAATTACCACACATATTAGAAGGCCACTGTATAATTTCAAACCTGTTTGTTGATCTACTTAATAAGAAATATGATACGACCTGTTTCTAGTGCCTTCGCCCACATGAAAGCCTCTCCAACAGCCTATTTCATGACATCTCAGTTCTAAATATAAACAGGGTGAACACAACCAGCACACACCAGTCAGTACACTAATTTATAATCATGATTTATTTTATTCAACCTATATTTTACCAGGAATATTCCCACTGAGATTCAGAGAGAAAAACAACAACTTAAAACAAACAACATAGAAACGTTCACATATAAGAAAAAAGCGACTGACTTAAAACAATCAGCAAATTACATCAAGATAATGAATTTACCAGTGTTCGATAACAGGTCATGTGAATAAAGTGGTCAAATAGTCCTTAATCCTTTTTTAAATAATCTTCCATACTTACAGGGGCTCTGCATTAGTGTATACGTGGACAGCCGGAGACTGATTCTGGGATTTTCATCAGCAGGAGGAGACGTGTTTGACGCTTTGTTTCATAACATCAGCGACATTTCTTGGCTCTCAGCTCGGCCACAGTTGTCCCATAGCAAAATGGGGAAATGGACTGGTGGATCCCTTCGAAGATATTTTGGAAAGAATGAACCCATTGCTGAAAAAAAAAGCTTCGAATTTAAATATAAACTTTTCCAATTCTGAGATCATTCAGTTAAAGATACATTCAGTAGTCACACCTGCTTTCCTTATAAGTTTACTGAGAGTGATATCATGCTCCTTTAATTATTTTCCTTCCCAGCAAATGATTGTTAAGATGAACATGTAAGGAGACACGTGCATACGGTACTAACATATCCAACAAACACATTGGTATTCAATTGGAGATGTGTTTGTGTCCACCTGGCCAATATTGAGTCCAACATTCACTCTTCTTTTAGCTGTTTTTGTCTCCTCAGACTCCTGAGTCTTGCATTTCAACTAATAGATTTTGACTAAGTTCATCTGGAAGTTGCTAACGTTGTCATTAGTGCTGAGCAGGTAGTGCAAAAAGATCTTTTTGCTGCAGTTTGAAATGATAATAGCTATTATGTGATCAATGAGACTGAACCACAATGGAAAAGTTGTGGGCCCTTAAAACCATAACAACAAGCTGAAAGACACTAAAACACTGCATACAGGTAGGGGAACTGCAGAGTTCAATGATACTTACTGTATAAGCACAATGCACATGTGTATACTACTTGACTCATGTTTGCAGTGAGTGAAACCTATTTTACTGACTGCTCTGTTTTATACTGCCATTGACTGCTGACTTGTCCGGCCTGTACGGGCCGCAAGTGATCAACAGCTGCTACAGTTTCTCGCGCTCATGTCAAATTGTGGGCAGATTCTTTTGATTGATTGTCACTTTGAAATTGACATTTGGACACAGAGCCTGCCCTGCACTCCCTGTTCCCCACCCACATGCCCCAAGACACACCTGGTGGAGATCTGCACTCTACTAAATGCACTGTATTAGTTCAGTGGGTGCATCTCTTCACACTAAACCTTTCATAGTCATTTGATCCATTGTGAATATTAGCATATTGATTGTAGCAGCTTTAAGGAGGTAGACATTAGATTTAATAAGATATGTGTGGTGCCGTTACCTCCCACCACATCAATCACGACTTATACTGACCTGATTTTCTGCATTCCAATTTTGAGTGACTATTGCACAAGAATTACAGGAGTGATCCCTGTGGATTGGATCTAATAACCGGTCTGATCCCAGTGATCAGAGAAACCATGGCAATAACAAGACAAGACTGGCAGGAACAGTGGCAAACAAACAATAGCGTACGTGCAGGAAACTCCACTTAATAGTTTTGTTGACTGGATAATTTGTCATACAGGTCTTTGTCCCAGAGGGTTTGTGGTATGTATCAGATAGGTGATACGTGTAAGTTTTTCCATCACTGAGCCAGGGTGCTTTTTTTTTTTTTTTTCAGACAGCGTGCAACACACTGGCATTGTTAAGTAAATAAAAACACAGTTTGTTGATGTTTTAGTCAAACATAATCTCCTGTTCGAGATTAGAATTTCCACAGAAACCACGAGAGGGAGAACGCAAAACATCTCATATCAATGTTTGAAGTCAGCGTCATGTCCAGTTTGTTATGGTGTGTTGATGGGTGGAGGTACAGTGTGATAACAGATTAATGAGGTCTCTGTCATACCTTCCCTTCAGCACTAAGCGGCACTGCTAAGGCTGAGCATATGACAGAGACATGAAAAACAGTACCAACCAAAGAAAAACAAACACAATCAGACACCAAAAAGGTATGTCTTGGAAAATGTTATGTGGGTTGGTGTGTACTGCAGGATAAAAATGCACAATGATGATAGCTGAGTGGCAAACAATAGGCCCTTCTTACAGAAGATGTTGGACATGTCAGAGTTGGAAAAGCCCAGGTGTGAATAATAAAACAAATCACTGCCTCACTGTCACACTGTCTTACTGTGGCACTTGAATAGAACAGAGTCATTGTTAATGTTATTAGTAACACCTGTGCTACTACGTTTTTGTTTTGTTTTGTTTTTAACGTGCTAATGCGTCAATTAGTATACCACATGTGAATCTATGTTTTGAATAATGCAGTAAAGAAATCAATTCAGTATTGTTTTTTTTATTGTTGTACTGAGCCGTCACCAGATTTGTTGCACCGGCGTCGCCATGAAATTTGTGTCCATCTTTTTATTTGAGGGGCAACTTTTCGAACCTTCCAGCAATTCCCAGTGGCGTCATTGTTCGCGCCGCTGTTTCAAAGAGAACTGAATCATGTCCGTTTTCCTCACAGGCGCAAATAACAACAACACAGGATACAGAACTGGTGCCAGTCTGCCAACCTGAATGGATCGCCGGTTAACCTTCCTTTTGCCGGAAGATTTCGTGCCCAGTGGCAGACAGTATTGTAAAGTGATAACAATGGTGTTGTAAACCTATAGACATTAGCTTGTGCAATAAACATCTACTTAATAATGATACATTAAAGCAGAAAACTTTTCCAGTGGAGGATGTGAGGAGCTCCTGTGTGTCTGTTTCTCAATACATTCTAGAAGCACACCAAAACATTTGGTGACAGTAGTCCGCATGTTGGATAATTTTACAAGTTTAGTGACTACGAGGAACTTTTAAGTGTTTGTGAAACAGTCTCGTGATTCCTCTGATGATCACAAATGACCTGTAACTGCAAACGAGACCATCAGCAAAAAAAAAAAACAATCACATATATCACATATAAAATCTTCATCAAGCAAAGATCTTTACAACAGATCGTACCGCTTTCGTCAAAAGGGTAGTCACTTTAAAGATATTCTTTGTGCTTTTTGACCACTAGAAGTGCTGCAGAGCAATGTTTGTACGTGTGGTCCACCATGTCTTCTGTATCATGCACGTGCACAAGGACACACATGCAGGAGCTTCCAGGTGACGCATTCCTGACACCTGGTTTACGCTACTGCACTGATTGAAAGTTGGCAGCAGTAAAACACACAAGAAGAAGCAGTGTAGCAATGTGCCAAGAAAATGAAGAGATGAAGAGGAAGATTCCTAACTAGTAAACACGGATGTAGAATTTAACATATTTTTAAAAATCTGTCTCTCTAGATGTTTTATCTACTTTTTGTTAGAAAACTCCACAATATAGAATTAGTTCGTAGTAATGAGCTCTATCACACAGGGAATGTTTGCTGCCAGGTGAGTGGACACTGATATTAGTTATTAGTCTTGGCATGTCATTAGTTTCTCATGTTTTTGTCTTCATAGGTGACGATGTAGGAGATGTAGAAGTCAAAGCAGCAGAGGAGAGAGAAAAACAGAGACATGTCCGGGTGATTGTAGCGTTTCAAGTCAGCAGGGTGAAAGCAGGCGGAGAAGGCCGTCTATTGTTGTGCAGAGAATGGAAACTCTCACACAGCCGGATTCCATCCTACCAGTGCGGTCACGGTGGCAGCACTCTGATAAGCTTCTTCTGAACACTTTCTCAAAGAGTCTGTTGTCCTGCTCTGCCTGATCAAAAATGATTTCCCCCTTTTGAATACCTCTGTGGCCTATTTTCAGACAACAGCTCACAGATTTGGTGGTGGCACAGTGTGAATGTGTACATTGATGCCTGCTTGATCTGATAAGGCATCAGTGTCGTCCGGGTACCTGTGGGAAGTGCCATTGTTCCTCTGTCTGTATCCACTTTAGGAGGCAGGTGTGGTCGTTCACTGCCATTCACCTGATTGAACTCTCGAGTGCCGCACTAACATCATAGCCTCTCCACTTGCGTCACGTATTGTGGTCACCGCTGGCTGGCTGTCTCCGCTTCTCCACCCACAGCATCCATTCCACAGTATCAGTGCATTTGAACACAAAATCAGAGTTTGGATGGAAACCATGGCAATGACTTGTTACCACAGCAGTGACTCGCAACCACAGTCACCACTGCACTGGGCACAGCTTCTGTAGACAGTTGCACAACCACACTGTTTTCCTCCATTGGTCTCTAAAAATGTTTAACTCTCTGGTTTTCAAAGCCGTCTGATTCTGCAATGTTTAAACTCTGGTCTTTGCTTCGTTACAAAAGGGTTTTCTAACTCTTTTTCTACGCGAGATGTACGCTACCGCCTGTCTAAACAACAGTTGAGAATTGAATCTGGAAGTATTTATTTTGGATATATATTTAGCTTATGACCACCGGCCTGGATCATGCCAACCATGCTAACTAGCTGGGGCAGGGCTATATTTACAGAGGGCTGGGCATCCATCATCGCAGCGCAAAAGCACAGACAGGCAGAGAGCGAGGAAGGGAAAGTGTGGCCCATCAGTCACCACAGTCCAATCCCGGGGTTTGTCTATTTAAAACACCTCACAATTTGACCACAACAGTGCCACAGGTCACGCTGTACAATTGGACCTACAGCGCAGCATTCAATATCTGCATCCTTTCACCAAGTGCATACTGCACTCGTGCTCAAACTGTGTGTTTTTTGCATGCACATGTACATGCATCCCCAGAGGATCCAGACTGGAAGGTGTCCAGTGACAGGAAAAACAAGCTGATGGTGACACCTGGGCTTTCTGCCCTGGCACACTGCACCTGAATGACATCACTCAGACACACGGACAAAATAACACATCAACTGTCGAATACAAACGGGATAGACTGTCTGATACTGCAAATAGACGGCCAGACAGATACGCTGGAACACAGCCTGCAATGACAGATAGTGTTAAAGCAGACAGACAGACAGGCGCAAGGTCAGAGAGTGACTGACAGACATACAGACATGCTGTGTCACTTCCCAGGACAGAGGGCTCCTACATTATGTGTTCGACCTAAAGCATGAGTGTGTGGAGACATTCCAAGTATGCATGATGAATCTCATGTGTAAATGTTTTTTGTATACATTGCCAGTGTTGTGTATTTTATTTGACTACATTTTGCAAAAAGTACAGAACATAAAAGTGGAATAAGGAAATGCCAAGTAAAAAAGAACAACTACAATATAATACGAAACCAATATATGTTATATACAGTATATATATATACTGTATTTACATGCATGTATATATACATGCACATAAACACTTTGCTCTCTGTTAGTGAAGCGGAGAGAGGCACTGAGACAAAGCACTCGAAAACATACATAGAGTCACATCCTTTGGACTGTTGCAGAGAATCAAACCTGAGTCCTTCACAAACAAAACAAAACAAAGTCAAGTAGTATTAAACAACTTAAACAAATCGTTCCACAGGCTTGTTTTCGGCAACAAGAGACAGGGAATGTTTAATTTTTTACGTCATGTTACAATCTGCTCACATATGGCCAATAAAAAAGTCATGTATATATAAAAAAATATATATATACATAAATATATTTATATAGTCGATATCGCTATAAATTGCTAAAATAATTTGTTGATTTCATTTTCATTGCATTTTATCTTTTGTTCATTTGCATCATTTGTGTTTCTTGAAAACTAATAAAGATAGTGTTAAACAAACACAACACAGAGAAAGGTAAATATATATGCCTTTATTCAGTCCAGAGAAGCTGACTGTGCATACCTGCTCTTTGTTTAAGTTCATTTATCGGGGCTGTCCAGTGCAACCACAGTCGTCTGCTGCTGACCACTGAACAGTCCCAGCGGGGCAGTTGGGGCTTAAGTACCTTGTTTACCACAATAAGCATTGTTGAGGTAGATGACAGTGGTTGTCATCCATCCCACACAGATTTTCTCAGGCTCTCAGGGGATTTGAATCGCATTCAAAGCAAACCTGTGTCGAACCCGGTCACAAGTTTGCCTCGCATCCAGCACCCTGTTTGCATCCCGACGTGCATGTGTGCTCTCTCAGGCAGCAGATCGTATAGGTTGCACCGATGCACTGCAGCACAGGGTCTCATGGGTTGGCATTTCCAGCTTGGGGCCAAGTCGTTAGCACATTGGAGTGGAGAATAAACCCGCCATGTAGGGATATTTGTCTGTGAGCTCAGAAACACTGACACCCAAGAAGCCTCTCAAATCCCCCTAACTGACTGCCTCTGGGGTATTAATAACACACACCCATATACACACTCCCATCCAGCTACTGATTAACAATGAACCCAAGTTAAGTTTTTATTCTGATCAGTGCTGAAAAAAGGTGTCATTGCATGCCGAGTCTTTGAATCATGAAAGTCAGAAAAGCATCCTTTCCCCGCTGCATGCACACTGCACTTCTAAGGACACTTTGAACACAGTGCGGGGGGCTCGTGGTGATGTTGGGGTCAAGTCTAGGCTGTGATAAGTGTGTGTATGTGTCTAGTTTAATGACATCATGTAAATTAACACCACTGCTACCCGATGTCCCCTGACCATGTGAATGCACGAGCCTCCTGGATGGTGAGGTCATGATGGTCTGTAGATCCTTGTTATGGAGGGGGGGACGGCTGCTAAATACAGAGTAGGGTGGGGGGAATGCTGATTATGCACACCAAGTATACTATATACTATGTTTGGTTCCCCCACCATCACCTTTTCACTCAGTGCACCCACTTACAACAACACCTACTGCGTGTGCTTTATATTTTCAAGCTGCTGGTTGCTCAACTGCACTGTTGGGTATTTTTTAGATGCACACGGGTAAAAAACAGTGAATGTGACATAAAAAGCCAAGATCGTTTTCCTGCCAATAAACATGAGCCACAGCTGCCCCACTGTGTTTTATGACCTCTGGGCAATGGGCAGGGACGACACATACAGCGGCTCAGATGCGTAGGTGCTGTAAATCGTGCATGTGTTGATAGCTGTAGTCTGTGACGTGTGTGTTTGTGTGGTGTTAGTGGTGTCACCCGCTCAAGAAACAAAAGTGCAGGGAAAGGGAGACACAGGAGGCAAAGGGTAAAAGTCTACGTAGTTATCACCAAGCAAAGTGTTGTATAAAAAGTTTATTATGCCTCCTGTATTGGCTTCCAGCCGTGCTTTGGAAAAGTACCACGACAGAGACTCTTGGAAGACGGGGGAAGCCTGCGCTGCATTCCTGAGTCGTGAGAGGGGTAATCACTCAGTGTGATGTCATGACAGGTTGTGCTCACATACATGTCCAGGCAGAGCACCGATGTCAACACCTCACCACGCACCGTTGCCCGACAGGAACATCTTATTTCCTCAACAGTCTTATCAGCAATCTGAAGAACATTGTTTCTCAAGAGATATTACGGCAACAAATATGATTAATGAAGACTTATTAAGCAGTCTAACTGTACATCATTGACACTTTCTGACTGTTTTTATTAGTCCCCCTCTTTGGTCCAGACAAAAATATCTCAATAACTATGGATCACCTTTAATTATTACCAGACATTCATGGTCCCCAGAAGGTGAATCCTAATCTCTTCCTCTAGCACAAACATAAGATTTGTGGTTTTCAGTGAGATACTTTGACAAATATTGGATCGATTACTAATAAATTTGCTCCAAATAGTCATGAATTGAAATAACTTTAGTGATCACGTGGCTCAGTTCAATCTCAAAAAATGCTAGCATTGTTATTATGTCATGTTAGCATGCTGAATAGACATAAGCAACGTGGAGCGTAAGTACAGTCAGTCAGTTGGAAACAAACTATCATGAATGCTAAAAATCAGCCGATTAGCATTGTAATTGTGCACATGTTAGCATGCTTACATTAGCATTTAGCTCAAAGCACAGGTGCAGAACAGCCTCACAGAGCTGCTAGCATGGCTGTAAAGTGATGTCATGTAGAACCGGTCTGTTTGAGAGCTGCCGCAGGTGTTCAAAACTGTAAAAGTGGCTCTGATGGGTGTGGACTTGTGATAAGACTGGCACTGTGAAGAGCATACTGTGTAATATTGCTGTTTGACAAAAAAAGTTGTCCCAATATCTAAAATGTCAGACCCATAAAGTGACACATAAAAGTGATGATATTATCTGAGATGTGTGTGAACTGGCCTCCCTTGATTCATCACAGAGTTAATCTCCTGAGTGTCAGTGAAGTCATCAGACTGTCTGTCTGCTTGGATTGGTTTTATTTCCAGTATTGTTCACGTCAAGCAGAATATGTCTGTCTCCCACACATCCTCTGCATATTTCACATAATCCATGAGGCGCAGCTGAGACGCCGGAATATTCCCTCCCTGCAGCAGGATGCGAGTGTGGTCCATGATAGAAAAATAAACCGGGCTTTTCATCATGGGAGGCATCACTCAGTCAAGGAATCCCAGGCAGACAGACAGACCGGGCAGACTTACTCGTGACAAATGGTTTTTCTCACCCTTTTTTTTTCTCCGAATCAACACACTTTTATTCCATATATCCATTTTATGGCAGCTTGTGAAAGGGTAAAATAAACCACATTATCCAAAAAAGTAGTCTGCAGAGCCTGGAGAGTACGCTTATGTTGGCAAAATGCACCATTCAATTGCTGGGCTTGAAAAATACACTATTTGTCTCAGGGATTCCCCCTCTCATACTACACACACACGAACACACAGTAACTGCTTGGCTTGTGCGCAGAGACATTTAGTCCTTCAAAAGCAGCATTGTGTGAAGGTCAGGAGAGTCTGTGGAATGGAGATCTATCGTTGTGACATTCTCCATTCTGTGAGAAAGGCCGGACAGCCGGCTCCAGTTACATAGGCTCCAGAGGAGAGCTGGATAAAAGGCAACGAGTGTATTAGCTTTGCTCCATGTTTATGTGGATTTGTGTGCGTGCATGTGTGTGTGCGTGTGTGCATGCAGAAGCTCGACAGCATTAGAGAGACAGTGACTACTGAGATTCTGATCTTATTATGACTGTCTGCCTTTCAGACGGATCAGAGGTGAGTGAGTAAGACACAAGGGTATCAGTGATTTCTTTCTTCAAAGCACGTCATCCTAAAAAGGATGACAGGATAAAAAAAGGTGAACATCTTGTCCTGATACTGGTTCTATTCAACATTAAGGCGACAGCTCATCCCTAAAAAACATATTTTTCCTCTTACCTGTAGTGCTGTTCATCCATCTTGATTGTTTTGGAGATATCAGCCGTAGAGATGTCTAAATTCTTCTGAATATAATGGAACGAGATGGCCCTTGGCTTGTGGTGCTCAAAGGGCCAACAAATCACTTAAGAGCAATAAATCATGATCCAGTTACTCAAGATAATCCACAGACCTTGTTGCTAGCAATGTCATCCAGGAACTATTTTCTTTCTACTAAAATACATCGTATCACAGCACAGGAGGAAGCGTGCATCTACACTTCTTAGCTAATGTTGCAGTCTGATACATGTTTACATGTATACACTCTAGGAAAGACGTAAACTAATTCTGAAATATCAACACACACATCTCAGACACATTTGTTTAAACCCAGAAGTGAAACGAGGAAGTGGTTGAATGCTAATGTTGGCTAATGGGTTATTAAATCTATTAGTTCGCCTTGAAATACAGCCCGATGTTCCTCCAGATTTTCACTGTCCATCTTTTCAGTTGTTGATCGATCATGAAACAGCAAAATGATTGTAAAATTCCTAACATTTATACAAGTTGCAACCTGGAACACAGCAGCATTAACACTATCCCAGCATTTGAGCTTCATCATAGGAAAATGGCTGCAGTGTGAATAGAGAAGGCAGACATCCCGATATTTCCAAAACTCAGCAACTCACACTGAAACAATCCAGATGGATAAACAGCACTACAGGTAAGAGGAAAAATGTGTATTTTGGATTTGGGGCTGAACTTTCCCTTTAACTGAAGGTGGGGTAAGTTATGGTTTCTCCTGAACTTACAGGGGCAGAAACTGCAGGGTGAGCTAATCCTGATGTTGCCATCAGTTCTCTGAATTTTAAACAACGCAACACCAAAATGGTGTAAGGTCACAAGCCCAGCACGTACCCAGGGCGGCTGCCACAGGACAATGTTACATGGGTCAGCGTTTCTTTTTGGTTACTGGGCTTATTTCATAATGGCTGGACTTTGACAGTTTCATCACCCCTCCCAAGAAGTGAAACCACAGGGAGGGCAGCGATTTACAAATGCATTTATGAAGAAAGGCAAAAACAACTACCACCTTCCCATTTCACTTTTATTTCCTCTCTTACTTCCTCTTTTTTGTCCATTTGCCTCTGTCCTCCTTTCCACTCTGTCAGGTCTGTCACTACACTATTTTCTTGGAAATGACCCTCTGTACTTTTCCAGGTAGGCCACAGGTCGACTGTAAATATTTGCCGAAGTCTGCCTCAGGAATAATTTACAGGAAAGGGAAGAGAAACAGAAAGCTGACAACCTAACAGTATCAGATCTCTGAGCTGATGTCACCATGAGTACACCACTGTATATCTTTAATTGGCATGAAAAAAAGCTTTAATTTGTCATACCGCAGCTGTTTTTTAAACATTTTCCTATTCAAAACATGTAACAGCAGCCGCCCTAATTTGGAGTTCTGTAAATCAGGACTACCGGCGGTGACACAGGCATGGCCAGCGGTGCTTCCTGTAGGTGTGTCTGAATCCATTCACACTACCTGAATCACTGGGTCATCCTGCTCGGCTTAACCCAACCCTTAACTGTAAGCTGACAGACACATGGAGATACAATCTATTCAGCTACCAGCCGTTAGAGACCAGACCAGTTTAGAGATTGTCCATATGAAAATGTACCATTCAAACGCTGACTAAAGGTATGATGTAGCTACATGTGTACCAGATTATGTTGTGTATTTGCTTTCATGTGGCCTCCGCTCTCTGATAAAAAATGAAAGGAATTTACAGCCTCACATTCAGCAGGGTTTCACGGTCTAAAAGGCTCCTTTTCTGCACAGACAATGATAGCTGACCGATAGTTGGAGCGCTTCCAAAACACGGCTGGGAATGAAACTCTCCCAGTTGAATCATCACAAAAGATGAGGAACTGAATACCAAAATGTCTGTTTCTTGGTTAAAACTCACAGGTCCAAGCTTGTGTGTATAAGAAAATGTGAGTTGAGAAGTCAGCTAAGAGTGCTGCTTAACTTTGTTTTTCACATTTCTGTAATGAGCTTATCGAGTGGAAGCTACAGATTAGACTTTTATAGCTGACATCAGTTATTATGGGACAGTTTTAAATGAATGCAGTGACTCTGGTGGATACAGTATTCTTAATTTGTTTCAGCTCTGCTTCAAATTATTCTGCTTACGACAGGGGAGTATTGTATTGTTAAAGGTGCACTCTGTAGTTTTGGGGAAGACATTTTAATCAGAAGATAAAGATCTTCATTAACTGATTTTTTTTTTATGCCTAAACAAGCTGAATAAACAAACTCTACTGTTTACTTTTTTCTTATGTGGCGGACCCTGCCACCTTTCTAGCTTCAAACAGTGTTCTGGGGACCTTATGTTCCTCTGAGAACAGCTTGTTTATTCAGTTATTAACTCTTTAATATTGTAAATATAAAAATTCTGAGTTTGAATTTCTTCTCCAAAACTACATAGTGCCCCTTTAAGAAATGTAAAATGGGACAAGGATCCAATTTTCCTTAATTGACTCTTCTTGTGCACAACAGAAGACCAACCTCACAAGCACCAGTCCAGCACGTATCGGTGTCCTCCTCATCCTCAAACTTACACTAGAAGTACAACATACCAAACATTCATGGTGGTGATAATTCGACTATCCTTCGTGCTTGCTCTACCATCCCTTCCCTGCCCGTGTATCACACCAATGTAATATTTCCCTGGATCGTGACATGTCACTTTCTCAGTTGTCACTGCATTGCATCACATCCCTCTCCTGATGTGATGCAATGACACTTAGTCACTAGTTGAACTAGGAACCCTGTCTTAAGTTCACCAGGTGCCCCTGATAGTTTCAGTGATGTGGTTTATGCAAGTGTCTAACATACCTACATGCATTCTCAAGGCCTGAGGCATACACTTGTTATGGAAACAATTTAGATAATCCATGGCGTGTTCTGCAAAGTATTTAGAGGAATGCTGTAAGCTTCTAAAATATTCCCTCCTCTTCAAAGACACAGGAGTGCTCCGTGCTTTGTCATGGTAAATGCATGTGCACATCTTGTTCGTGGTTCTTGTTCAGCGTTCACCAGGTGCTCCAGTGTGAGATCAAACATCAGTAAAAGCCAACGTGACCACAACAAGTTCTCCACCTGGTCTTTGCCGCCCAGAACACACAGGAGTGTTAAGTGTGATGAAAGGATTCATTGCTGGTTCTCTTTTATGTCAAACAAAAGCGATTAAGCACGGCCTCGGACTGAAAGCTGGGCCAGTGGAACATTCCAGGAGGGAAACACGATATGTTTGTTGGAAAAGGAGCTTTGAAGTTACCTGAGTGCTGCTGCCTCGTCACATGTTTACTCAGGTTACTACAGCCGGCTCAGAAGGCCTCACACTGGGAGAGGGAGGACAGGAAAGCAGCTGTGTAAAACAGTATCTTCTGTATGAGTCAGTCCTGCTTGTGTAAATGATGTCTCCTTCAGGTCTTAGCTGTACACAGGTAGAAGAAGGTGGCCGCGGGCTACACTTAGCACACTTTTCCCTTCCCTCCACGCCTCATTCATCACATTCCGGTATTTTCCTGTCACAACCTGTATTTGAACTGAAACACTCTGTGCCAGAGTGCATGTGTGTGTTGTTCACCCCACTGAGAGGATAAATCATTGCCAGCTATAGATCCTACCTACAGGTGCTATTTGAAATCAAGGACACTTTGTTATCTCGGTTAATTGTTGGTGCTCAACAGAGGCCAAACTTAAAGGAAAAGCACTTTTTATTACAACACGGATCAGTGTGGCACAGTGCGTTCTGGTCGTGTAGCACCAATTTAAAAAATAGTGGTGTATTTCTACTGTATGACAGCCCAGTTTAAGGCAAGGGCCATCTCTCCAACAGTGAAATACTTCTTTAAGTATAATTTTCAGTTACTATACAGGTATATTTACTTATAATGAAAAATGCTAAATATTGGATCAGCCAGGCCGAAAATTGGTCAACCCAGTAAATATATCTATAATTTACTTTTACTTGTACTTTTGATACTTGAGTACATTTATTGCCAGATGATTACTTTTGATGTTTAAGTACATTTGATATCAGCTTTCCTTTATACCAGACCCCAACCTTTAACTCGTAGTTAACTGTGTGAATGTATGTCCCTAAACATACTGTAACTTTATCCTTAATCTAACCATTACTCTAACCTTGGTAGCCTGAACAACAGCCTCATATTAATTGCATTCAGTGAACTTTGAATTGACATGAATTACAGAAAGCTCAGTCAATAAAATACAGGCTTGTTGACAGTCACTTCTCCACTTATACACTATTAAAGGTCAGCTGTAAACTATCAAAATAAAGTGATAAAACTAAAGTGATGAAACAAATAGCATCATCAGTTCTATGATGACAAAGCTTAAAAGCTTCCATTAAACTTTTTCTTTCTTTGAAACGATCCTATCTCAGAGCACATGCACAATTACTGCATAATATATATCAGGTTTAAAAGCCCTGGTGCCTGGCCGTCTCCTAACATCGTGTTTCATAGTAATGCTGTTTAGTAATGCTTGGCATGCCAGCAATAGCTGAGGTAGGAGCATACTTTAGCATATAGTAAAGGCCTCCTGGGATTTTTACACACATTCCAGAGAAACAAAGCAAAAGCTCATAAAGAAACCTCTCTCTAACGGGAAGCTCAGCTCCTAAAGCTTTCAGAAATGAAACGCCTTTTTTTGCTTTGTGACTAAGAATGCCAAAAACAACCAGGAAGTGTTTTAAATCCTACTGTAGGTGTAAAAATACGGGCGTAAAACTGAAATAGACGCTACCCACTGCTGGTGCCCGTACCCAAGGGGATTGTGGGAAAGTGTTACCACCATGCCAACGGCTCCCCATTGTGGCATTGTGTGTACGTCTGTGTGTATTGTGCCTGCCTTCGAATGTCCAGGCAGTGCTTATGTTTTCCATTTATTCACTTGAAGGTCAAGAGTTCTGCAGTAAAACACACAAAGATTTCTTGGATGAGGCGACGGACGAAACGCTGGTTGAAAACCCCCTCCCTCTCCACTTTTATCCTCACAACAATCACACTTCCTCACTTCAAACACTGTTATTTCAGCTTCTTTGTGTTTAGGGAGTGTAGACTGAAGATCCACTGCCGTACGGGGAGCTAATGAGGCCATATCCTCTTAAACTGTACTCCAGCCATGTTGTGTTTTTTCAAAAAAACGTTTTTAGCTCAAAATGATCATGCAGCGCCTGCGTTGAAGCCACCAGCATTTCCATGGCATCACAGCAGCAGTGATCTCACACAGGCCACCCTCTCTTGACGTCTCTTTGCCTGTCATTTCTGCAAGTTTCGGCCCTCGCTCTGTTCCTTCTCCCTTGTCGGTACTCATTTGAGTCAGGAACTGGTCAGAGAGGAATGTGGCGGCACAGCAGCGTGACACAGATGGTGCACCCACACGGACACAACAGAGTTCATAGAAGGAGGGGGGAAAGAGTGAGAAAAAGGTGCTGTGGCATACTGTAGGTGTCTAATGAGGTGCTGGGACTTTCTGACTGAGGCATTCACACAAGTGTATTAAAGAGAAAACCACATTTGGAGTGTATGTCGTCACTGTACGAGGGAAGTAATGATACGAATGTAACCACAATGGTTCAAATAAAGTAAGGAAGTGGTTCCTATTACCTCCTACGTTCCCATCTGCCATTTTTTCTGAAGAATAAAAAGTCTGTGACACATTCAATCAGTGACTTTAAAGTGTTTTTACAGTGTGACTGCAGGTGTGTGAGCGTGTGTGTTTGTGTTCTGTCTGTACAGTGACTCAGGATCCCAATTATCGCTTGAGGACTGACAAAGGACCAAACTGAGAAACCTTTTTGTGAGATTAGCCTCCAGTAGGTTCAAACTAGCATTGCGGACTAATGATGTCCCATGTATGCGTGATACAGTAACTGGTGTGTCATGTGGTGAGAATGTACTGACCACCACGTGTCTTTCACTTTATCATCTCATCACACCAGGATGCATAATCAGTGCATGTCTGAATATTTACAAAATGGCTTTTGGTCACATTGTGATCCCATGATACCAAAGGGGAAAAACAAAAAGTGTTACATGCAGAGGACACTGGACTTTTTCTGACCCAGTAAAACCCACAAACTGCAACAAACAGGGCTTCGGGGACAATAAGTAGCAACTGATTAACCAGCAACTAGCAGTAATGACTTGTTCCCTACATCTGCTCTGCCAACAACAATAGTAACAACTGGACAGCCAACCACTTTCTCTCAGTCTCTAATCACAGTCTGAGCTCTGGCCAATATTATGTAAAGCCATTCCATCTCCATGTTTCCAAAAGTATAGCATGCGTATCCATTCTGGGGCAGGTTCAAAATTAAAGTAGCACAATCTGCACTTAGAGCTCTTAAAATACTCCCTGCCTTCTCCTCTGCACACTGTTCACTACGAATATCGTGTATGACCGAGTAAGGCTGTGTGAAAAAAGAAAACTTTTATAGTAGCTGGCCCCTGGCCTGAATAAATACTGGGGTTATCTGACTGCTGGAGTGTTCTTGAAGGAGGTGGAAGAGGAAGTGACTGGTCTGGAGGTTGATCATTGGACTACAAGCAAATCATAATGAACAGACAGCTGTGCAGTTTCCACAGCCATAGACACACACAGGTATTCAAATCTTGAGAAAATTCAAATTTTCCAATGACATGATTGGTTTGCATGTGGGCACGCATGTTTGCAGTACATTGTTATTGCTAATTGATACAATGTTTCATCTCCATCTTTAATGTCATACAGCATGACGCCCGAAATGTAACTCACGTGCAGCAGCAAAGTTGCTGCTGTTGGTACTGCTCCTCTAACATCAGTTAGGATGTAGGAGCATGGGTTGCTAACGTTAGCCCATAAAGCACTGCCAGGGGCCAGGTAATGAAGCTGTGCTCTTTTTTATTTGATTCATAGCGTGAAGTTGTGAACGAAATGCGAGCATCCATGCTGTTCTGTCTCCATCAGATAAGTTGGAAATGGCATTGTGATAAATTCAGGATCGCCACGATAACGCAAGAGAAATCACTACAGCTGAAGACAACGTTGTGGAAATTTCCGGTCACGTCTGTGTACCCAAACACCACTGACAACAACTGATGATGCATGAGGGTCTTATAGTGTTGCCCAATTTCATAGAGGGAGATTTCATCGAGGGCACTCTAAAACAAGGGGTGGGGGAAAAATTGGAAAGCTCAGATTTTACACGTTAGCTGTAAAGTACGTTTTTGTTGCCATTGAACTCCGCTGATGAAAACGCCGAACAACGATGAAGAAAGAGCCTCACTATTACCACAGATTGAGTGACACAGTTATGACATCCTGAGTTCTACACTGGAAAAACTGTATAGCCGTAGAGCAGCGTGCGAAAGAACCTGGATCAGCTGAGCGTCAGCAAAAATAGTCATTGTCTATCTGTTTCTACAACAGTTTCGACTTCCAGAGAAAAGCCACAAATCATGGTTGAAAATGAATAAGAACATGAGTAGCCAATCTGTTGTCACGCAAAAGTTTCTAACATTGTGTCAACAACTTCTGACTAAACTGTGCAAAAGCATTTAGTCGGGATTTAGCACACTGTCTGTGCCTGTTTGTGTGTGTGTTTCTGGAAATATAAAGGCAGACGACAGCTGTGACACTGAGCGTAAACACAAACTAAATGTTCAGACATTAGTTTCTATCCCTCCACATCCTCTTCTTCCCCCAGTTCCCTCTTTTGTTTATTTTTAGGTCATTTATAATTTGGTATTCTTAGTGTGTTTGCAGTTACTTTAGGATACTAACACCCACCTCCAAAGAAAGCCTCTTGAAATAGCACTACAGACAGACAGACATGGAAGAAAACGCAGCTATGTTGGTAAGGAACAGGGTACTGGAAAAAGAAAAAAGGAAAACAAAGAACAATCTTTGTGTTGATGCAAGACCGGCCTTTTTCTTGGGTGTGTAAGGTCAGCAGTGTGTCGTCAGTGTGTGTGTGTGTGTGTGTGTGTTGGTGGCTGTGTGCCTGTCTGTGTTTCCGTCTGTGGTGCTTATGACTGTGCAGTAATCAGCCAAGAGGAAGAGCCTGTCCAAGTGCAGACAGCGTATCTCCCCTGGCCTGAGGATCCACCCGTTCACACAATAAACACACACATGCACGTGTAGCCCCACTGACAGACTATAGACAACAATATGTAGGGTTTAGATTACAACAGTGAACCAGGAACCAGGAAGAAGAAGCAAATATATATATTTTCACCAATTGGAACGGGCAAGTGAGACAACAGTGCAGCAGTGTTTACTGTGACATAAATAGAAACAATGGTCTTGACAGAAGGGTTATTTTTACCAGCTGTGAAGCAAACTTGATATCGAGATAAGAGAACGGAAAACTGTCAGAGAGGGCAAAAAGGAAAAATGTGCAAGGCGAGTGTGAGGGAGGGTTGAGATAAATGTCAGAAAAACAAAAATAAAATTCCTGTGGCGGCTTTAAGGGCAAGCTGTACTAGAGGTTGTGAGTTAAAGATCATTCGTAGGGTGTTTACTGTAAAGACTCAATCATTTTTGACTACATATTTTATGCAGGCTCACATTAAGACTTAGTTCCCTGTGTTAGACCTGTCAATTAACTTTAAAGAGACGCAGGTTCCACACTGGTGTTCAGATTTTTGTGAGCTGCGTATGCTTTGTTTACTTTTGGATCATGAATATTGCCTTTAAAGGCGCACTATGTAGTTTTGAAGAAGAAATTCAAACTCAGAATTTCAGTGTTTACAATATTAATGAGGTAATAATACAAACTGAATTTTTTTTTTATTTCCATAACTGAATAAACAAGCTGTTCTCAGAGGAAAATAAGGTCCCCAGAACACTGTTTGAAGCTAGAAAGGTGGCAGGGTCCGCCAAATATAAACAAAGTAAAACAGTATGAAATTGTGTTGTCCTTTCAGGTCATGTTCAGGCATAAAAAAAAATCAGTCAGTGAAGATCTTTCTCTTCTGATTAAAATTTCTTCTCCAGAACTAGCCTGGATGGACGGGTCAAACTCTGGGCTTCTACCCAGGAGACTGCTGTTTGTGTCCATTTCACATTAAAGGTGTAATTCATACAATATGGCCAGAATTCAAAGGTTGCTCCAAAGCATAGGGGACAGCTTTTATTTATGATGTTTCTTCACTCTCTGTTGATAATGTTAGTTCATTTTTGTGCAACTACAATTCTGGCCATATCTCACAAAGTGCTCCTTTAACCACGTGGCAATGAAGGTCCAGTAAGCCCTTTGCTGGTGGATATTGTCATTTGATCCATTGCTCATCTAAAAATATTGATTGGCACAGCTTTAAATACATTTAAATGGTCACATAAAAATTATTCTTCACTGACTCTGGAGTCGATAAAAAGATATAACACGTCTTAAAAATAACATCTGTCTAAGTCTGCTCTGCAATGTGTTGTGTTTAGGGAAATGTCGCTGTCCAGGGAAATTTAGAGTCCTATGCTGAGACAATGACGAAGGAATATAAAGAAAACACAACCTCCAAGGTTTCACAAATAGGAAATGATAAGAGACAGACACTGTTGGGGCTCCCAAAGACGGCTGACTAACCTTGACCAGGAAAGCTCTAACCTCATCGTAACTGTCTACTGTAATCCTACTGTGACACATGAGCGCACAAAACATTTCTTTCAGTCACACAAAGAGAAACATGTGCATTCAATTACTTCCACCCACCCAGCTATAGAATCCAATAATGACTGTAAAACGCAACAGCAATTTTCTTTTATGATGTTGTTTTCCCTGCTTGGCATCGCTTTCAGTAACTATAGAGATGGACGGCAAAGACTGGTACTCTCGAGAATGGTGTTCGATTCAGTGGTCATATTAGGCCGGAAAAAAAAAACATCCACCATTACTAAGTTCAGCGGATGCTCTACCGCTGGTGTACCCGGGCTGTTTTCTCTATATAAGGTGCTATAATGAGATCCTACATACACACTCACTCACAGGAGTGACAAGGAATGTCAGCCCTGGACAGTAGCCAGTACCTACTCACTTCACAACAACCACTGGAGCCCAACAGGCAATGAAGTGAGTCCGCAGTGATCCAAGCCTCTCAAACAAAGACTTGTGGTGTGGTGATGTAACTTCCTGGCAGGCCATGTAATCACTTTGATGTGGGGTCTCTGTTGGCGGACGAGGGGGCGAGGTGATACCCCACTGGGAGGGACGTAGGTCGGAAGAGGAAGAGAGAGGAAAAAGGTGCTGTTAATGAGCACAGAAGCAGGAGGATGTTGTGGTCGGTCACAGTGCGGCTGCGTGGTTTACCAAACTCATTTCCTTCTCAGGCTCCCAAAGCGCTGAGATATAATCGCTCAGCAGCTCCTGACCTGAATGTTAGGTCATAAAGAAAAAACAATACAGAGATATAGAGGGAGTGTTTGAGGAGGGACGGGAATTCAGTGAGAATGAAGATGTCAGTGAGGAGTCTGTTATTAGCGTGGAGGAACTCCCACAGCTGCAAACGCACCTGCAGTCTCGAACAATCACACCAATGTCTTAGAAAAGAGAACTGAGGCCTTATGGGGCGGCAGCCAAGAGAGAGAGAGATAAAGAGAGCATGAAAACAGGTGGGGACGACTGCGATCGAATTCCAGCGTTGACAGTTCGGAAAGTAAGATACAAAAATAGCAAAATAAACAAACACAATCTGCGTGGTTCCAAGGAAAACCTGAATGCCCCTATCTGTTCTAGTTATCTCAAACAATCCCACAGACACCAATCGGTTTCACAGCCTTTGTAAAAGAAAGTATTCATTTAAACCTTGCTGAACAACTGACACACAACCCTCAGAGAGATTTCAAGGGTTAAATTTCACTGACGAACAAGCCAACCTCAAAGAACCGACACAACAAAGGCTGACCTATCAAATGCTTTGTGTTGCCCTCTGATGCCTCTCCGCCTCACATCTTCTGTTGAAGTTGCACTTCAACAGAAGATGTGAGGCAGGAAATAACTGGTCTGTATTTGGGATAAAGAATAAAAAACAAACAGAAAGACAGAGAAAATACCCAACCATTGTCGTGCCATTGTTAATCTGTGAATTGTCTTGTAAAACCAATTGAGAATATGCCTGATAGAAAACTTGTTGCTTGCACTAAATTGTTGCTCTATCTAGTCAATGTAAGCCAATTAGAAGAAATAAACATTGTATAAAATATACAACTTGGCTCTCTAATGCTAGTATGATAAACTAAGTCGGTGAACATGGTAAACGTTATGCCTAATTGTTTTCATAAAAAAATATGAACTCTAAAATACATTTAAGAATACCTACAAAACGACTTTTTGCATTGTTGGGCACATACTGGTGTATAGGTGATGTATAGCACAAGACATATGTGATAAAAACACTTGTGTCCACAATGCCCTGAGATATGATTCATTTGCATCACATAGAAAATGAACACAGCAGGTCTTGAGTTTTCACCTGGAGAACACCTTTGGCTACAGATGTCCAAACTTCAGTCGATAACAGACGAGGGAAGAGTGCCAAACACAGTTCAAAAACAAACACTCAACCACAGCCAAACACCTCGCAGTCCACTGTTAGCTTGATGTGTCATGGCTCTTAGATTTTTGACACAAGTGTCAAACGTAGTGCTCAGTTAAACTGTAGTCAACCTTCCAAGTGCTCAACACACTGCGCCTGTGACAGTTTGGGTTGGGTTGTAAGAGTGACTCCAACTAATCCAGTTCACAGGGAGAGGATCAGAGGATGTATAAAAACAACTGCTCCCACAGGGATGTGTCACATTCAGATGGGGGCCCTATTGTCCCCCGACAAAGCTTTGGTGTTATGTCAAATTCCCGAAATCCACGCTGGGGAAGGGGGCTTGGGGAAGGAGTGATATTTTTCACACTGAGGCACAAAGCCTCAGAGCGTCGGTCTCCGTGACTCACACATGGGGAGGAAAACGGGCTGAGTAATCACAATAATAACCACCATCATCCTGCCGTCTCGACAGTTGCTACTAACCGGGACCTCCTCCTCACCCAATCAGTTACACAGAATCAGATCACTCCTCAAGATGAGACAATAATGCTGTTGATTCAGCTGTGTCGGTGCATTTGTGTGCTGAGCACGCTAATCGTAGCGTGTTACTAATCACTCAATCTCTCAACTAGTAATGGGGGAAATTTTAGCAGGGCTTTTCACATGGCTGACTCCCCTAAAGTGGCCCGTTGGGGCCTGACTCTACGGCCTTGTGCAAAGCTGGTGGTCGTGTGTGGTGTGTTGATAAAGACAGAGCAATCTGGACTGGGAGATTAGCTGTGGTGTAATGGGCAGAGATGAAAACTAGATGTCATCTCTCTGCCAACCAAGTGCTTCCATGGGTTCAGCCCTTTCTCCCACTGTGTGCATGTGTGTGTGCGCGCGCGTGTGTGTGTGTGCTGGCAGAGGGAGGTCAGGGGCGCGTCTGCCACGAGCTCAGCTCTCGCTGTGAGAGAAGCCATCATCCATGACCTCATCCAAGGAAAAATCCCCCTCTCCTGCCTTCCTCTCCTCCCTCTTCTCTCCTCCAGCAGCTGAGCTCTGAGCGCTCCCTCTGCATTCCTGCTCTCTGAACAGCTCCCACACTGTCTCGAGGCTGTGGCAGGAGAGAGGGAACACACAGAGTGTAACAGTGGGTGGACGGACAGACGAGAGCAGCAGAGGGGAAAGTCTCACTGAGGTCACGGACCCCACTAATAGCCTGTGGGCTGCTTAGGCGGCCTCACGGGGTGGGATGTAAATTTGTTGGGGAGTCAGAGGGATGAAGGCAGATGAATGAAGAAATTCAAAAGAGGGAAAATCGTTCCTTTATTTGCTTTACATTTTCCAGTCCTTGATTATGGGCGTTCCATCATACATTGAGCAGAAGGCAGGGTAACACCCTGAACACCTTGCCAGTCTATCAAAGGGCAATACATAAAGACAGTCCAACACATTCGAACACTAGCAGCGTGGCTCCGTTGGTCCCCCGCTTTGGTCTAGACTGAGGTATCTCAACAACCATTGAATAGACTAGCATACATTTTGCGACAGACAGTCATGGTTCCCAGACGAGGGGAACAGGTAGGACAGGTCATAAAAATGATGATTCTGATTTAAAGCAGATGGGATGCAGGTAGGTGAAATACATCTTTAAGGAGGAAAATATCATTTACATTAGCTGCAGTGATCCTCTTAGAAGCAGAAATGAAGAAAGTGACTCTCTCCATTATTAAGACAGCCAGTATGCGCATTACGTCCGAGCTGCTAAACGTCACTGATTATTTAAATCTCCTGACAGGAACATTCAGGATCTAATGTTAATAAATGTTCTCTGTTCTTATACACATCAAAAGCTCACACACAGTTCAGATTTGTAGCCTACAGTAAAACTATTTAGAGTGAAGCAGCCGTAATCCTCATAAATCCTGAGCTCCATCAGACCTGTCTAAAAGAATATTTATTTCAGAAGCTCAGAGTTTGATTTTGTTTCCACTGGAGAGTTTCCTCTGTCCTGTCAAGTTTAAAACTACAGCTTTTAGTTTTGCTGCTTAAATGTGCAACGATATTTGCTGCAGTGACATTAATGTGCGCATGGAAGCATTTAAAATGACTGAAAGCAGCCTCTCTAATCATTAAAACAGAGTGCTGCGCATTGTGAGCCCGCCTGCGTAGGCAGATCTTATCTTACTATCTGTGATCACAGCTCATTTTAAGAACAACACACCCAACAGCCAGCAATATTCGGAGGCTGTTTGAACATTGAAGTGCTTTCTGTTTTTCTTTAATTTCTCCCCCAGTACGTCTTATTGCACAAACACATTGCTTGCACGAATCTGCCATTGTTTGCATCATGTTGCATTCGATACACAGCAAATAGCTTGCGGTCACGGACTGTCAACAGCTAGCCAAAGCAAAGCACTCAGTAAACCCCACATTGGTTTTGTTTAGAAAGCAATTTTGCGCATGTTACACGGCAAACTAGACGCCGACGCTGTTGTCTAACATGTCTGGACCATCACGCCTGCTTGCTTTCTTAAATTCTCCACTGATTGTTTGGTTCAGTGTACAAAAGAAGCTGGCATGATGGCGGCCCTTCATTGCGGCAGTGTTGCTGGATCTCTCTTCAGAGTGACAGAAGGACCGTTTCTGTATTGCGTCTGTCAAATACTCATATCTTTCACATCAGGCACATCAGGGTATTTTTCCACATGGGAAATCCCTCCACTCTTTCAAAACAATCCTTCCAACATCAAACTGAAACAATAAAGATTGCTTAAAGTGTTTGCCTTGGGGGTGTGTATTGGTGGTGGGGGGGCGAGGGGGGTGAGGTGTTCATTCAGTTTCAACAGCAGCCGACCACAAAGGAAACACAGTGAAGAAGAATGCCTTGAGCCCACTCCTTGCGGTAACGAGAGCCTGCTGCCGTCTGCTCTGACATCCGTCCGCCTCTCCTTTGTCATGAGCTGTGGTGTCAGCCAGCTCAACTGGCCAGCACGCGTTGGGTTGATCCTCTAAAACCACCATTAGTCCCTACTTCCACACACACACACACACACACGGGCGGATATGGGAGGAGGTTTTTTTTTTTCATTTCAGAGAACTGCAGGGCATACTCTAAGGGGTAAAGAAAACAGATGAGTCAAGCATGCAGTCATCCCGTCTTCCTGTCTGTTTGCCGGCATGCTGTTGTTAGTTCATTTTTTCAGGCTTATGTATGCGTGTGTGTGTGTGTGGTCGGTCGTGTTGATGGTAATTAGAGGAATGGTCGCTCAATTACATCCAGTTTCTTCCCTTGCTTTCTCTCCACTCGCCTCTTAACCCATCCCCAGTCGCTCTCTGTCTCTAATCTCTCTCTTCTCCTCTTACCCAGTAAGTAATGCGATGCCACCATCAGCCTCCTTGGGGCCTAAATAGACCTCAGTGAGAATTTAATAGTGTGACCATGATACATAACAAGTGTCTGTCCAGCAGGGTGACATCAGCAGAGGGGAATCTGCTGGTATCCCTGCCCAACTCCTGCTGGCATCAGACGCAATTGGACTAAGCTGAGCTGCTTTTCAACACTGCTAACATATAAAGCAGCAGTGAGGAGCAGAGGCGGACTCAACTTCATTTCCTATAAACAAAGAGTGAACCTGACCATTTTTTAATCAAATCTTAGCATTGAGGTATGAAACAGCATTTGTGATACAGCTAGAATATTTTCAGCAATGGGCATTAAGTGTATTTACATTGTTTTTGTCACTGGCAGAGCCTGCCTTGAAATTCAATGCACATACAAGACGTGAAACGGTAGGCAATATTAAATCTAAACGCTGTCTGTCTTCTTTATTTGGATTTTTATCGTTTGCCATTTTGAAGTGAATTCCTGTATCATTAAAACGATGTGACAGTCAGCAACCACAGACATTGTCAAATGTTAAATCTTCAGAAATTTACTGTAACTTTAAAGGTGCAATATGTAGACTTTCGATTGAAATCATTCAAAAACACGTGTGGTCAATTCTTCCATATTGCAAGTTGAAAGTAATAGTAGCGTTCTTGCTAAGACTTAGAAGAGGAGATCAATAACACTTTACTGTGTGCTCTACGGTGCTAGAGTCCGAAGTTCATTATCTTAGCTTAGCTTAGCTTAGCTTAGCATAAAAACTGGATCTATAAAGAAACAAGTCTGGCTCACTCCAAAGGTAAACAAACAAGATTTAATGTGTCAACTTTAGAGGTGAAGTGTTTTGACTCAAGGTTCAAGATTCATTTATTTGTCATTCAAGAAATATGTATGATGTATGTATGTTTGCACAACAATATGGAAGTTATTTATGCTACAAAAAAGTACCACATGTACAGTGTTACAGTGTGGTGTTAGCAGCAACATTTTATTTCCCTTGTAGCTTTTGGTGCGGTGGTAAAACAAAAATAAAATGTTTGAGGTTAAGAGAAAAAGCTAAGCTTGATGAAGTAGTGGAGGGCATGACTCAAGAATGACCAGTCTTTTAATCTAACTAATGAGGGGTGTTGGTCTGCAAATAAATATCCTCTAAATTAATGAAAAATGAGCTTTCATCACAAAATATTTTTGCCTTTTGTAGGCCGCAGGGACCTATGTGGCTGCCTTTGCATTAACTGCCTCTGAGCACTCTTCAGTTTTATGGCTATAAGGAGGAGGAAGAAAAAGGAGACAGGAAAAGGATGAGGAAGTGGAGGAGGGGATAGGGATGTAAGGAGGACAGGAATAAAGAATCAAGACGGTAGCTCACAGGAACTGAAGGGTGAATCAAAGTTAAAGACCGGAGAAGGAAGAGTGAGAGCTATGATGGGCAGTGACGCCGCTCCTCTAACTCCTTAATCTTTTTTATCCACACCCACGTGAAGACAAGTCAGCACCCTCCAAGTAGAAGTTCTCACCTTGACCCATTCTCCTTTATTCTCTCTTCATCTCTCGCTCCCCGTCTCGTGTTACTGTGTCGACCTTATCCCTCACTCCTTCTCTTCATTCCTGTCATCCTCCCCGCCCTCCTCCCCTCTGGCTGTCCTCACCATGTAAACAGGACGATATAGACCATGTTTAACACACTGATCCACCGCAGACTCTTTTTGTCATGCGACAATGGCAGTGCCGCTGTTGTCACCTCGTCAATCAGGCCTGAGTGGCATGCTGAGGCTGGGCTGGTGGGGATCGCATGATGCAAACACATTTTATTTTGCCCTAAGAGGGAAATTGTACAGTTTAACATCTATAACAGACACACTCATTAACATCAGGTATTAATGTGTTCCTGTTGATGATGTCCGGTCAGAGAGTGATTATATTTCCAACTGCTGGCGTGCGCACTTCCATATCAGAGTGGAAACTACCCATTGTTGCTCCTCAGCCGGGCAGGAAGCACCTTTCACAACAAACTCCACACTCTGATTCAATCCAATGCAACCACTACAGCATCTGATTACTTAAGTGTATTTGTCAATGTGTCAAGACTACAGAGTGGCTTACTTTGTAAATGGATTAAGATCTTGCCATGAAAGCTTTCCAAAGAAATATTAGGTGTCTACTAAAACTTCATCATCAGCACACCCATATGCTACAATGATTCAGCATCTATAACGAGCAAAGTAAGTGATTCTACTGAAAAGAGATGAAGTCGGTTTTTCCATCAGACAGAAAATGTTCACTTTATTTCCCTAAAAATTATATCTTTGAAATGTTACCAAAAAATCTGTTTATTTCTAAGTCTAGAGTCCAAGTCTAAAAGTATTTTATGTCACAGACAAAAGCACCTAAAATGAGTTTCGGTGAGCACGCATTGAAGTAAACAACTCCTGCCAAAAATGTATCACAGACAATAGCGATCTTGGTACACCGTCAATTCCCACACAATGAATTCTGCCACTTCCACAGAATTTTGGCCAACCTGAAAGGAAATGCCTTCTGAGCTGTGGAAATATCCTCCCTGAGTCTCTCTAGGAACATTCAAGAACCCTCAGAAGTCGAGGACAAGCACCATGCAGAGATTCATACTGTGACCCTACAAGGAAAATTCAGGAGTGGTGCAGCAGGCGCTGGTGCCTGATGATGGGCCACCACCATGTCGGACGTTATTTCCTGGCTGTGGTCCACCAGGCCACTGAGAAACAGAACGCAGCGAACTCCCTTCTCTCTCAGCATTCTGGCTCTTTGGTGGCCATCAGCCCCGGGAATAGCAGCTATGTGAGCATGACTGCACGGCACTATTTCTGTGTGCTCTGCTACTTGACATTGAGAGGCCGGGATTAGGTGGCTCCACTACTGTAAATGACTAGCCCCTGTCGCACATGCAAACACATGCACACGTGTGCTTTTGCAAATAGTGTACACATTCACACATGCAACATGTGAAATCGTGTGGCACAGAATTTAAAATTAACTGTATTTATTTATAACTTAGAAACCATAGTCGTCAGCATATTGTCGCTGTCACCAGATAGCTGTAAAATATCGACATTTCATAATGTAAAAGCCAGTCTGTTTTCAGCTTTGAGACAACCAGTCTTTTTCAAATAAACCCTCATAAATAAACTCCCATCCCTGCTTGAGGCTAGAACCTTGAGGCTATGCTAGCTGCTATCAGCAGAACACACCAAAATCTCTGACAGTGCCACGAACATATAATGTGATCTAGATATAGTGCTGGAGGCAGCCGAGCCACAGACTTCTGGTTTAGCCTTCTACTTACTCTCGACTTTCCAAATGTTATCAGACCGAATGGATCAAATTGTGATCGTGAAATAAATCATTTTGCAGGGGTTTCAACACTCAATAAATATTATCCGTCGTTGTACAGCCACTTCATTCATGATGTAAACTTCAGGGAAAGGGTTAGGGATGCTTGGGGGGATGCTTGCCTCAAATGGCCCCTTCATCGACAAAGTATCTAGAATTCGACTCAACACGTTTGCCGTGCTGTGATCTAATCTACGAAAATCGCAGACTGAGCAGATACGAATATGTGTTGAGAAAGTTAAATGCTGAAGTGCTGTTGTTCAGTTACTCAACATGGTATGAGGAGTTCCTGAATCAGGTACCACACCCTTCAGCTGAACATCTGTCTTCAACTACAGTGAGCCCAACAGTATCTTGTTTATTCAGTATATATAGAAAGTTTGGGAATCAAACCCACAAACATGTTGAAAATGTGCCCATAGCAAACATGTAAACACACATGTTTTGCTGTGGATTTTTGCTTGTAATGGTTCGGTTAACCCCTGTAACCCACACAGACTGAGCACCACGGCATTGCCCTACCGCATTCCCACACACACACACACACACACACACACACACACACACACACACTCACTCACACAGTGTCGGTGTAACAACATCCGTGTAGGAGGTGACTTCAAGGGGTGACTAACATTTGGCTGGGTCTCTGCCTGCCTTTGAGTCCAGCTGGGTTTTTTGACTTCTCTTACCCCCATTAAACCTGCGTGCGGCATACATGACAGCATTGTTGCATCCTGCTAGTATTTGCTGTATGTGGTCTCTCTGAACTCTGCGGCCTCAGGGGCTGGTTGAGGTCTCAGATGTTGGGCTTGGTGTGTGTGTCTTTGAACGTGACATCTGTTGGGCTGTGTGAGTAACGGTGTGCGGTGCTGTGGCGTGATGTGTTGCGGCTTATCATCAGGTGTTCTCTGGCCTGCGCACCGCACATCTGGCCCCCGTGGCTCAGTACGCACACACGGCGGTGAGTGAGTCCTCACCGCACTCATTATGACAAGACGATGATGCTGTCGTCAACGCGTGAAACTGATAATGTTTCCTTTGGTCCAAAGACAAACATGTTGATTTAAAACACAAACATTTGTTCAATCCAGATAACCAGATTTAAACATAATAAACTATTCTCCTCATATCTACACAGCTCTGACTAAAAATATTTGCCTTTTGAGCTCTGAACATAATAGCACTAATGGCCAGGATACAGGTGCTTTGGTTAAAGCGGTGGCCCACACGTCAGAGACAGGGGAAATAAAAATATTATGTTTACTATAATTACAGCTCCTGAATGGGCCAAAAGAACACACTGGTGTTATCATTATCCAGACGGGCTGTTCAAAAATATCACATTAATGTGTCGACCGGACTCAGGAAGTGAACCAAAGAACAAAAATAAACCTGACCTTACCTAACTGGTCTGATCTGAGACTCCTACGTAAAGTAAACTTGAGAGCACAGCACGTTGACGTAAAGAAGTTAAACGAGACAAAGTTTCTAGTTTTTTTTTTTTATTTTGCTCTGAAAAAAAAAAAATCACATAAATAAAAATCACTTCAAAACTGCAGGACAGGATTTGAAAGGGTGGAACACTTAAATTCACATTTCTTTTTGCTTGCAGCTGAACATGGATCTGAGTTCCAACAACATATTCATACCAGATTCATCTACAGTGCATTCGATATTTGACTTCCCTTTTAAAAGTTTCTTAACAATATGGAGTGAACAGTTTTTACGTTGCCTTTTATCAATCGACAGTGCAATGTGTCCTAATGACAGACACTGACACTGAGGCACAGCACTACGCCTTATGTGGCCCGTAGAGGTCAAAGAGCAGTGCTTGCCCTGACCTCATCACCACCGCTGATGTGCCTTTGAGCAAGGCCCTGAACCACCCCCCAGCTTCTACAGTGGCGCTTCTACAGTGGACAGATCCCACTGGTTGTACTGGGCAGCCTCCAGGTGTGAATGTGTGTAACTGAAAAGCATTGCTCTCAATGAAACCACCCTGAAGAGTCTAATCAATGATCAATTTATTAATCACAGTGCTATTGATCATCTACCAAGTGCCAAAAAAAAAAAATGAAAGCCAGAAATCAGATGTTTATGCATTTCATATAATAATATCTCAAGGAGCTTCTGCATCGTTTGCTTTTCCGTTTCATAAATAAATATCATATTGTCCGATAAGGAATATAAAAACAACTGTAACATCATTATTTTAAAAACTTGCTGAAGGTGGTTAAAATCTCTATAAATACAGTTAGCTTAAATAAATAAATTAAAATTATAAATATACCGTTTTACTGTACACAAAACAAAACAAAAAAAAAAGATGGACTTGTGCAGGAAAATACAAAATGCTGTCTGTTGAGAAGAAAACAAAAATTCCAGGTTGAGCTCTCGTTGTTAAAAATTTTGTTCAGTTCAGTCTCAAACGACCTCTTTTCACACAGTCAGGAAGCAGCACAGAGTCGAGACACGTTCCCTCTTCTTCTTCTTCTTCTTCTTCTTCTTCTTCCTTCGCGCTAATCTATCACCTGTTGCTCGTCACACCTCCAGTCCATCCTCTGAACCGTTAGTATTCCAGTTTCAGGCGGGCCGTCCTCTTCTGAGGCCTTCAGGAATATGTTCAGCTGCCCGTTCGTTTGTGTTATCTGAACGTCTAAGCAGAGGGTCAGGCTAGACAACAACCTCTGTTCCCTTCTTCATGTACGATTCCTCCAGGACCTCCCTTCGCGGTTCACTTCTCTTTTTCTATTTTGAGGTAGAATTTCCGCATCGTTGCCTATCACGAAACAAAGACAAGAGGAAATGAGTAAAACCTTGTTTCATCTAAGAAACAGGAGAGAAAAATGCAGATGTTTGTCAGTGTATGTGTCTGTCGCCCTGCTCCTCACTACTCACCTCTCTCTTTGTCTCTTCAGTGGTTGGACGCTAACCCTAGTTTGACCTTCTCCTCATTCTCTACATCATACGCTCCCCGCTTGTGAAACCTGCAATAAACAAAAGAAAAGGAGCTTGTTCAGACTATTTTCTAAGCTTCTAGTTGAGCCCTTCATCTCTGTGTGAGTGTATGGTTGTTGGTGTGTGTTTGTGGGTGAATCTATGAGTCATTTCCTTACCTGAGCAATAATAGAAGGCCTATGATGACGAGGCAGACGGACGACAGCACCACGGCCACCACGGCCAGAGCTGTGGTCCGGTTGTAGCCCTCCTGAGGCTTCTCCAAAGGCAGCGTGAAGAACTGACACCTTTCTCCTGAGTAACTCGGGTGGCACCTGCACGCGGAACAAAAGGGGAGTCGGTTAATTACACATTAATAATTCAGTGGTGTGAGGTCACGTGCAGGTAGATGCAGGGCTCGTACTTACACACAGGATGGGGCGTGGAGGTCCCTCAGGTACTGACAGGTGCCGTGAATGCAGAAATCCTTGTACTTCCTCAGGCAGGGGTTCCTCTTCTTCCCCTTGCCTTTCCCCCTCTTTCTCCCCTTTCCTCTCCTTCTCTTTCCTTCAGTGCTTTCAGCCTCCAAGATGGCGGACGGGTCTTTGGGTTTGCTCGACATGGCGACTAAAGAACAAAAAAAACGATCACATTTAACCGTCTTTGTTAAGAAGATAAAACAGGGCGGAGAAATGTGAGACAAAAGCCACATCTGAGATCCTTACCTTGTGGCAGCTCCACTTCATAGTCTCCAGACATGCCATCTTCGTACTCGTCTACGTAGTACTCATCATAGTACTCATCCTCATCTTCCTGGCTGTACTCCGCCGTCGTCGCCGTGATGCTCCTGCTCTCCTCCTCTGCCCTATTGTCTTTGGTCGTGTCCAGAAACTTGAAAACAGCTCTGTGCCGCTGCCGGTCGCTTTCATACCTGTCGACTGCAGCGCCGCTCGCCATTCTGGACACCACTGGAGGAGACAGAAAAGTGTTTAAAATGTTAGAACTGCATGCGAGAAAGAATAGACCTCTTAAAAAAAAAAAAAAAACTCAGAAAGTCTTCCTCTAGGGGACAATGAGTGAACACAGGTTAGTGTGCCAAGGTGGGCCGGACCTCTGAGGGCAAGTTGAAACATGTTGTGCAGGAAGAGGCTCCAGACAGGAGTTTTTTGGCTTTCTGTGCAATCCCTGTTAGGAAATGTACAAACTCAGATACAGGGCACGGTCCTTAAGGGTTGGTAGCCATCACTGCCTTGCTTCAGAGCACTTTGGCAGAGTGGAACCTGAGCCAAAACTAGAACTAGAAAGCCTCCCTCAGAGGGACTGCAGGGGGAATATAGTAGGGTGTGGGACAAACAAAGTTGGCATATACTTTCTGTGTCTCATACACACACACACACACACACATGCATGGACAGACAGTTAGCTAATGTCAGGCAAGAATATGAGTTAAAAATAAATGTATCCAGTTACATAAAGCATGCTCTAAAATAGAGAGATGACCCCATTAGCTCCTGAATAGCCTGGCATCGTGAAAACCGTTGCCTTAAAGGTTATGAAGTTTACAAGACGTGTTATGAGCTCGGCCATGCTCGAGTGGTGAAGACAGCCAAGACAGAGGAGACAGTATGGCACAGGTAGACACAGAGAAATGTCCAAAAATGATTCACTCAGTGGACAAACAGGCACAGGAGGGCGCATGAAACTCACCCAAGGCGTGAAGAAGCAGGAGGACAACACCGAAGATCCTCATGATGGCACAACTCCCAGTGGTTTCTTTTTTAGAGAAAAAGTTGAAAATAATAAACGAGGATCAAAAAGTTGTATTCCTTCCTCTTGTCCCGGTGCTAAATATTCCTTCGCTTCTTTCTTTCTCTCTTTTTGAAATTTTATTTTTTTCCCTTTTTTTGTCGAAGTTTTTCTGTGGATTAATTCCGCTTGTTTGCGACCTCTTGGTGCGCCTTCAGAGGGATCAGATGTTTGAGTGTGAGCGGAGCGCAGTGAGAGAGCGTCCGCACAGAGGCACGGCGGTATTTATGGCGCTCCTCAGAGCTTCACCACGCCTCCAGCCCGCTGCTGCCGCTCACAGCACCGACACCACACTGCTGCAGTCTACAGTGTGGGGCTGAACACACAGCAATAGGCTGCACTGATGGGTTGTTAATCACTTTGGTGATGCAGCTACAGTACACTAGGGATTTACTCAGGTAGCAATATTTTAGTAGATGTGCCTACTTTTACTCTTTGCCTACATGTAGTACATTAAGTGGAAGTTTTCAGTGGAAGTACATGAGTAATAAATGAGTCTGTTACTCCCATCTTCTTCTTAAAGATGTTAATCAGAAGAGAAAAGAGTCAAACTCTCTTTGTTTTCATGACTGAATAAACTGAATGAACAAACTGACATTAAAGGACAACAAAATTCGATACTGTTTTTTTATGTTTGGCGGACCCTGCCACTTTTCTAGCTTCAAACAGTGTTGTGGAGACCATATTTTAAATATAAATATATCTATATAGCCTATATAAATATGTCTGCGTTTGTATTATTGCCTCATTATTATCGATAATATTCAAATTCTTCTCCAAAACTACATAGTGCCCCTTTAAAAGTATTTCATTGTTGGTAATACATTGTTTCACCATCAGTCTGCTGTCTTTGCTCTCTTTCAGCCGGTGGTTCTCAAACTTTTTCACGTCCAAGACACTTTATTACAGAAGTGTATGAAAAAGATGGACAAAATCTAATACATTATATCTCTGTGTTACTTATGGATCAAGTTAAAGTGAAAATCAATTATTCCACTTGTGCTGGGGACCCCCTGGAGCCCCACTTTGATTAGATAGATAGATAGATAGATAGATAGATAGATAGATAGATAGATAGATAGATAGACATAAAACACAAAAACTAAGGTTGGTCAGAAACAAGACACAATAAACAGAGATATAGCCAAGAATAACTAATACGATAGATAAATAAATGCTTAATAGTAGTAGTAAAATGTGCGCCTTTTTACATGTCCTTGCCCATTCTCTAAGCCTCGCAGTCTACACTCTGGCTCAAAGGATTCAGTATTGTATAATCCAGATGAGTCTGGTGGCTTAAGCATAGACACACACACACACACACACACACACACACACACACACACACACACACACACACAAATATATATATATATATAGTATATGAGTGCAAAGCATCACTCACACAAATCTAAAGTAAATAATTACAGTGATATTGGACAATGGTAGGCTAACACAACCAATGATACAGAAAAATATATAACTTCAAGGACTAAAACAAACTGGCTAATTTCTCAAGGCCTAGAAATAATAAAAGCATCTTATGAGAGTTTCCACAGGCAAATAATGTGCAGCTTGACTGCGCCACCACGTGGTAGAAGTAGGAACTACACCAAAGCTGCTCTGATTGCACTTAAAAACATTTAATTGTCACAGTAGGTACAATAGGAATTCACTTATCATTCATTCAATTATTTACACCTGTACTATTGCCAGCTTGACATGTCGTAATGCCTTCTGAAATAAAAGTGCCGAGTTTAGAGTCAAGATTAGGTAAAAGTGCATCAACTCTTTCTTTTTCAACTTATATTAATCAGTAAACCGAAGAAGGGCTGCAAATAAACTTATCGGAAGAAAGTTAAACACAACATTACATTAGAAAGTCTTCTTGTGGAAGAAATATATAATAATTTAGTTAAAAGAAACAGCTTTAGCAGAGATATGTCTGCCTCCAGTAGGTGGCGCTGTGACCTTCAATAAATCCAACGAAGAAGAATAAAGTTCTCACAGCGCGCGTGATTGCTCCGGTGTGGTCACGTGAATCCGCGGGGCGGTGGGGAGGGGGGACAAACATGGCCGACGAAGCAGGGGAAGTAAACACAGCTGTTGAGGATGGCGAAGCAGAACTGCAGCGAGACGAGCCCGAAGTTTCACAACCCGCCACCGACAGTGAGCCCGGCGGCAGCGACGGGCCGGAGCGGCCGGAGAAGACTGCTCAGGCGGCGGCAGAGAACAGCTGGTCGGCTCCGCTCCTGTCTCTGGCTCGGAAGGCCACGGAGACGATTAGCAGCGGGGTGAGCTACGCTGCTGCCCCGAGGAACCCCTCGCAGGGGTCCGCTGCGGGCTCCCCGGCGGAAAGGGAGCCTGAAAATGATCTCAACAGCACCTCAAAAAAGCTTCCAGGTAGGCTGTGACAACTCTTAACCTTTGACACTGAAACTTACACCCTTCATTTGATTTAAGTTGTTAAAATACTGCAGCCACCTCAAGTCCATCTCACTAACTACTTCCCCTAGCTTCTTGTCAGCTGTCATTACACATGACTTCAAGAGTAAAACCTTGATTTTACGGGTTGATGTTCGTGCACAAGGCCTCACTGTTCTCTCTGAGTGTTTATATCTCCTGTTGAATCTGCATTGAATGGACATAAGCTTTCATGACATCTTCCCCAGGCCTGCTTATGCTTGACTAATCTTATTTCAATGCTTTTTCTTTGCCTTACATTCTGTACAGTTCTGCCCCCCAAAGATCCCATGTCGATAGAGAGATCCAACCTCCTCAGCATGATGAAGCTGAGCATCAAAGTATTGATCCAGTCCTCCATGAGTCTGGGCAGGACGCTGGACTCGGAGTACCCTCCCCTGCAGCAGTTCTTCGTCGTCCTGGAGCATTGCCTCAAACATGGGCTGAAAGGTGAGACAGTCCATGATGCTGTCCTTTTGAACAGACTTTGTATATAGCAACAAGTTAACTTTCTGGAGAAAGATAGATTGCTAAGTTTCGTCCCCAGGTCGTCAAATACTGACACTTTGGGTCGGCGATGGACCTGAGCCACAAACCCAGAAACTCAGTATTTTACAACCTGAGGTTGAGACTCAAGTTCATTGTGTTGCTTAAAAGTGATCTAATCCCATGTCAGAACCAGTGCTAACAGTAATTACGTGGTTTTCTTTTTTCAGCTAAGAAAACCTTCATTGGTCAGAACAAGTCCATATGGGGACCTCTGGAACTGGTTGAGAAGTTGTGTCCAGAGTCTGTCAACATTGCCACAAGTGCCAGAGATCTGCCCGGCATTAAGTATGCTATACTAAAAACATTTTTCAGTAAATGTGTAATGTAAGATATGCCGAACATCCATTTGACATCTGTTTTATTTTTCTTTTATTCTCTTTTCAGGACTGGTTTGGGAAGAGCACGGGCTTGGCTGCATTTAGCGCTCATGCAGAAGACCGTAGCCGACTATCTGAAAGCTTTGCTGGACCGCAAAGATCTCCTGAGGTTAGTAACAATTAATGTGGACTTTAAAATAGACCTGTGTTATATATTTTGTTGAGTTGTGTACTTACATTATCTTAAATGTTTCAGAGAAAGCCATAATTTTATCAAAGTTAATGGTGCATTTCATTTGGTTGCCTGTTGCCATAACTTCCAGGAGAGAATCAGTGAGTGAGGAAGTTGAGCTGAACTAAACGTAATGTGAATAAAACTTTGACACATTACCTCGCTGTGAGTATATCTGCCTGAGTCACGTCAGATAGATCTTCATCGGCGAATGGTGGTCGATTAATATCAAAGACAACAACTCCCATGATCCAATTAATTAATTTTTCACGTGTGCAATGTATTCTTTGTTTTGTCTTTATGCCCTTCTTTAATCCTCTCTGTGTCTGTCTCTCTCTAGTGAGTTTTATGACTCTGGAGCATTGATGATGGAGGAGGAGGGGGCCGTGATGGGGGGCCTGCTGGTGGGCCTCAATGTAATTGACGCTAACCTCTGTATTAAAGGGGAGGATCTTGATTCTCAGGTGAGTGCTGACCGGTCACTTCAGAACAGTTGCACCTTATTGTCTTCATGAGAAACGAGTCAATCGGGATACATAGTGATCGTTTTCTCTTCCTCTTGTAGGTGGGAGTCATTGACTTCTCCCTTTATCTGAAAGACCCTGCTAACAGTGAGACTCCAAAAGAGTGAGTATGCGCTAGGCTGCTTTTCATCATGTTTAAACTGCTCTATGTTCTTATTGTAGTTACCTTAGTCAGTTAGTATTTTAGTAACCCCTCATCAAATCAAAACAAATCAAATTTATTGTTAATCCCACAATCACAATCTCATTGCCACAGTGAGCTTTACAATCTGTACAGTGAACGACATCCCCTGTCCTCGCCATAACCTGCCATATTGAAAAAAACACCTGTTTTATTCTCTTCTCAGTGATTCCAAGATGACAGCCATATTGGATCAGAAGCACTACATTGAGGAGTTGAATCGTCACCTCAGTGGCACTGTCACCGACCTTCAGGCTAAGATGGACTCTCTAGAGAAGACCAACAGCAAACTTGTGGAGGAGGTCAGGCACACTGTGTGAACTATTGTGTGACTGTGCTTGTACTAGGACGGTGTGACATTGTTTTATTAATTCAATCAACTATCTAAATGGAAGGCGTTCCGCTCTAAAGTCAACATGGCATCCGTGTGCATTAGGTGTGTTTCGGCTGACTGATGAGTGTGTTTTTTTTTCCTCAGCTGACCGCAGCAACAGACAGAATCAACTCTCTGCGGGAGGAACAGGAACAGCTGAGACAGGAGAATGACTCAATTTTGCAGTCCAGCCAGAAAAAGGAAGAGGTCAGAAAGCATTTACAAGTAACAGCAACTAAACCACTCCTAATCTAAATAACAAAACAAAAAAAAACTGTATGACTTGTGTTTCCAGGCAGCCCTACAGGACAGTCAAGTGGAGCTGGAGACGTACAAACAGACTCGACAGGGCCTGGATGAGATGTACAATGTTGTTTGGACGCAATACAAAGAGGAAAAGCGAATTCGCCAGGTGAGGTATCAACAGGACTGAGTAGCAGAATTAGTGTGAAGAAGTACCGAATTAGTCTTCATACTCCATTGTTGGCACAAAGTTAGACAGAAGCATGAGCGGATTTTGACTCAAGCCTTTTGTATGTTTGCAATGCATGATATCAGGAGCTGGAGCGTGAGCTGGAGCTCCAGGTGGGCCTGAAGCAGGAGATGGAGGTGGCCATGAAGCTGCTGGAGAAGGACACGCATGAGAAACAGGACACACTGGCAGCCCTACGACTCCAGCTCGACCAAGTCAAGACTCTTAACCTGCAGATGTTCCACAAAGCTCAGGTAGACACACCTGAATACACCCTTTCTTCCTCTTGAACGCCCACTCAGACAGAAGGCGCATTAACACAGCCTATGTGGCCCTTCAGGACTCAGAACGTGAAGCAGAGAAAAAGCAGGCGAAGGCTGTGCAGCTGGAGCAGAAGATGGATGAAATGGAGAAAGTCATGATGGAGCTAGAGGAGAGGTATGTGTTGCGCATGTTTCTGTGCGTTAATATGATACAGTATTTCTTAACATTAATATGCTTCTTCTTGTTTTATTTTTTTGTGCGTCACAGACTACAGAACTCAGAGCGAGAGCGCAAAGAAAGTGACCAGTCTGATAAAGATATGAAGGTGGAGCTGGAGGGAAAAGTGGATGCTTTGCAGAAACAACTTACTGACCTGGATACATTGAGGTTAAGACTATCACAGTTGGACACTTGGGTCTCATCAATAACAGCAAAGTGTACCAAAGATCAAATATTTACACAATAAAATATCTATAAATTGAGAAATCTATATCAGAATTGATACGGTCAGTACTAATTTGATGTCAGCATCTAAAAAAAAAAGCTATTCAAAGTTTAATATGAGTAGGATGTATGCTTGGCTTTGAAATTTTAAATCCACCTGGTATAAAAACAGTTGTGCAGATGTTAAGTCAATAACTTTCAAGTACTCTCATACATGTCTGATTTTAAGTAACAGTTCTTATTTTAACTAATATTTACAATATGTCCTACGCACATAGAAACTTAAATTGTATATAATAATTGTCATGTTTCTTCTCTCCTCAGGCTGGGTTTGGAGAACGAGCTGCGCACTGAGAGGGAAGAGAGACAAAGCCTGCAGAAGTCTCTGCAGCGGGAACAAGACAACAGCATCGAGCTCCGCACACAGCTGCAACAACTGCAGGGCCTGAACACGGTCAGTGACACACACACACACACACATACACCAGGGTTACAGTCAGTAAACTCTGGAAGTGCATTCTTCTTCTGAAATGATTTGAAGTCATTCTGTGCAGTTTGATTTGCAGAAGTGAGTTGTGTATAACTACCAGACACAGGCAAATAAAAACTTAGAGTGCTTCTTTATGACAGCTGTCAGGGTGATTTAAACTCTGGGGTCAATCCCAATACTGTTCCAATATTTCCGTAAATATATCAAAATTATTAATGTAATTGCACCTGTACAGTATTGTGATGTCATGGTGCTTGTTCCCTGTTAATTGTTGGTGCAGGAGCTGCAGGAGTTGAAGCAGGAGAAGCAGCAGCTGCAGCAGAGATGCGAGCAGCAGGAACAGGCTCTACAGGAGATGGGACTTCATCTCAGCCAGTCAGTACTATAGATGTTATCTTTCTTGGTATTACTGGGTACAATTTCATGTCCTAAAGATTTTTGTGTTGCCTTAATCTTTCTCAAAGGTCTAAACTCAAGATGGAGGACTTCAAGGAGGTCAACAAAGCTCTGAAGGTAAAATGTGAAGGAGTTAAGAATGGCGAATGACTGATAGTGTAAAAAATTTAAAAAAAAATTACTAAAAAAGGATCTGTTGTACGTTCGTTTCTCCCGTCAGGGCCACGCCTGGCTGAAGGATGATGAGGCCACTAGTTGCAAACAATGCCTGAAGGAGTTCTCTATTGCGCGCAGAAAGGTAGGCTCCTGTTTATTGCATTTAATTTTTATTTCTATAAAATGTATCCTCACGGCAATGTTAATAATCTGTTCGCGTTTGTGTTGCAGCACCACTGTAGAAACTGTGGAGACATCTACTGCAACAGTTGTTCAAGTAACGAGCTGGCCTTACCCTCGTACCCTCGGCCTGTGCGGGTGTGCGACATGTGCCACTCCCTCCTGCTGCAGAGAAGCTCCTCCACGACTTCCTGACACGACACCTTCAAGTTTTTACAAAGAGCTTTCTAACACTGCACATACTCATCCACTATGATTTTAACTACCATGTTACTACTTATGTTGACAGAAAAATGTCATCAAATCTTATGGAGATGTGATTTGGTGTTCCGTTTCCACTATTACCTGAAATTCAGGAGCATTAGTTCATCTGTATTAAATAAGGGGCCACCTTTTAACACTGATGGGATGAGCTAATATGCAGACTGTATGTTAAGGAGACTTGACTTTGCATAGAGGTTGATAGAGAGTAGTATATTTATGTGATCAAAATTTCTTTGGACACTTGATAAACTGAAAATTTCAGGATGAGTAATTATTCTAATCAAACCATGGATGTATATTTTGTTCAGGTCCCACCACAGTTCATGTTAGTTTTCAGCTGTTGTTGATCATTTGTGTAGCTGGTTTGCATGATCTGATGTCACCGTGTTTGTGTTGTTCCTACATCATAATCAGTATTGCTCCAGGACCATTACTGCAACTGACCGATCACGTTTTGTGACATCAAAGATTTGTCACAGGGAAAATATCCACACGGGAGAAGTTAGACTAACATGTGGTTAACATTGTGAAAGGTGTTATTTCAAATCACCTCATGATTTATTCCCCAAAAACTGACCAGGTTTTTTGTTGCATAAACTGCAACAGAAAGCTGATGATCTTTCTCTAGATAGAAAGCTAAAAATATAAAAGTCCGGTGTGAAGGGTTTCGGGGATCTATTATTTGGAATGATCTTTTCCTTAGTGTATAATCACCTGAAACTAAGAATCATGTTTACGTTGCCTGAGAATGAGCTTTTTCTATCCTTGCACGGAGTCCAGCATGTTTCCACAGCCGCTATGAATGGACAAACCAAACACTGACTAGAGAGGGCCTTATGCAGTTGCAGTTTTAGCAGCCACTGTAAGGGAAAATGAGATGAGGGGTATATCAACGCTAGATGCCACTGAATCCTACACCGTGCATCTTTCTAAGAACCCTGACAATAATTCTACTGAGCCTAAAAACACTACAAGTCCATATAACAATTAGTTCAATGGTGGATACAAACCCTCGTCTCCCTGGTTGTTTTTGGTCGATTGCAGAAAGTTCTTGGAGCAACATTAATTATAATGTTGCAAAATGTAAACCTACATGGCGATAACAGATGGACCAAGCTAATTCAGAGTTCACTTGTACTTCACTTTGATATTGTTCAACCTTTCATGGATCTATTCTGTAACAATACTTACAACTATGGCCCCACTGCTGGATACATGCAAACATATTGTGTAAATGACTGTAGAATGTTAACAAAAATCTAACTATTTTAGAATGTATTATACAAACAGGGTTTTTGTGGATTGTGTTAACTGCTACAAAGCCATTTTCTTAATTTGGGAATGGTGACCAAACATTTTTTATCTAGATATTTGATAAATGAATAAAGCCTCCCTTTTTGCAATGCTTGTTTCAATTAGATATTCCAGACTGTTTATTCACTTTGTGCACAGGAAATACAAATAGCATTTGAAGCAGTAGAAACCTTCATGTCAGCAGATTTGAAATTCATCCAGAGAAACCGCCCTGTGACACTTTAAGAAAACGAAACATGCTCTGACCATGAGAAACCTCAAATTTAGATTAACATTTAAACTGGAAATAAAAAGGCTAGACACTATGTAAAAGATGAAACAAGGTCTAAACATCAGAAGATAGACATTTTCTGATTCTTTTGTTCATGCACTCAGACATTGAAATGAATGTTACAACCACCAGCACAGGATGAGTCAAGTTTGAGGAGCAGCCAGGTGCTTGGAGAACAATAACAAAGACAACACACGTCCTGGTAATGAAAATTTAAAGCATGGTTTCTGTGACGTGTCAAACAGGTGAGGAATGGGGACGACGAACAGCGCTTCTCTGACACTTCTTGTGACGCCAGATCTCACTTCTCTCTGAAGATCATTCACTTTAAAAAAAACAAAATACAAACCCTACCCCTCAGTATTTCCAAAACCTCACCTGACCCTACCCTAATGTTTACTAGGTGAGACTCATGTTTCCAGTCCTTCCAGCAAAATGCTGCATTAAAAAAAACATCAAATTAAGGGAAAAAAAGAAATCTACATTCCCCATCCCCCACCCAGTCCATTCATAGAGCCTCTGCTTCCTCCTCCTCCACCGCCGCCGTAGTAACTGCTTCCCATGCCGCCCTGGTTACCTAACAAGAGAGAGAATACACACTATAGGACCGTGGAGTTCTTCAAGAAATCACACACAGAAAGACTGCATTTCTATACTTTACAGACGACATAAAAAGGTGTAGTTTAGGATGAATGAAGAAGAAGCCTATTACAACAGAGCTGACACTCACTATAGTCACTGTAGCCGCCCATGTTGCCCTGGCTGCTGTATCCACCCGAGTACCCCGAGCTCAGCTGTCCACTGCTGTAAGACGACTGGTTCCCTGTGGAAAAGTAAGAAGGCACTACATCAGGTTCAGGACTTTAAAACATCATATTTATTGCATAGACGTTGTTGGCTGATACATTTTGAGATGCCCTCGCTTATCAGAGAAAGGGGCCAAACATCGACTCCGCAGGGATTTTTTGTACTTGTGTGCAAGCATTTCCATCCAAACAACAGATGCCACTAGTCACCCCATTACTGATACTCACCCATGCCACCCATCATCTGACCGCCGTAGGCTCCGTTACTGCCACCTGCTGTTGAGTTCAAAAACAGCTCCACATAGCGGTGCTCTGAGGGATAGTGAGGGAGGGAACATCTCATGAGACTTATGAACATCTATATGCGGGGTGGAAGTGGTAAATCACTTTTTAAACTCACGCATGTTGGCTTTGTCTTTAGACATGGCTGCCACGGCATCCTCATGTGTTGCAAATTCTACATCTGCCTCCCCAGTTACCCTGCCATCTGGGCCGATCTCAATATGGACCCGCACTGGATTCAATGGCGAGAAGAACTAAGAAATGAAAACACGGACAAAGTCACACACATGTTTTGTGCAACCTCAACATCTGCAGTGTGTACAGTAGTAGAAAGGACGTCAGCGAGCAAATTAGTTCGGCTTTTCTTAAGTTGTTCCTCTGACTTACATTGTATATGTCTGTCTCTGTGGCTCTGTATGGCAGGCCCCTCATGTGGACACAGTGGCCTGTTGTACTCTGGAACGAAGAGCCGCCATCTCCATACCGTCCATCTGATACACCTGAATATACATAAATGATAAACACATGGTCTCACAAGGATCTTACTGTTATTTCTAGAAGTGATGATGCATGAAGGGACAGCGAGAGGGTAAAAACAAACAAACGCACAGATTAATATCACTTAATCTGAATTAAACTCGACACTCACCTCCTCCATAGCCTCCGCGACGCATTCTGTCATAAGATCCGCCTCGACCCATCATGTTGTAGCCACGACCACCCGAGGGCCGGTCATAGGGGCCAGGTCTCTGCATGCCCATGGGCTTCCGCTGTGGTTCGTAATGGGTCCGCACCTCAGCGCGGCTACTCTTGAAGATCTCAATGTACCTAAGAGCATAGACATACCACAGTGAGCACATAGGGAATGGTCAAGGCAAAGGCTGCATTTGCTCAATACTGGTGAAACTGGGCTATGCAGATGCTGTCATGGTGTAGTCCATAGGTAGTAATATCTTTGACTACTTAATGCTAGTTTTTAATGAAATAGATAAAAAGTACTAATTAACTGAGTTGTAAAAATGAAGCTGTCCAAATTGATAAGGGCCTTATTGATGATTACACTTTTCTTATGGTTACCTGAAGTGAATTATCTGATTCAATAGAGCGTCCTGTGTCCTTGCCATGACAGCCATTGTGCTGGTTTTAGAGGGACAGAGAGGGCTCCAGCCCTTTTGCAACCCACTATAGCGTTACCTGTGACAGTGGGCTCCAGATCCATGTGTACAGTGGCCCTCTGATTTTACCACCAGGGAACTCCTTACCATTTATCAACCTAAACTGATGTTTAGACACCATTTGTTCTCAACATTAAGCATGTACTCTAATTCAGTGATTTTGTGAATCTTCCCATTGAAGATTGTGAATGTGTGTCATATTTGGATTCAACGCAGAAATTTGTGTATGTGTTTGTGGTGAATTAGCCAAGATTAATACAGTGTCCATTTGGATCAGATGTTGAGGGTGCACACCATAAGAAAAGCAACTTATCCAGCCAACCAACCAACCATCCCCACCTGTGCCCTATTCTTTCCTTGTGTTTCTTTAGAGCCTTTTCAGCTATATCCTGTGAAGCAAACTGCACGAAGGCCTCCCCCGTACTCCTCCCCTGGATGTCCACCGGCAATGTTATCCCATTTGGCACGATTTCCAACCCTTCAACCCAAGGACAGATAACCCCAGCAGGGGACATATTAAATCACATGCCCAATCACAGAGAGAACTTTCTCTAAAGAGAGAGATAGAAAACTTATGGAAAACTCTATACATCATCACACATACCAGTTCAGTTTTTTTAACCAGTGACTGGCCATTTAAACGACTCACATTTATTGTATTCTGGGGATAAAATAGAAATGAGAGGATAGAGGAAAAATATGGAAAAAGGGCACTGTTCGGGACATCAGGCTAGTATTGGTGTGTTGATGAAGAGAGAACAAGATCCTGGTGGGTGACATGAGTTAAATTACTGCTCGCCCATTAGGAACTAAGCTAACACTTGGCATACAGTGTATCTAAGAAAATGTAGGAAAAAGACAGGAGTGTGAGGAAATGGGGAAAAGAAACAATGGCACTGGGGTAAGACTGTCCAGTCAGTGATGAGTGAGACCCATTCCATCATTAGTTAATTACCAGTAGGCACAGACAACTTAAAAATTCAAAAATAAAAGTAAAATATCACATTCAATTAAAAAGGAAAAAAAAACAAACATATGAAAATGGACTCAGGTGGATATCATGGGCAAAGATGGGAAAAGGGTGTTGGTATAACAGATCCCTGCAATTAAACTAAACAAAGTTCGCAAATAATTACTCCATTTAAAAATTATGACTAGCTTCCTTTTCTGGTGTAATTTCCTCACTAGTCACCGATCAAAAAACATTAATAATTTTATTTTTCTATTCTAAAGAAATACACAATAATCATTTTCCAGTGGGATATTTACTTCTTTGTAAAATCAGATGCAAGAACTGTTAGGTGTCCACAAGAGAAAGGAAACAAGAAAAGGAAGATGAAAAAAACAAAACAACAAACAACAAAAACAAATCCCTTTTATCACCAACATTACATTAATGGAAGTTTTACAAGTAACGACACAGCAAGGCTTATTCTTACCTGAGAAAAACTGTACTATCTCCTCCTTGCTGCAGCCAAATGGAAGGCCTCGTAGCCGGACAAGCCCATCTCCTGCTGTTTCTGGACAGTTTGGACCAGTGTGCTTCATGACCCAGTCCATCTCGACATTGTTGGACTTGAAAACTAAATCACAGGACATAATAATCAGTTATCACTGCTCTATGTTGAGATTGTTCCAAGGAGTGATTATGAGCAAGCAATTTTACACACCCTCTACATATCTGTGACCCATTGTTTCTCTGTCCTTCTTCACTGCAATCTTTAGGTCTTCCTCTGTCTCCAACTCGACAAATGCTTCTCCGCTGGGACGCCCTTCTCTTGTGTAGGTGAAGTGGATGCCACTTCCATTGTTGACAATTTTGCAATCTGCATTGGAAATGTAATAACAAATCATTTAGGTTTCTTTACTTGCTGATGTATTTTTCAACAAAAGTAGTATATGAATGCCTACCTGAGAAAAACCTCTGTACTTCATCTGCTGAGCAGGACCACGGGAGACCCCTGATGCGAACAACATATCCCTCATCAGCCATGACTGGTTACAATCCCTGGAGGAAAGAAAGTAGTTTAAATTAGTACGATGAAGTCTCTCTAATGCATTCAGATCAGATATCACTAGTGTTAGTAGAGATGAGCAGTATGATTACAATCTTGTTTCATGGTTTTATCTGGATCAAAAACAAGTTTCTGCAAGATTCTTCTCATTTACGTTCATATCCTACATTTTAATACACCTCTGCATGACCTCGCAAGCACTTGTTCTCTACAGACAAGTTTCCACAGTCTCTCACATCCTTGAGCTAGTAAATCCCAGAGCACTGTAGATTTAATCTCAGCGGGGGGAAACTAACCTACATCAGTAGAATGTATTCGCAATTATTTATTTCCTTCACATCACTAAGGCCTAAGTTATAAATCTTTCAGGCTGAAGACGTCCCCAAGGGTTTGAATGAGCACAGGCGTCTTTGTGAGTAAGTTGGCAGCGCCATCTTGAGGCGGTCCAATATTACAAACCGGTAACGTTATGTGCAAAATACATACTCTAAGTGCTGTGGGTTTCCCCTGCTATAAAATAACATTGTTGTCTAAACAGAAGTCGCAAGCAAGTATCACAATTAGCCTATTCCCAGCTCTTCCCAACAAAATGCGGCCACTTCACAAAAAGCGCGAACCCGGAGTGCTGCTCAGCTAGCTAACGTGAGCGACACTAGTGTGCAGCATCGCAACGTTACTTTAATTCGACAATATTCCTGGTGTTGGAGCTTTTCGTTAAATCTTGAGAGTTCACACACGTCAACTAATGAATTAGTAATTATGGACCTCGTTTACTTTCATCAAGGTGCGTGGCCCTTAGCACGTTCACTACCGCACCCCGACACAAGAACAAAAGCGGCCCTCTTAGCCGACGCCATGTTACTAGCTAGCGTTAACAGTTAGCTAGCTCTCACGCTAGCATTCGCTAACTTACGGTAATATTATACAAAATCTTGTATGAATACCAGCGGCTACATAGTGGTATTAAAGTACGAAAACACGACTTTGCGTTTTGCTAAGGCAAATTGAACGAAAGCTGCATTTGTGAATTTACCTGATTCCTGATTTGTAGATACAACACGCCGGAGTTTGTATGACCAGACCTGCGTGATGCAGCTGAAAGCCTTGCACTGGGTTGCCAGAGCTCAGCAAGCACCCCCCTTTCAGGAAGTTCAAAACGACGCACTTCACTCGCGTATGTTCCCAAGTGAAACACGATCACTTTATTCAACACGTCCAAACAATTTAAACACCTCTTTATTCAATTACTAGTATATTTCCATGTTTTAAATTTAATCAGATAGAAGAAACCCAAGTTTACTAAATTTCATGTAATAAGTTAAAATTGAGGGAAAGTGTAGGTTTTCATACAAACCTGGCAGTCCCGGTTGAATAACCAATCGCCTCCGACTGGCCTGCGTCCACGCCCAAATGTGATGACGTTTCCGCCATAGGCCCTGGCTGACCGGGCGGCATCTCCTGGCCTACAAATCCAAGTAACCCTGTTTACAGTTCTCACCAACTAACCTGTAAAGCCTTTCAGCTTCTTTTGGGGTAGATACATGTGCTTCATAGGCCATGTTTCACAATAAGGCCACAGAGCGCCCATGTGTATCGGTGCCAACTCAAAATATGACAGTTGTGACACTGACAATGGACACATTATAAGACAACTGGACCAAAGGCAAACCACAATAGATTTTTGAGTTTTTGTGATGATGAATATGTGTAACTGTAGCCAAACCTAGAAAGTAGAAGCTTATCTCGGTCCATTGTCGAAACCAGAATCGACCACAGTAAGCCTTTGGCTGTGACTGACAGACTCCTAGTTTATAATTTGGGCTGAAGCAGCAGGCAAATCTTGAATAACAAGCCAAACCAAGATGTTGGTGCTGTGGTAGCTTGAGGGTGATAAAAGTAAGGCAAGTGTAGGACACTTGTTGAAGTGGGCAGGATAACTTTACCTTTAACAAGTTCAGAAATTACTTTTAAAAAGGTACTTGCTGCTACTTTAGAGAGGCTATTTTGGGGTCAATGGCATAACACTAATAAAGGATAGTTCCAGAAAATTAATTTATTTAGCATTAACTAATGTAATGTAATTAAGTATCATGTTGAAGAGCTGTTACTTGCCTTGAGCTTTGAGACTTTCATTTTGTGATTTATATATACTTCTTTTGCACTTTTTCTGAATGGCTTACTAGTTACTTTGCATAGCATCATAAAATATGATACGTCTGTGTGTATTAAAGTATGAAAGAGGATATTGTTAGACTGAATCACCCGCAACATTAACATACTGCTTGGTCATTATTAATTAATCATTAACATTATTTAGTATATTTACTTTTGATTCCTTAATATATTTTAGATAATACATGTTTACTTTCATGAGTACGTTAGCTAATTTTCAAGTGCAGGAGTTCGGGAGAATTTTTTGAATGTGATATTGCTACTTATTACTTAAATTAAAGATCCAAATAAATCTTTCAATGCCTGTAGCCTAGATTTATGAATATGAAGCATGCGATGCTAAAAAAGAACATGGTCACACATAATAACTATAAAGGCGCTCAAATTATGTGACATTTTGCTAAATGTCTCGCAAAAAGTTGTAGCCATCTCTTATGTGCTTTAAGTCTCACAAACTATAATTGCATATTGATATTAAAATGCATCACCCATATCCTAGAAGTAAACTAGACATATTTACAATGACACCACAGACTGTTTGGAGACACACTCGCCAGGGTTCAACCGAAGAAGTGTTCTATCAGTGTAATACACGTCTTTCAGCACAGACATTATTTGTTTACATGATAAATAAATAAAAGACAGCAGTTTTAACTTAAGACCAATTGGTTGAGTTAGGTCATGATGGGCAGATGGCTGAAGTCAGTGGCAGTGCTGTAAAGTTCAAAAGAAATATTCACTGGAGTCCCTATTAAGACTTTTACATTCGTGATTACTTTACATTTTGCACCAGGGGGCCACTTCAAAGACATGTTTATGCCTCAGTGATTTGATAATGAAGTTATTGATTACTGTGAGTGAAGTCACTGGTGAAACCTATGTTTTTTTTGTCTCTATTACCTAGGCCTACTGAATAGGTTGAATTATTTCATGGGATTGTGTGTTACTAATTCACAGCAAAACATTATGTACACATGTAAGCAGTTCATTTTAAATAAAAAAGTGTGATTATGATAAAGTGCTGAACTTGTTTTTTTCTTGTTTTTCTCAGTGTGTGTGTCTTTTGTCTCACAATATTTACCCTGAAACATGTCCCTTTATTTCTTCTAGCCTTATTCTAATCATAAATTGTGATCACTAACACATTAAAGTAATAAATTGCATCATTTATAATTTGTGAGGTTCAGTTTTACACTGATATTTTTTCTCATTTAAAATCACCTTAACTGTGTGGTTAGAAGGAACCAGAATATTTTGACTGTAGTCCCTCCTTTAATGATATTACCCAATAAGAGTTTACATGAACTAGTAAAGCTAGCTACCAGTTAAGTTGGCCTACCATGTCATGTCTTGACGTTCGTTCTACAGCCTCGTGATATTGGTAAACCTAACATGACGCTGCGGTCTCGCGTTTGACAAGCATTAATTTTGACCAATTGAAAGCCGAGCTTTTTCCAGCTCCGCCAATAGGATTATCAGGATTCCCTACAGGGGTGGTCTTTCTGAGAAACAGTGCGTATCGGGTTAGGTTGTTAGAAAGTTAATGGCTGGGGGAAAGAGATCCTCCTCAACCCTCGCTTCGGGAGAGTTTCTGGATTCCCTGAAGTAAAACACGCAAATATCCTAAAAGAAGGAGCCTGAACGGACGTTTAAGTAAACAGCTAGCTCGTTAACACACGTATTGTGAACATAAGTATGCAGGATGCAGTAGCCGGGACGGCAATGCTGACGGACGGCTTCGAGGACGAGATTGACTCGGTGACTCCTCGCTCCCCAGTGGCAGGGATGGGGGTAGGAGCGACACCAGGAGGAGTCGGACTAGGGGGCATTGGTATCGGTGTAGGTGGAAAGAAAGTACGTTTGTACGGCGAACCAGGCGGCCCTGCAGCAGAAAGACTGGATTTCAAACTAGCGGCCGCGGCCGTCCTCTCCTCAGGTCCAGGATCCGGCAGCGACGAAGACGAGGTTTCAGAGGTAGCTACGCTAAGCTAAGCTAGTTAGCTAAGCCTAACCAGAGTGCTAGGCAACATTCCTCTCCTAGCGCGAGCTGCCTGCTAGCTAGCGAGTTAGCACACAGTTGGCAACCACCCCCTCCCAGGCCGCTGAAATTACGTAAAATAAACCAGCACTTTAAGCGAATAACACCTCTTGTCAGTCCAGATGCCTATGGAGTGTTGTGATGTCGATAATGTTTGGTGAGACACAAGCAGTTGTTCACGCTAAGAGGCTGAAATGTTTTATTTATGCAGCGCAGGCTGTGACCACGGCCTAGTTCGGGTGGAAGCGTAGACGGCCTCGTTCGGTGCTGTCGTCTCGCAACACCCATCACAAGTTTGCAGCTCTTCCAACAGCTTTCCAGCCACAGCAAATGGAAGATGCCCGTAAACCCACGGACGTAAACGGCCATCTAACTATCTGCCATTTCGTAGTTGTGGTGCAATTACGTCACTTTTCCAAATCATGTAAATTAACTCCGATCGCCTCTCGGCTAACTTTTCGATACGTTTAGATTATGCTTTTCCTCGCGGAACTACTCGAATTTTCGACAGTCGGTGTTGACAAATAAACCAGTTGGGTTTTTTTTTTTTTTTTTTTAAAACATCCTTCGTCTCTGTCGGTCAGATAGCCACCACCACTGTGTCAACTTCATTTGCGTTGTCACAATTGAGAACAGCTAGAGTTCATGTTGAGAGGTGTCCAACTTTCCATGTGCCGGCAGGCTCACACGGGGACAGGTGTGATGGCATCTCCACCTCAACTAAACACGCATGTTTTGTATCGGCTCAGATGGGTGTATGGGTTAAAGCAAATATTTGTCTCCACGACACGAATTTGATATGCCACCCTAAACTACCTTCTTAGATAACAGTGTGACAGAACCAGCTGTTAGGGGATTTTAACTCAATAATCAAAAAGTTAATAGACTCGGTAAATGTCATGTCATAACCAAACCTTATTTTTACTGCATGTCTTGTCTAATGTGAGCTGTCAGTTATACTATTGTCATGTAATTGAGTTAAACATATCCTTTGACTGCAGCAGACACAGGCTGGAACATGTCAGACTGCTACATGGCTAATACATGATTTTCACAAACCTATTAAAGGACTTAGTTTACTGACATTTTCATGGTAAAATTCATAGTTCTCCAAAAGGTGATGCAGTACTTACTGTAAGAAACACTGTCATCAAGGAGTTATGGGTGTGGAGAGAACTGACGCTGCGGAGCAATGCACAATACCTGTTGAGCTGTCTCTATTATACTTCACTAATATCTGACCAGAGGGCTACCTGTCTGAAACATACTACAGCCATGCCAGTTAAACAAGTATGGCTGTCAGCTGATACCAGTGTCAATATAGCCTAGCCATTTCTGTCTGAGCATCAGCTGTGTAGTAGCAGTGGAAGAAAATATCAAGTTTGACAATTGCATCTCGAGGCAGTTTAATTGAATCAAATTGCAGATGTACGGCCTCCGTGTCATGTTTCTCCCCTCACTCAGCCTACTATAGAAGTCTGAAAGGGTGCGTTTGTTGTTGTGTTTTTACTCCAGCAGAGAACTCACTGCTCTGGGCAGTAGCTAAAATCTGAGCCCCAGGATTAAGCAGATGCCATTCGAGGCCTTTCCAGCTCTCTGGATACCAACACTCTGGCAACTGTAGTTCATTAATAGTGAAGACTGATGCCCATTGTTGGTTATAAAGGCCCTCGTAGAACTACAGCCCCCATGGGTTGTTGTGCTCTGTGTTCCTATCGTATAGCTGAATTCCTCCACATTGCTGAATGCTGACACTCTCCCAACACTGAGCCAGGCCCTGAAAGCCTGCTGCAGCTTATGGATAGACATAGAGATTGTTACTTTCCCAGTTTTTGCCAAAGGTTGTTTGGCATATTTTGAATGACAATAATTTGCGATTTCTTCTAAATCTTTTAATTATTTTAAAATGTCACCTTCAAGGTGGACTGTTTGCCCAAGTTAGCTGTGTGTCATATGATATTGTCATATTTGTCATTCTCAGTATAGCTAATGTTTATTCCTGACCTACTACACAGGATTAATGATTGACTTAAAATGTCATGAGGAACAATGTTTGGAACAGTTTAATCACTTGCATGGAATTGTATGAATCAGTCATTGGTGTCTGATATATTGATGTTTTGTAAATAGGGGTCAAAACTAGATGCAAACCAAAAAACTTTTTTCCAGAAGACGATTTAATCTAAGGAGAAGGATCTGATAATATGTCATGAGGAATCTCCACAACTATCTGTGGTACAACTTTGAAGTTAATTTGAAGATACAGTGTGCAATTCAAATATTAACAAGTTCCACCACTAAAATGTCAAAAACAGGACAGTCAGCTGTTACTCTTAAACTCACTAAATATAAACAAGTCAGATAATCTATTTAAGGTTAGGTTGTGTTTGTTTATATCGATATTTTGTTTGTAATATGTCTAATATTGTTTACCTTAGTAATGTTTACAAGGAGAGGACTAAAACAGGTTGCTATTCTTAATTGTAATCAGATGAAAAACATGTCATTATTAATTTGTAATCTCTAAGCTCTAGTCTTCAGTATTGTGTGTATAGCTGTAATTTATATGGCCAAAAATATTGATGGGGGTTTTAGTAACATTGACAAAAACAGTAATTGACAGTGCAGGTACACTTGGAAGGAAATAAAGCATTGTTATCATAGTACATTTGTTCTTTATGTTGACTCACTCGGGGGTTTTTTGGAATAATAAAATGTTTGTAATACACACTGTAATACTTGATAGCCGACAGGGCAAAAGCTCAGGTATGAGACTGTGGTGCTGTACTTGGGCAGCTGACTCTCAGCTGAATCTCTCCATGTGTGCAGGGGTTTTAATTCCTGGCCGTAGCACTTCCTGTGCTTTGACTCTCTTATCCCTGCGCTCCTTTTTGTTTTCCCTCCGTTGAAAGAAACCGTAAATAAACAAGGGCAGCATGCCTAGTCTTTTTATAGGTGGTTTGTTTGTGTGTGCTGGGCCACTTCTACACAGAAAAATGGAAATGTGGTATTAATATATTGATGAGTTATTTAGAAACATAATGCAAATATTGTCACACTTTCTGTTATTCTGATTGTGCTGTTTAACAAAGACTGGTAAAGACTTGATGTGAAATACATTCTTCCTATTTTATCCTTCTCTCTGTACTTCAAGGTGGAGTCGTTCATTTTGGACCAGGAGGACCTTGATAACCCCATCATGAAGACAGCGTCAGAGTTGCTTTTGTCCAGCGCCACAGATGGAGTAGATTTGAGGACAGTTGATCCAGAGACACAGGCCCGACTCGAAGCTCTACTGGAAGCTGCAGGTACGACTGCTTCGTCTGAACTTAATTCAGCTTAAGACTTGACAGATGTTCATTTCTAGTTGACCACTACTTCATTGGCCACACCTATTTTGCTCTAACCAGTCTTAATTGGTGCTTTAACATATGGCAACTTTGAATAAGTAAAACCACGTCTTTCTGCCTCAGTTTCCCCCCTATCCCTTCTAAATCCCTACAAAAGTTGAAGTCTTAGCTTATACAAGTCCTGTGGCTGAAACTACAATAAAGAGAACCTGCAGGTTCTGCAAAGTGTCATTTCAGCACATAGTTTTAAAAGTGGTTTTGATAAATTAGTTTGATTAGAACTTGTAATCGAGGTGTAAGAAGGTCTGTGTAGATTAATTCATTAGGGCTGGGTGTCCTGGCCTCGTTTGGGCTTATGAACATTACCGGGCAGATTAACGCTGCAACACGCTTGAGCCTCCACAGCATGCAGAGAGCCCATGTTGAACGGCTAATGGCTAATCTCGTTCTATTCCCCTTTCTCCCTGACTAGTTGGAACAGAAGAGGTGGCAGCTTACAGTATCCGTTTGCTGAAGATCTGTTACAGCTTGCATTATAATACCTTTAATGTATCCTGATATTGATTTGTAAAGTATTCTATAGAGTTTTTGTGTAGTATTAGTGGAGAGAGGAGTATAGATTGTGATGGTTGTGGCAGGAAAATTTGAACAACCTCTCTTTATTATTTGCATGAACAAAGTAGCCAAGTATCAGGGCTGTCAAAACCATCACCTCAATTTGTTTAATAAGGTGATGTAGTTTGAGCTTATTTTGTTGTTTCCAAAACATACTAAGCCCCCTAAATTGGGGGACTATGTATGAGAATGGCTTCAATTCCCCCACATTGCAATTCTTAAGCGAACACCTTCAAATTAAAGCTGATTTATGGCACTTTAACCTCATTGTTTCTTTTACAAACCTTTGCGCTGGAGTACAGAGCCAAATAACATACTGCTTCATACTAACAGTTTCTGAACTTAAGCATTTTTTTCTTTGGGGGGATCAAGAGTGGTTGGCTCGAGTTTCGAGCCCAAAATTTGAGTGCCACTCTTTACTTTGCAGATCTGTAAAAACAATGTATAGCGGGTCCTTATACAAAATATTACAGGAAACCATTAAAATAAAGGTGTGATGCTTTCTATATTTTACTATGTATAGATAGTATTAGACACTTTTCTCAATCGAATTGTCTTTTTTAGTTTGAATCTAGGTCTGAGTGTGCAATGTGCAGCTGTGTGATGTAGGGGAATGTACAGATCGGGTCAGATTTGGTGTCAGCAGATAGTCGACATTGCAAGCCTCAGTAGTAATTTTATTAACATCAACATTCTGTGGTCATGTTGCTTTCTGCAGCATTTGGACAGGTGTACGTAAGTGTGATTTAATAATCACAGTCCTACTTCCATCACAGTTTACATGCAAGATACACGCCTTGATTGAGGGCGACGTGCTATACATTTCTGCTGATTGCAGAAAGTAGCAAAACATATCAACAGCTGTTTATTGCATTGCAAAAGGTAGCTATGTGCCTTTTTAAAGGAGAGGAAGGCTATTAGAAACAAAACAGTTATGACAACATTATGAAATACATTGATATACATGATATGTTTATAAGGCAGCAAGGGTTAAAACGATGCATTTTAGGAAGTATAACTGAATGTAAACAAAACTGGGTATGATAATTGGTAAGAAAATGTTTAATTCCTACTTTTTGTTGTATTTTGGCAGGTGGCTCTTCTGTCAAACCATGAGTTAGCTCACCAATCACAAATTAATTCTCCCAAACAAGCGTCAGTATTCTCATCTTTTAAATGGCTCCTCTCAGGGCACAGTGACCAGACACCATGCAGCAGAGACACTTGAATTTACAATGCAGGGCAGGTTTATTTATATCAGACCTTGTAAACTTGAACACTTCAAAGAACTGTACTTGGGTGGATACAGATGCATTAAGCAACATTTAAACAACAGTTTAAGGGATAAGAAAACACTTAAACAAAATGAAATGTAATATAAACAAAAGAATAAACAAAAATACAAGTATTAAACTGAACAGAACCATTGTAACAGACATAAAACAGTCAAGCATACAACAATTATGAGAGATTCAGCACAGGAATAATTGAGTAATAAATGGCCTCAAGATTAGTGGACAAAAATAATTTATCAGAATGAGAGTTCTCAAGTTGATTAATGCACATTTCATTCAACACTAGGTAGCTAAACTGTAAAGCCTGTACAGCAGCTAAATAGTGGCCAATTCATTATCTGGTTGTGAGCAGTAAATGTCACTGAGAGGCATTTCTTGTCTTTAGTAAGGTTATGCGTTTCCTTTACTGGCAACAAAACACAAGGTAAACAGGGCTTGCGGACTTCCCATATTCCGACTAAGTCCCGTATAAAACACCAGAAGCTGCCTACCTATGGCCTTTCTGTATTTTATAAGCTCTCGGGTACATCTATTGAAATCTTTATCTCAGACAAATAGTTTTGGCATTAGAGTTATCATTAACCAATTTTACAGACATGAATTATGTTTCAATTAATGTGTTCTGCATCATAGTCTTGTTTAATTTGTTATTTAATTTTTTGCATTTGTAAGAAAGGTCATCATGTGAACTGACTGCTAAGTGGTGTTACAAATAACAGCTCGCTGCTGTAGAAAAAAGTCTGCTGTAGTCTAATGCACATCTTTGTGGATAGTACCATGAATATCAGAAATATAATGATCATACATTAGGTAATGTGAAAACAACAACCGACTTAATCTGGTTTTTCGTGTTAATCGTGATGCGACTTGTATATCAATTTCTTATCAGGTGCCAGAGTAGTGTGAATGCCAGTTGTGAGTTCTGAACAAGCATTTGGTACATACACCTGCCCTGACACTTTATTTTAGTAGTTAGAAGATTGTGTTGTCTGTGTAAACATGTCAGAGTTTTCGGGGGAGCGGTGCAGGAACAGGTGCTTATGGGTAAACACGCTTAACATCCCTTTCATCTTGGATTTGGATTGGATTCCCTGGATCCAAACACATTTGTGCTGTGCTTTAATAGCCCAAGGCAGGTTTCAGGGGTTAAGGACACTTGTATGTGGCTATTTCAAAAGCATCAAAGCCTCAGTGCTAGTATGCTGTGCTAGCATGCTGTTAAAAATTTCATAGAAAAACATACAAATTATCTTTATTCCTGCCTTGTGGGCTATTGGCTACACCTGAAAGTTGGTTTACAGATTGAGAAGTTGATCCGTTAATGTTAAAATAACAGACGGCAACTGCTTTCGTTCCGAAATTCAATGAGGTTTAATGTTGACTTGCTTGCAATTTTGCGTTGGCTGTTCTCAAACAAACACTGGCTGAAATTTTAATTAGCGACTTGGATAAAAATGTTTATTCAGATTGCATACTGTGTTGGTGGTACAGTGGGTGTAGGCAGTTCAGTGGCTAGCCAGTAACTTGTTTCAGTTGAAACCAAAATATCTTCGAGTGCTCCAAGTCACAGCCTTAACCCCAGTGAGAGCTCAGTGTCCATTTTGAGAGTTAAACCTAAATAGGTGAGTCTGTGTTTGTTTAAAATATGTAAAATACAGTGTTCACAGCTGTAGACATGGCTATTGTGTTAGACATGTACAAATAGGTCTTCCAAAAGAGGGTTAGGAAAAATCATCAGCTGGCTTCTTTTGTTGAGTTATTTACAGTGCGTCTAACCCAGATGTGTGTTCAGTCTGTTTTGGTTCAGTGAACTTGCATTCTCAGAGATAAACATGATACAGTAAAACATTAATGATCAACTTCCTTGGCCTCTTGTTTCTTTCTGTCTTGGGGGACCGTTGCAAAATCCCTCCTGAGAGCTGTACTAAGTTTAGCTCGAGTCTCAGGCCTAGTGGTGCAAACACAGGAGGACCACAAGGACTGGAGCTCACTTCTGTCTGGCTAATGGATGGGTTGAGGCTGAGGCTGAAAAGTTCAAAGCCGACACTTTTTCCTTCTCTCTCTCCTTCTTGCTTCATTTGTACACATGCCTTTAAACCCTAAGCCTCCACACTCAGCCCAGACACTTGAATTGTTTCATTGGTTGGGAAATGGTCTTTGTTCTGTCTTCTAAAGAGATCTTTAATGTAGGTCATTAGTAAAAGTTGTTTTTATGCCTCCACTGCTGCAACATCAGTGAACACAATATCTCAGAAACACCTGAAGGGATTTTCATCAAATTTGGCATGAACATCCACTTGGACTCAGGAATGAACTGATTAGATTTTGGTGGTCAAAGGTCACTGTTACCTTAAAACATGTTTTTGGCCATAACCCAAAAATTTCACACAAATGTCTAATAGGATAAAATGATGAAGTGATAGCATGTTGCCTCCAAAGGGGTCAAAGGTCAATGTGACATCATAATGTTCTGCAAAAACAATTTTCTGGCCATTATTCAGGATCATGACTCAGGCACAGAGGAGGGGAGATTGTGACCAAATTTCACATTTGGTCGGATACTGAACTGGTGACACTCAATTTTGGGTGCCCACCTTGAAACCGTGGTGATTGTAGCAATCTTCTGTCCTGCCAAAGAGTTTAAAGTATCTAAGTTTTTAGAGTTTGTAGCTTCTATCAAAATCCGCTTGACTGGCTAAATGTGTGACAACATACAAAGAATTTGAAAGTTTGCTGTTTTCCTCAATGAACGTACACACTTATGGACACACAGCAGTAGTCCAAAACGAGCTCATTGGTTTAGCTGATATTGAGCTTCAGGTGATTGTCGTTGCACTAAGTGACAAAGCTCTCTATCAGTCCTCTGTACTCCTGTAAAAATAGCCTCTATGTGAAGACGGTGTGTTTTTTACTGGAAGTTATTCACTGGAATCATACACATCGATATTGTGATAACTTCCGTTTCAGCAAAAAAACATTTTCATGACATTCGTCAGAGTCTTCACTACTTATATTATATTAGTCTGGACGGACAAATACGTAAAGAGCGACTTGACTGGTCGGTGGCGGTATACATCCCCGTGGCGGTAAATCCGCATATTTTCGCATATTTGCTCTTTTCCCTCTTGTTCCCCTCTTTGGCTTTTCTCCTCTATCATGACAAACACACGTAGACAAACACATTCTTGTCTCATATGACATTTTGTTTTTCTCCCAGCTGTGCTTTTCTTTCTCACTGACCACTGTCTCCAGGTTCTGTTTTTCTCACATTGACTGCCTCTTACCCATCTATAATTCACACAGGATGAGACCTTTTCCTTTTCCACCATTAACAGTTTGAAGCAATGTCTACTAGCATATACAGCTAACTAGGCATGGGCCGGTATGAGATTCTGACGGTATGATAACCTTAGGCAAAAATATCACGGTTTCACTGTATTATGATTACAGCTCTAAAATGTGTATTTTGAATGTCTGTAATTAAAAACAAAAAAGGAAAAAACATTACACATGTGCTTCTCTTCTTCACCTCATGTTAGAGAAACTAGCTGGTGTTATCCATCTTAGCAATGAAGATTGATGAAAGAAAAAAAGTTATGGATAAGATGGCTCTATCTTAGCATGCTAGTTAGCATATCTGCCTCAGTTAAAAAAAAAAAGTTACTATCAGAGATATAGAAAAGATAAGATATGGTAACTACCATTTGCCTCAGTATCAAGGTCATTTCACTAATGTCAGACGCTAATACGCTCATTCATTTCAAGACAAAATTAACTTTACCTTGAATTTAGCATACAGCGACGGGTGCTGCTCCCGTAGATGCGCTATCATATTCGATGTATTGCCTACTCGGGCTGCCACTGTCTGCAAGCACGTTTTGCACGGGCGACCTTATTCCTCCGAGCCGTGGCCGTCTGGCTTTTTACGGTAGCCGAAGTATTCCCATATAGCCGACTTGGTTCTTTTAGACGGGGGGAAAAGTTCGGGGGGCTCGCCTCCTTCAGCCATCATGCTGTTTGTCACTCACAGCAACCGCAGGTGTGCGGGGGGGAGGGCACTTTACACTGCAGCTGCACGCGGCGTGAGGGACCTCTACTTTTTCTCTGACGAGACGTCACATTAAAAAAAAAAAACGCTCATACCGCAGGAACGGTATGACGGAAAATTTTAGTGGTTTTGAAACCTTGACTTTTTCATACCGTGGTATACCTTGAAACCGGTAACCGGCCCATGCCTACAGCTGACATTACCTCCCTCATTGTAGTCATTCTAGTTCTGGTCACAGATTTGTTAACAGGACATCCCCATCATAGCCCAGCCGACATTGTTGTGTACCGTTTGACACAGTCATTGGCAAAATTTTAGGAATGAAGAATTGTAGATGGTGTACTGAAAGTAGTGAATAAAGATATTAAGCCATATTAACAAATGCTTGTGTGTGTTTTCTGTGTGTGATTTTTGTTTTTTTGTTTTGTTTTTTCCCCCTTTTTCCTCTTTGTGTATGCTGCTACTAACCCTGGATTTGGATTGGCTGGACTGGACTTGCTTCTTCATCTGGTCTGGTGTGGTTGTGCTCCCCTGTGGTTTGCCTTGCCCTATGCACCTCTCGCCTTTTGGTGTTCGGCAGGCATCGGTAAACTGTCCACTGCCGATGGTAAAGCTTTTGCAGACCCCGAGGTGCTACGGCGACTGACGTCATCTGTGAGTTGTGCCCTGGACGAAGCTGCAGCAGCCCTGACCCGCATGAGAGCTGAAAACACACTCAACGCCGGCCAAGCCGACAAGTATGTATCTCGCCCATACTGACACTGGCACATGCCAGTTTATCTTGTACACAGTTTCATACAGTTATCAACAAGTTAATAAATTTAATTATGTAATGCTTCTCTTTTCTGTCACATCTGAGTTGCACATACAGTACATTTGCGTGTGTGTGCATGTTGCTCGTTGGAAGCGTTTGCGTAATTGTGAGGCGTATGTGTGCTCACCTGTCACAGTGGCAGTAATTGTAGCAGTCTGGTTATTTTCAGCCGTAGTTTAGCAGAGGCGTGCTCAGACGGGGATGTCAACGCTGTGCGCAAATTGCTGGATGAGGGACGGAGCGTCAACGAACACACAGAAGAAGGGGAGAGCCTGCTGTGCCTCGCCTGCTCGGCCGGCTACTATGAACTTGCACAGGTATGTGAAAGGAAGGTTAGAGTGGGATGTGATAAGCAAAGATAGAATCATGTTGTATAATTCATTAATTGTTGTTGACAAGCCTCCATGCACACAAACCTTATCATTTGCATCTTCAGGTTTTGTTGGCAATGCACGCCAATGTAGAGGACCGGGGTATCAAGGGAGACATAACGCCACTTATGGCTGCTGCCAGCGGAGGTTATGTGGACATTGTCAAACTGCTTCTGGTCCACGGGGCAGACGTTAACGCACAGTCCTCCACAGGTAAAACCACTACTCATTTCTTTAATATTCTGATTATTTTACGCTCTGTGTTTTACAGTCAGATTAACCTCTAGTCTGTCATCCAGGCAACACAGCCCTGACGTACGCGTGTGCCGGTGGCTTCGTCGATGTGGTGAAGGTGCTGCTGAAAGAGGGTGCTAACATTGAGGACCACAACGAGAACGGACACACACCTCTAATGGAGGCGGCCAGTGCTGGCCATGTGGAGGTGGCCAGGGTACTTTTGGAGTATGGCGCCGGAATCAACACACACTCCAATGAGTTCAAGGAGAGCGCTCTCACACTTGCCTGCTATAAAGGTCAGACTTCAAGTATTGACTCTGTCCTGTTGAGTACCTTATTTAAGTTCTTTGTTGTTAACATGCTCTTTACTAATACTTTGTTTACAGTCAGAAAGGGTTTAGAACATTAATCATTTGTTTTCTGCAGGTCACCTGGATATGGTGCGTTTTCTGTTGGAGGCTGGAGCAGACCAGGAACATAAAACAGATGAGATGCACACAGCACTGATGGAGGCATGCATGGTGAGCATCTGACCCAAACCTAAATATTTTCTTCTCAGGGTTCATTTTGGGTTACACTCGTCGCAGCTTGTTTTGTATCATTTGTGTTCTTTTGTATTTAGTTTTTGTAAAATTTAGTTGGGAGGGAAAAAAGCGAGTTTCTTACAGTTACAAGCACTTCCTACAATTTTTATATCTATATAATATATAATATCATTCCAGAATTTCATTCATTTCTCATGGCTCAGTTTTTATTTATTTTTTTCACATTATATCTATAGACTACCTTTGTATCCCTGTTAGATTACTATTCAACTTTAAAACCAGTTCAAAGTAAGAGTTTCCCCTTAGTGAAATAATTACATTAACTGTGACATTAGCAGCATAACAGCTGTACACCTGTGGTGTCCACGCTCAAGCATTTTGGCAGAGCTCTCAGCATAATACACAGTCATGTCCTTGTACACAAAAGTGGGGGGAAAGTTGCATATTTCAGAAAGCATAGCTGTTAAATTCAATTATTTCACCGAGACCACTCTAAAAACTGGCATATATTATAATTATTCAAGATAAATAATGTTGGGAAAGAAATGACATGTTGATTGTATTTCCAAAATCTTTTATGGACATAATGATGACACTGTTATGGAATTTCAGTAAGAAAAAATATGAAAATAAAATGTTGATTTCTTAAGCGGAAATCAAATTATAGCACATTGTTTTAAAGTGAATATTTTAAGAACCTCAAGGTTCTCGGACTCGTGTTCCCACATATTTATTCAGGTGCTTATCTCTGCATTCTCTGTGTGTCTCGCTGTCCCAGGACGGCCATGTGGAGGTGGCACGGCTGCTGTTGGACAGCGGCGCGCAGGTCAACATGCCAGCAGATTCCTTCGAGTCGCCCCTTACCCTCGCAGCCTGTGGAGGACACGTGGAGCTGGCAGCCTTGCTCATAGAGAGAGGAGCCAACTTAGAGGAGGTTTGTGTAAATAGACGGACACTTAAATATTAACACAAGTTTAAGAAGAAGCAAGTGCAATTCCCATTTTGGAGCTTTCTCTCTCTCTCTATATATATATATATATATATATATATATATATATATATATATATATATATATATACAAATTATGCTGTAGCTGTATGATTGGTATGAATTTCACAAATTCTGCAGAGAATAGCCTTCACTTTTTGAATCATCCTTCGGATACATTGTATTGAGTACTTTACTAGCCCGAATCTTAAAATGTAGATGGAAATTAGAGATTAGATAAGAACATGTTTCCAAAATGGAAATTACATTTGTTGTTGACATTTAAATGACATTTATGAGACCAACTACACTGTTTGTCTCTCAAAAAATGCAAGATAAAACAAATGATCTGTCCATATTTCACTGCTGTTATTTAAAGCTTAATAAAGGAAAAACAATGCACTCAGTTGGTAGTGAGGTTTGACATGTTCTGTCCTATTGTGTCTGTGTCCTGAGACACACAGACACAATAGACTAGCTGATTTCTACACCAGAGAATACTCTTGCAGTGAGTCATACTTGCCCCTATGGCTTCTTACCTGCTGACACTTCTGTTTGTGTCCAGGTCAATGATGAGGGCTACACCCCTCTGATGGAAGCAGCTAGAGAAGGCCATGAGGAGATGGTAGCACTGCTGCTGGCTCAAGGTAAGCAAGCGTTGCTCCTGCTTCTGAGAAATTGAAGTTTTATGCCAAGTGCCACTCCAGTGGAAAGTGCACACTTGTCTGGATTTGTTTAGCTGTGCTTGGTGTAATCTGGGAAAATATACGATATGGTTATGGATATGGTTAATATGTCACGATCATGGTTAAGTTAATAAATGATGCATGTTTTGCACTTAAGAAGGAGAGACAGTTACTTATCAATAAGCGTTCTTGTACTGTTTTCCAGGTGCTAACATCAATGCCCAGACAGAGGAGACCCAGGAGACAGCTTTGACTCTAGCATGCTGCGGAGGTTTCTTAGAAGTGGCTGACTTCCTCATCAAGGCAGGCGCCGACATTGAGTTGGGCTGCTCCACACCTCTAATGGAGGCTGCACAGGAAGGCCATCTGGAGTTGGTCAAATACCTACTGGCTGCAGGTGAGCAAGAGGAGAGGAGAGAAGGCTTAGCTAAGCTTTGTTGCATTTAAAATGTCCTAGTTATACCTCTGTGCTTACATTCCTAATCTCTGTTATTCAGGGGCAAATGTTCATGCCACAACAGCAACAGGTGACACAGCGTTGACATATGCGTGCGAGAATGGACACACTGATGTTGCCGATGTGCTGCTGCAGGCTGGAGCCAACTTGGTAGGCCATGATCTTAAATGCCCTTTGTCACCAATGATCGGCCCTTTGTTTTACATAGGTTTAGAAAACAGTCTTTGTGTGCAAATGTTAATCGATCGAATTGAACACAATCTGTTGTGTGAAGCAGGGTTTGTAGCTTGTAGAACCAGAGTGGCGTTATTGTTGAGTCATATTTTTCTGGTCATATATAGCTTGGAACTCTTTATTTAACTTCTGCACCGAACTAAGATTTAACAAACACATTTTCAACTTTGTCCTCCAGGAGCACGAGTCTGAGGGGGGGCGGACGCCCTTGATGAAGGCAGCGAGGGCAGGACATCTCTGTACAGTGCAGTTCCTTATCAGCAAAGGTGCGTGTTTGACTCTTGTTCAGAATAACCATGTTAAATATAGTCCTTTTTTTGAAGCCTGAGAGGAAATACGTGACATATCTCATACACTTTGAGTTCATGTGTTTCTTCTTCTCTTGTCCAGGTGCTAATGTGAACAGAGCTACTGCCAACAATGATCACACAGTGGTGTCTCTGGCCTGTGCTGGAGGACATCTGGCTGTGGTGGAGCTGCTGCTGGCACATGGCGCGGATCCTACACACAGACTCAAAGTAATGCACACACTCTGGTTAAAGTTTAAGACCAGTTAGAATATTTATGTTTTTCCATACATTTTAAATAATAACACATCATTGAATCCATGTTTGTTTTTTCTTTGTAGGATGGTTCAACCATGTTGATAGAAGCTGCTAAGGGTGGCCACACCAATGTGGTTTCCTACCTGTTGGACTATCCCAACAACATCCTATCTGTCCCAGCCCCCGACCTCTCCCAGCTCACTCCCCCCTCGCAAGATGCCTCTCAGGTAAATGCAGCAATATATCACACCTTGTAATGTTCAGGCAGGTCTAATAATTGTTTTTGATTGCTTGAAACTAACATGTACTATGTCATTACAGGTTCCTCGCGTCCCATTCCAAGCTCTCGCCATGGTAGTGCCCCCTCAGGAGCCTGACCGTGCCCCGTCAAACATCGCCACACCCCCACCCGTCTCCAGCAAAGGTAATCAGTGATATAAAGTTAAAGACTTTATCTAGCATTTGAGCTCTTGTCTTCCTAAGGTTGTAGTATTCTGTTGTTAACTCATCCTAATCTCAACTTCTTCAATCTCTTTTGGTTAAATCCAGGCGTGTCCAAACAGAGACAGGCAGCCCTCCAGCCCGGTGTCCCAAGCTCAGTGGGCCGGGGGCCTGAAGCAGAGCCCCTGCCGCCCTTCCACTTGTGCCAGCCTCTCGAGTGCATTGTGGAGGAGACGGAGGGAAAGCTCAATGAGCTTGGCCAGAGAATCAGCGCTATCGAGAAGGCCCAGCTTCAGTCACTAGAGCTCATTCAGGGGGAGCCGCTCACCAAAGACAAGATTGAGGAGCTGAAGAAAAGCAGAGAGGAGCAGGTATAATCAGTCATTCATTTAAGATCTGATCTCAACTTGAATCTTCTCTCACCGTTTTTAAGAAAGATAGACATGACCTTACAAGCAAATCCACTTTTAAATGTTATTTAACATGCGTAGTGGCGTATCAGAAGTTAGTCAAATAAGGATGTGGCCGTTGTCCACTTAGGTGCAGAAGAAGAAGAAAATCTTGAAGGAGCTGCAGAAGGTGGAGCGCCAGCTGCAGCTGAAAACGCAGCAACAGTTCACCAAAGAGTATATGGAGGCGAAGGGTTTAAAAGAGGAGCAGGAGCCAGGACAAAGCCAGGGCCCAGGCCCGGGGCCTGGAAGTACGACGGCTGCTTTGGGGCCCCTTCCCGCCACACCAGGTGCCCTAGTACACACTGGCTCCGACACGGACGAAGAGGCCAACAAGGATGGGGAGCAAGAGGAGCAGCCAGGAGAGGAAGGGGAAGAGGTGAGGCTGTTTTTAATTTTTATATTATTGTGACTCCTCTTACACTGTTTTACTGACCGCAGAGATTTAAGGTGTTTATACATTTTCAGGAGGAGGAAGATGATGATGAAGAGGAGGGTTCGGAGGAAGAGGGGGATGGAGAAGAGGACGATTACCCCAAGCTTCCTCAGGTGGGCACAATCCTGTACAGGGATGGGCCACAGCAGCCTCCGCTGCCCCCTTCGCCACAGGCCCAGCCCCAGCCTCCTCCTCCGCCTCTTCAGGCTGCCTTCGTCCCCATCCAACCCCTGCCCGACTACAACCCTGCAGACTACCCGGGAAGCACCAGCCCAGAGCTGCAGAGGGTACTGGTGGGGCAGCAGATGCTGGGCCAACAGCAGCAGGGTCAACAGTTGGCTGGGTTAGGCCCAGGAATGATACCTCAGCAGGCCCCAGATGGGCTCATGGTAGCTACACCTGCACAGACGCTCACAGACACGCTGGATGACATCATGGCAGGTAAGTGCATTGACTCATTGGATGCAAGTGTCTGCTCAATCCCTCGTGTATGTTCAAATAACCTTTTTTTTTTTCTCCTGCAGCTGTGAGCAGCCGCGTGCCCATGCTGAACACTACAACCTCACCCACACCCCTGTCCCAGCCACCAACACAGATGCCCGCAAACATCGCTTCGCCCCCTTCGGTCCTGCCCCTCTACCCCTCTGTCGACATAGATGCACATGTAAGACACAGGGCCAGTTCTACATGACAGAATTCTCAAAAAAGACATGTCTGTACAAAGTTAATTACTTTTTGTTCTCTTCACAGACGGAGAGTAACCATGACACAGCGCTGACGCTGGCGTGTGCAGGAGGACATGAGGAGCTTGTGTCTGTCCTTATTGCACGGGGAGCCAACATTGAGCACCGGGACAAAAAAGGTACAACTTCTAAACATTAGTGAGATATGAAATGAGTTGATAATAGATGTTTCATATATTAAGTAACCCTTATATTCTCTCTTTTCTCCACAGGCTTTACTCCTCTTATCCTTGCTGCCACTGCTGGCCACGTAGGAGTGGTGGAGGTGCTCCTGGACAAAGGGGGTGACATTGAGGCTCAGTCAGAGAGAACCAAAGACACGCCCCTCTCCCTGGCCTGCTCTGGGGGACGTCAGGAGGTAAACGCATTGTCTTTCAGTTTACCTTCACAATATTGACATTCCTGCTCATGATTTTTATCGTTTTACTATGCTGTGTAATCATCACTTGTGTCGGTCAGGTGGTTGAGCTGCTGCTGCTTCGGGGAGCCAATAAGGAACACCGCAATGTTTCCGACTACACGCCTCTTAGCCTGGCTGCTTCTGGGGGTTACGTCAACATCATCAAGATACTCCTCAATGCTGGGGCTGAAATAAACTCCAGGTGAGCGCTAGAGGAACCTTAGTTTCACTTTGGCCCCTTGGAAGGAGTGAAACATGTCTTCCAATGTTAGGTTTCGTATTTCGTTAATCTGATTGTGACATTTATTAGTTCCTGAAAGTGAATGAGGACGTACTATGGAGACACTTGCGTTTTTTAAGTCAGAAGGTGCCAGAAATCTCCATTAAATGTTTGTAGCCACACCCAAAAGTAAAACCATGATCACATGATTACCTCTGTTTATAAATAAGGAATGAGGATACAGTAATACCACTTTTGCTCATATATGGGTTTTTTATTGTGAGTATGACTAGCAAAGATAAGTGTGTCCCTGTTAATGTGCAATGTCATGAATGCCCGGGAAAACAGCAAACAGTAGAAAGCAGCATGGAGGCCACCAACGATGTTACCTTGGTTACTTTTTAAAATATCTTTTACTTCAGTCTCTCTTCAAACTCAGTGGCGACTAAACACTGTTTGAGAGCTACTTGAACAGAAATGGATAGAAAACTGTTTACGCACCAACGGAAGGATCTTTAACAGGTGTCATAGCATCACTCCAGAAAAGGGCTGAAAATTTGCACATCACATGTTTCCATCACTGCCAATCAGTGCTTGAGTTGATAATACATGTTAAGTTACTGAATTGCAGTAAAATTATGATAACTGAAACCAAGACAAATACTCAACAGTTCTCTAAACAATAAATTTTTTTCACCAGGACTGGCAGCAAGCTTGGAATCTCTCCTCTGATGCTGGCAGCTATGAATGGTCACGTCCCGGCAGTGAAGCTGTTGCTAGACATGGGCTCGGACATCAACGCCCAGATCGAGACCAACAGAAACACAGCGCTCACCCTTGCGTGCTTCCAGGGGCGGGCTGAGGTCGTCAGTCTGCTGCTCGATCGCAAGGCCAACGTAGAGCATCGTGCTAAGGTGAGCGTCTGGATCACATGCACCAAACACACATCGGATTCCAGTTTCCAGACTTGATTAATTAATTTGTGAATATTCTGACTTCATGTAGACTGGCCTTACTCCTCTCATGGAGGCAGCCTCAGGAGGTTATGCAGAGGTGGGCCGAGTGCTGCTGGACAAAGGTGCCGATGTCAATGCTCCACCTGTGCCCTCATCCAGAGACACTGCCCTCACCATTGCTGCAGACAAAGGCCACTACAAGTTTTGTGAGCTGCTTATCAACAGGTGAGTGCTCGTGGGTGTTCCTGTACTGAACCATCTTCTGGTTTCCTTATAATGAGCTGATCCTCAGTCACTTCAGCTGTTGAGTGAATTAGCTGTTAGGGCTGCGCTGAAGGTTATAATTTTCGTGCTGGTTGAGGTGAGATGCTGATGCTGTGTTGGTTTCATTGTTGATGCACAAAGTGTGCTTTTTTCACATTATGTTTCACATCTTGAATGCTGGTGAAGTAGTATAAAGTATAAAAAGCACATTAGCTTTAAAATCAGGTGTCCACCATAGATGAGTCCGTTGACTCCTTTCTGTTTTTGCAGGGGTGCCCATATCGATGTACGAAACAAGAAAGGGAACACTCCTCTCTGGCTGGCGGCAAACGGCGGTCATTTTGACGTGGTGCAGCTCTTAGTGCATGCCAGTGCTGATGTGGATGCAGCCGACAACCGCAAGATTACCCCACTCATGGCTGCTTTTCGGAAGGTGCAGACTTCAGACTATCAGAACTATGATTGTCAGTGCGTCAGGCGTCACTTTGGTGAGCCTCTGGTTTCTAACCATTCTGCCTAAAATTTCAGGGTCATGTGAAGGTGGTGCAGTATCTTGTGAAGGAGGTCAACCAATTCCCATCAGATATCGAGTGCATGAGATATATCGCGACCATCGCTGACAAGGTAGGTGTTGCTCTCCTTTTCAGTCACTAGTCCGAACTGGCAGAACTGATGTTAGCAGAGCTCTAACTCCAGCTGTTGGTTCCCTGTTGTTGTTGCAGGAGCTGTTGAAGAAGTGCCACCAGTGCATGGAGACCATTGTCAAAGCCAAAGACCAGCAGGCAGCCGAGGCCAACAAGAATGCGAGCATTCTTCTCAAGGAGCTAGACTTGGAGAAGGTAAAGTCACATCCTGTGTCTGTGTTTTGGGAAGTTATCATATTTTGAATATAATGGATGAGGACACACGCTTACTTTTGTATTCCATATCTTTATTGATTTTAAACATGGAACGTATTTTTTCAATATTGTTTCAAGTCGGGAGCCATCGGTGTAAATAAAAAACAATGATAGCTGACAAAATGATAAAAAAAAAAAAAAATAGCTTATTTACATACACACATTGTCACTTATCCATAAATACATATATACATGCATATATATCAATTGAGAACAAAAAAGGGGGGGGAAAAGGAACATTGGGAGTACAGTCTTATTTGGGAAAACGTCAAATTTAAGAAGTAACGTAATCAGGCCTTGATTCCAAAAATGTAAGAAAGGAACCTCCATATTTATAAAAGATGTAATTTTTTAGTCTGATGATGTATGCAGGCCTTCCAGTCGCTATACAGGAAGAAAGCTTGTTAATCCAGCAACCACTTTTTGACAAACATGTATTTAAAATGACTCTGTGTTGTGTGCGACAGTCCCGGGAGGAGAGCAAGAAGCAGGCCCTGGCTGCTAAACGTGAGAAACGTAAGGAGAAACGCAAGAAGAAGAAGGAGGAGCAGAAGAGGAAGCAGGAGGAAGAGGAGGGGCAGAAAACCAAGGAGGATTTCTCTGAGATGCAGGAGCAGAAGGAGGATTCAGCTGATGGTAACTTTCTATGACTTTTCCTTAAGTTCCTAGAGTTGTCTTATATTTATTATTCTGTTCTACTAGTTGTTACTGTTACTGTTCCTGTCTGAACTTTACCTATTTTCCTCCCCATAGAAACAGATGTTCCTATTGAGCCTCCAAGTGCAACTACCACCACCACCATTGGTATATCTGCCACCTCCACCACTTTCACTACAGCTTTTGGTAAGAAGCGAGCAAGTGTGGCCACTACCCCGAGCACCAATCGCAAGAACAAAAAGAACAAGACCAAGGACTCCTCGCCCAACGAACCCATCATATTACAGGATCCGCAGGTGAGCACTACAGCTTTTATCAATGGTATAGTTTGTCTTTGTTTGATAAGTTCATTTAACTCAAAGTGCCTGTGTATATGTCCTTCCCCCTAGGTTGCACTAGCACAGCACAAGGCTGACAAGAACAAGATCCACGGTGAGCCACGGGGTGGGGGTGGGGGAGTGACAGGTGGCAACAGCGATTCTGACCCCTTGGATAGCACCGACTGTGCCAGTGAGAGCAGCAGCAGCGGGGGCAAGAGTCAGGAGCTCAACTACCTCCCTGACCTCACCTCATCCGCCTCCTCCTCCTCCTCCTCTTCCTCCTCCTCTTCCTCAGCCCCCTCCTCAGGAGTGCCTCAGTCCCAGGTCCTCCTGCGCGGCCCAGAGAAGAGACACTGTCCTCAGCCGCAGAGTGACGGCAAGTTGGACAACAAGGTCACAGTCTCCATCTCAAAACCAACGCAAAAGTGAGTCCCTGTTGGAGCAGAGCAAGTTCATCATCTTACACATTAGTTGACTATTTAGTGAGAACATTTTTTCTTTAGGCACTTTTGTTAAATACGCTGACGTATTACGCTGATGTATTTTTCCTAAAACTTCTAGCTTATTTCAAAACAGATCATATCTTCATAACCAACCAATTAATCAGTTAATTGTGAAAGTAAACAGCAGAATAGTCGATGTGAAAATAATTTAGATGCAGCCCTAAATTTGAGCCTTGCCCGTTCTGTCACAGAGCTCCGGACATGATCGACTCCACCTCCAACTCCTTGCCCTCTCCATTCAAGACCATGGCTCTTCCCATCACCTCACCCAACAGTAAACTCAGCCTCACGAGCCCCAAGAGAGGCCAGAAGAGAGAAGAAGGTTGGAAGGAGGTGGTCAGAAGGTTAGTGGTTATTTTATGTTGTTTGTTTACATTGCAACCTTTCACAGGGTTTTCAAGTTTTACTTTATGTGCATGCATTTGTAGAAGAAAGATTTTTTTTTTTTTATTCGGCACCAAACTTGTTTTTATTTGTGGGTGTCAGTTGATGTGAATTATAATCCACAGTTCCCATCTGCGAGAATAGACAGATGAATAATGAAATGTCACTGCTTCCTTTTGAAGATCAAAGAAGCTGTCTGTGCCAGCCTCTGTCGTGTCTCGGATCATGGGCAGAGGAGGCTGCAACATCACAGCCATCCAGGACGTGACGGGAGCTCACATTGACGTAGACAAACAGAAGGACAAGAACGGGGAGAGGATGATCACCATAAGGTAAAAATAATGCCCTCTGGCGGACAGCAAACAGAAATGCAGCAGTGTAACAGTTGGTTAGATGCATTAAGCACGTAAGCCCCTTCTAGATGATGTATTTCACTCACATTTGATTAACCAAAGGTCTGCAGCCCTAATGGATGTGATGCATCTTGGTCCACCAATATTGTTATGAATGCACTGATTTATTGGCAGAACATTGGCCTCAGCTGATATTTGGCTCGTTGACTGCTGGCAAATAAGATGATATTCATCGATGACAGTGGCCGATGTTTATCCGTTGTCACATTAACTAATTTTGCATGATTTGTGATATCCCTGCCATCAGTTTGTAAGGTTTTATAAGAACTGAAAAAACATTGCAATGAGTAAGTAATTGTGCAGTAGTCTAACAGGGCTCCTGAAGCAGTAACTTAAAAAAAGATCATTTTTTAAAATGTGAAATAAGGTTGTATAAAGGTTGTTTCACAAAATTATATGGACAAATTGTGTGCTCTTGCAAAGATAGTGTAATAAAGCGCTGAATTACAGTTTTAGTTATTTCTCATAATGAATATTCTTTGTTTTACCTGGCACAAATGGGGGAATAAACAACAAATAGCATACATATCAGCATTGATATCGGTCTTGATTTTCACAATTGGAGCATCCCTAATTAATTATTATAGTAAAAACTGTTAACCTGCACATTTGCTATTGCTAGTACAAAGCCCTTGTTTGATTGTGCCCTGGTCTGTCATAAAACTTTTAATGTGATCACTTTTGATTTGGTGTACTTTTTACCACAAGTACTTAGTCTGAATGAAGTGCATATTGTTGTTTCAGAGGAGGCACAGAGTCTACAAGGTATGCAGTCCAGCTGATCAATGCTCTAATCCAAGACCCAGCCAAAGAGCTCGAAGATCTGATCCCCCGAAATCACATCAGAGCCCCAGGCTCTAAAACAACCTCAGCCTCCTTCCCCAGCACCACAGGGGCCACCAGCGGTTCAACCACTGGGCCAAAAGCCCTGAGCTCGTTGGTCAACCCCACAGGCGTTTCGTTCCAGCCCTCTTCATCCTCGCCTTCATCCTCCTCTCAGGCTGGGGGGAAGATCGGGAAGGGGCTGTCATCAAATGTCAGACAGCCTTTCCCTGTGTCTCTGCCCCTCGCATACGCCCACCCTCAGCTGGCTCTACTGGCTGCTCAGACCATGCACCAGATCAGGCACCCTCGTCTACCTATGGCCCAGTTTGGTGGCACCTTCTCTCCTGCCGCCAGCACCTGGGGGCCCTTCCCTGTGCGTCCTGTGAGTCCCGGCAGTGCTAACAGCTCCCCGAAACACAACGGAGGAACCAACAGCACCGGAGGCCAGGCCAGACCCAACGCGAACCACAGTGAACACAGCAGCACAGCCAGCTCAGGAGCCTCAGTCGCGACCACCAACACCACCACCATCGCTCCTAACACGTCTACAGCCACAGGCTCGCCTCATACCCCGAACCCTACTCCATACAACCCCCAGCCAAGCGTCCCCACTCCTTCCTCTGTCAGAAAACAGCTCTTCGCCCCCGACCCCAAACCTGCTGGTGTCACCACTGTGTCTGTTACTGCCACTGCTACTAGTGGCAGCAATGCAGTACGAGGCACAGGTTCACCTGCACATCACAGTTCCACTACAGCCACCGTGAACGCCCCTCAGCAGCCAGTCGGACCTATCTCGCAGCCCCCCATCCAACCCCCAGCTAAAACAGAGCCCAGTGTCGTTGCCCCTCCTGGAAAAGACAAGCCCTCTCTATCAGTAGAGAACCAGCCTGTTTCTGTCAGTGAGAGCATCAACTCTGTGGGTTTCACTGCCCCCGCCATGGCTTTACCTCCCAAACCAGAGCCTCGACAGCAGTTACCTCCTCCTCCCTCCTCTGTACCATCCTCAGAGGCTCCACCACCCCTCCTCAACCCCCAGCACAGCTCCCACCTCCCATCGGCACCTCCTCCTGTCCTCTCACACAATGTTGCACACCCAAACAACACTGTACCCCACTTCTCAGCCCCCGCGCCTAGAGTCTCCCATCGTATGCAGCCACCAGGGCCTTACTATTCCCTTTCTGAGCAGCAGCAGCAACAACAGCAGACGCAACAGCAGCAGCAGCAGCAACAACAACAACAGTCTGTGTTCGTGCCCTTCAATGCTCAGCAAGAGCCCCCAAAACAGACCCAAAACCATACGTCCCAGCCCACAAGTTTGCCTCCACAAGCCCAGAGCCAAGCTCAAGCCCAGGCTCAAGGCTCCCTTCAGGTCTCTGCTAACCTGGGGATGATGAACGGTTCCCAGATGCAGCATGTGGCCAATGCAGGCAAGCCTCAGCAGATACCCCCTAACTTCGGTCCTGCAGGTCTCTTTAACTTCAGCAGCATCTTTGATAACAACAGCCAGGTGAGTTGAAGGAACATTTAAAATTCAAATATTAGACAGACATCTTGTTATATTTTGGCTGTGCTTTTGCAGTGATTTTAAATGGCAACGAGTGAAGTTAAATAGTTAAACAGAATTACAAATGATTAAAGTACACGGTACAATGTCATGGTTCCAAAATCATTCACACCCAATAATTAAAATTTTGTTATCAATTCTGCTTGCCTTGCAGGTTGGAAACAATCAGGTGTGGGGTGCATGTCATCTGCCAGCTCGATCACCTCCAGAGCAGTCGTACTCAGCCCCACAAGCCTACATGAACATGAGCCAGATTGAGAATATGATACCCCCACCTCCTCCGGACAGCTCAAAAGCCCCTGGCTACCGCTCTGCCTCACAGAGGATGGTCAACAGCCCCATTGGTATGACCGCTTTCAATTTAGTTTATACAGGATCATATAAGCATATTTCCTCTGAGATAAATTATCTGCTTTAGAGAGGAACCTTACTAAAAATCAGCACAAAAATGGGGGTAGTAGCAGTATATATGCAACCAAATATAATGAAATCATATACATGTGAGAAAGGTAGCACAACACAAAACTGTCTTGACAATGAAGCAGTTTTAAGGTAGAGTTTGCTTACTCGTGTGCTAAATAATAAGCTGTTGTCTCTTTCGTTGTCTGCACTCACAGCGTTGACCAGCTATGCCACCAGTATCTCTGGCAGCCCTGTGTATCTGCACGGTCATACAGCGGTCGGCACACCTTCCTTCAGCAGACAGCACTTTTCCCCTCACCCATGGAGCGCATCCACATCAGGTGCGAGGCTCACGCTTGTTTTTTCATTGATTTTTCAGCCTGGAATTATCTATTTAGACTTAAAAATGTAATTCTGCACTGATCTTTTTATGTGTTGGCTTGTTTTGTCTGTAACCCTCTATAGATCCTTGAATGGCATTTTAACCTATTTTCTGTTTTGATTTTGTTCATTAGTTTGCATCTTTAAGGCACTGTGAAAATTCATGTTTTATGACCTTCAGATGTGTGAATCTCATCTGTCCCCTAACAATTTCCTCCTCTTCTCCACCGCCAGGTGAATCTCCTGTCCCGCCTCCCTCCACGGTGTCATCCTCAGCCCTCTCCACCTCAGCTGTGGCCCCTCCACCCCAGCCTAAGCCAGGCAGCTCCTCGCAGCAGGACCGGAAGGTTCCCCCACCCATCGGCACAGAGCGGCTGGCCAGGATCAGGCAGACGGGTTCTGTCAACCCACCTCTGCTCACTACCAGCTACACGGCATCTGTTGGACAGGGAGGCATTTGGTCATTCGGCGTCGGCAGTGCTTCGGGTAAGAGTGAATTTTGTTTTCCTTTTTGTGTTTGTTAGAATTAAGACAAATCTCAGTTGCTGATAATCATTGAAAATTGCTAATCCCCCTGTGTGTCGTGGTACAGAGGCCATGTCTGGTTGGTCCCAGCCCCTGATGAGCAGCCACATGATGCATCCTCAGCTGCAGGCGGAGCAGTCGGCCTTCTCTCAGCACCAGCCCATGGAGCAGGATGACACGGGCATCGCTAACCCTGCTAACAACTACCACCAGCCTCAGCATTTGCCCAACAGTTACATGGACTTCCCAAAGGTAACACAAAGCCACAGCTCCGTATATAATTTAACCCCTCTTCCTCTTATGTACATGTTTAAACAATTATCGTTTATTGTGTGTTTAGGGGATGCCTATGTCGATGTATGGAGGCACCATGCTGCCCCCTCATCCTCCTATGGCAGAGGGGCCAGGGGGACCGATGTACAATGGTTTGCACGCTGGTGACCCCGCATGGAGCCCCATCATCAAAGTGGTCCCAAACAATGCAGATAACTCTGACCCACAACAGCAGGTAATGCCCTCTATTGTGCTGGTTGGAGGTCAGCAGTCAGGCTTGTATCTCAGACAATAGTCTGAAATAATATTTGACTACATCTGTCCTAACATCTATCCCTTATCGATCCTCTTTCCCCTCAGGTGTGGCCTGGTACCTGGGCACCTCATGTGGGCAATGTGCACCTGAACCACGTCAACTAGACAGCGTCCACAGCAATCAAACGCACACAGCATGACCCACAGCGCAAACATGAAATACCAACTGACGAACATGACCGAATAAGACAAACGAAAAAAGAAAAACGTTCAACATGTAAACTTTAGTAGAGACCTGAGAGTGCAGAGCGGAGGTTGAAGAATTGGAAGTTCTCTTGACACCATTCTTTGATGTGCCTATCTCAAACGAGGAAAGAGGAAATTGGGACGAGAGCTGTAATCAGTGTCTCGATTGATGCAAACAAACATGCGCGATCACCTGTTTAACAGGATCCATTCTCTGCGTAGTTTAGCGATTTTGACTTAAACCCACATACACCGTTCTTGGGCTGCAGGGGGCTCAACATGAAGTAGCTATTTAAACTTGGCCCAGAACTAGATGATGATTACCTAAAGAGAAAGAGAAATCAGAACCTTTTAGAGTGGTAAATACATGTATAATTGTTTACATACTAAAAAGGGTTAAAATGAGAGTAAATTTCATGTCGTATAGTGGCTCTACTTTATGTAGCCTGTATTAATGTGAAATATTTACCTTAATATTCAATAAAAAGATTGAAAAGTATTTGTGTGCTGTTTTTATGAATCATTATTATGTTATTATTATTGATTTATTTTCATGGTTGACTTCAACAGGCATCAAAACATGGCATACTTTACAACTAATGAAAATATGTCATTTTTGAAAGCCTTTTTGGGCATCATTTCTTTCTTTCGTCCTCTTCACAGCTGGAGTCTTAAAAACCTGCCTTAATGGTTGTAAAGAAGATTTTTAAGATTTCTTTTTGTCAGTCACGGTATGAATGTTTAGTGTTTTTTCTTAACTATTTTAGCTGAGACTTGAGCTAGCTGGAAGGGTTCACTGTCATTCCTAATGATACTTAAACAGGGTGCATCTGTTATTTGAATTTGACCTACAAACAAGTTGGAAAGCTAATGAGGCTGATGTATTAAATATACATACATTCATATGTATCAAATATATGAGTATATGCAGTATAGAAAATGAACTGTAAATGCAATCTTTTGTTGTTCCATCAGAGGCAAAAATACTGTTTTTCAACCCAAAATACATCATCACCACCTATCAGAGTCAATAATGGCTGCAACACTGAACTTAACTCAATACTGCCACTCAGTGGTGATAGTGGGGATCTTATTAAAAGTAGAAAGACTAGCAAACATTACATTTTTATTCAACATTTTTGACAGGATTGAATGGTCATGATCAAACCTAATCTGGTTTTGGATGTCACAGATTGGAGTGCCAAAGACTAATTATTTTCTTGGACCATATAATTTATATAGTCTGACAATGCTTGTCTGAGCCTGTAGGCCCCAGTTAATTATTACACATTTTAACACTGATTTCTCTCGACTTACCATAATTTAAATCAAATAAAACACTTCAGCTTCGTGCCATATTTAAGTTTTCTATGGGACTTTGCAATTGTTAAATCCCCATGCTGTTTCATTAATGTGCAGCCATATTGTTCATGTATAGCGCACTGCACTTAAATGAGGACTGACATTTATTTAATTCCTCTTGGTGTGTATCATATGCACAATGCATACACATCAGCTGCTAGACGCCAGGAGGAGGCATAATAACATTCATTCATTACGGATGTTTAAAAAAAAAAAAATACCAGGACTTTTATTGTGAAGTCCGGGGCACAGTGTAACCGGAAGTGTAGTTCCTTGTTTCCTCTACAGTCCAAGGTAAGCATGGCGGCTGCGACAGCACCAGCGGAGCAAACACCGAAGACGTCTCCTGCCCCTGTGCCGTTTGACTTCTCTCAGCCGCCGGTCATTGAAGGCTTCGACCCTTTGCCGAGGGTCAAAGATGAAACCTTCAAAGAAAAGTTCCTGAGGAAGACCAAGGAGAACCCCTTCGTCCCCATAGGTGAGTTACACAAGCAGGAATCAGCCAAGTCACACAAGTGGAGGACAGAGGCAGGACAGTTTGTCTTTTATTGGACAGAGTGGTCAAAACACTGATATGTAATTCTGCTTTAGCATCTAAAGCTCAACTGTGTGTAAGGTGTTAGGAAATAGTATCCAAGTGAGCTAAACTCAAAGAGAAAGTAATGTTAGCTAACCTAATGGACAGCTTGTGTTGAACACTGCCAACAACAGCTGACTTCAACTACAATAAAATAAGTCACACATTAACCGAACCTGAATTAAAGCTGGGTCGAGTTTGTTGTTGACACTGTTTTGATTTTAAACACCGTGGGGCTACTGTGCCCTTGGTAAAATGTTGTCATGGTTCAAGTAACCCAAATCACAAACAGCTGCAACCCTTTTACAAATTGGAGGTGAAATTCCCACTTAGTTTAAATGAACAGTTTGATAGACATGTGTGTCTCAATGGTATTTTTATTTTTGTTCTTTGAGCGTCACAAACAATCCATTGTATTGTAATATATTGTGTAATTGTTGGCAGCAGCTGATAGCTCAAAAATCTCATCAGAGATTAACAAACCTATTTGCATGACTAGGTAGACTTTCGACTCTCCCCCCCCTCTGATTTGGGTGAACTCACCCTTTAATGTTTGAACAAGGGTGTCATTAATGCTACACCTTCTTTGTGGTATTTATTTATTTGTTTTTTAATAACTGTGACCTTGATAGCCCATCAGTGTTTGAACCAGGGCTGCAACTAACTAACAATTATTTAGTTAGTTATTTCTCAATTAATCAATTAGTTGTTTGGTCAATAAAATATCAGACAATGGTGAAAAATGTTGATCAGTGTGTTGACCAATGACATCATCTAAAGTCTTGTTTTGCCCACAGCCCAAAGATCTTCAGAGCTTCAGCCTGTACATACTGCCTTGTTTCTTTCATTACAGTCAACCTGACCTGTTACCTGAGCAATGTTCTGCCAGACCCTGTTACGAAGTTCTGGTTTTCTTTGTGTCCTCCAGGTTGTTTGGGAACAGCGGGAGCGCTGATGTACGGCCTCCGTGCCTTCCATCAAGGGAAAACCAGACAGTCCCAGCTGCTGATGAGGGGGCGTATCTTCGCTCAGGGCTTTACTGTGTGTGCCATTATTTTTGGGGTTTTCACCACAGCTCTGAAACCCAAGCAATGAAGACGGACCGCTCCCTGTACTCTGCGTCGGACCAGATCCGACTTGGAAGTGGACTGATCTATCTGAAGGAACCGAATAATGTATTATGTACTCTACATTGTTCAGATACCTCTGTTAAGGCCATCACTATTTATTGTTGTTTAAAAACTTAATGGCTCACAGTGGTATATTTTGCAACAACGTAGAATCAGCTCCTTATCACACCAAGTAGACAAGCTGTATTTCACTCGTTTTGTGCTACAATACTGTTGAAGCAACATGCTGATGAATATAAATGATACGTTCCTTGTTTTTCCTGTGGCTCACATTTCAAATGTTCCCATGCGTTGTCACTGAAATGATCCACATAACACCTGAATGTTTTCTGATATAAATTTTAAGTTGAACCTGGTGTCTTGTGTGTACTTGAGACAAAGAATCACACTCACAACTGTATTCGGGGGGACGCCTACTCCTTCTACAACCTTTATTTAACAGTCATTTAAAAAAAAAAAAAATCAGTGGGGAAATTAATCGTGAACATAGTTTTTATTAACGGCCAGGGTGAGCGGCTCTAAATAGGTAGAAGCTTTTAAACAAAACACAGGCTCAGTCTCATTTTCCCCCTCCACTCAACAGACTTTCAATTTCATGTAAAAATCCTTGAGTAGGAGGGCTCCAAATGTTGTGTTGAGAATGTGACAGCACTTTGTGAAATTGCTTTACTTATGCAGAGGCATTCCGGTGGCAAATACAGTGCGACTCTCATGAAAACGAATTAAAATCATGCCTGTACAGGCCCTGTCAACATCTACATGGGTGTTTTGGCCTTTTGTACACACACCGTGTTGTAGGTCGCTGAAAATTGGCCTCTTGGAAAATTCTTGCCAGAGCAAAGATATTCAGAAACCTTTCAGTGTTTACGTCTCGGTAGATGGAAGACAGAGCATGCTGCTGTGCACCTGGAAACCAACACTTAAATGCTGTAATTGTGGGTAAATCCCTCGTACAATTTCACAGTAGCACAGCCTTCAGCAATGTGCGTCCGAGTGTATGCAAGGGTGGATGTTGGTACTAGGTCACATAAGATGTTATCTCCTCACATATTAACTGGACAAACTGGGATTTAAAGGTGCCATATGTAAGGATTTTAGGTTAAGACATTAAAAAGTTTACCAAAATTATCAACAAAATGTGAAATGTCAGTTTTGAAGTTATGTCAAAGACATCTGTATTGTGTCGCAGAGGTAGGGCATCTATTGAAGACAGCATGCTATCAGCTAGCTTGTAGCCACTTTGTACCTTGAACAACATCAAGACTTCCCTCATGCTCTGGGCAGAATCAGATAATATTACTGCTAGCTGCACAGCTAACTGATCTTACTAGCTAACAGCAGCTTACAGTTAGCGGCAGTTAGCGGTTCCTCTGCTGATATCCGGCCCCCTATTTGTTTGAATGGTATGAATTCAACAAGTGGCTAATTCTTATATATTGCACCTTTAAGTGATTATCTCCAGGGCATTTTGATGGACGAGGACAAACTGCTTCAGGTGATCACACTCCACTGTTTTTATTTTCCAGTTCCCTTTTAACATTCACTTTTTCAGTATTCATAATGTCCAAATAGGCAACATGTGAAACAATGTGCAGACATTGCTGTTGAAATTGACGCCTTACTGATTGTTGTTTAAAAAATCTAAAACATATTGGTGTAACACAAAAAATAAATGGCGCATTAAAACGTCTGCTGAGAAAAATCAGTGAAATGAGAAAAATTGCACGAGCCGTTGATCGTGCGAAAATTTAGATGATAGCAGAGATCTTTGGTTGTGATTTTTATTTTTATTTTTTTGCTGAAATCAAGCCTAATTGAAGAGGAAATCCATCTGTCTGAATACTCAAGTAAGAGCTACATCAAAAAGGCCACAAGCTTAGGCATTTGACAGAGAAAAATATGATCGCTACGTTAAATATGGTAATTAGGGATATCATACATCAAATGTGAACAAAGACTGTGTTCATAAATCTACACTGGTGAGAGGCATAAGTGGTTACAATCTAATATGCAACAGTGCTTAATAAGTAAGTGTTTGACATCGACCAAAATGCAAATTTATAAAACAACTATAAATTGTGCATTCAAAATATTGGCAGAGGCATGCAGTAAAGATGACCTAGTAACAGTTTAAAAGTTAAAGGGGAAGGAAAATGTTTAACTTACAGTAACAATATTTTCTTGCGTATAGCAGTGATAAAACTGACCTTCTCAAGGATGTCGTAACAATAGAGTAGTCCTTCATCTTCTCACAAGAGAGCGGGATAAAGTATATTAATTCAATATAATAGGCATCAAGGAAGTTTCCAAAGGTTATAAACATACCAGGAATTTTATGGAAAAGGGCATAAAAACTCTTAAAGATGCAATGTGAGGTTAAAACTGAATAGGCAATATTCTCCGTGCGACCTCCTCTAGCGAACGAGGGGCGTCTGTTTGAGGGAGATGAGGACAGAGCGCATTCGAGAAACATCCTTTGCCTGTTTGTTGGTTTTCGGATTGAAGTCGCAGAGGCGGGCTACCCTCTCCCATTCAGTTCCTGGGCTGTCGCCATCGGTCTCTGCCAGGAAGGCCTCCTCTGATGCTCTACAGGTGGGAGGGAGACCAGAGAAAGACATGAATGAATGAATGAGCTGCAATATTAGACAGCAAACCCGTCCGACCAGAAAATGATGCTCAACCACAAAGTTCAATAAACATTATGAATAGCACCTGTGCATAAGATACACAACAACTACATGCATTTCTTCATACCAATCATACACTTTGTTGGAGACCTGTTTATACATTTATTACAACCTTTGGGGGACAATCAAATAAAAATGCAGGAAATACCAAATTAGGCCTTCAAAAACAAAATAGCGTTGGCATGCATCAGCTGAAAATCAACTAGTGGTAACTCATGGGGTCGTTCATACAACATTAAAAAGCGTAAGAATTCTAAACCTACACAAAGCCTATAACATCAGAGTTGGGCTGTTTGTAGAAAGCCTTGTCAGCAATCCTAGTACGCAGGCAAGGCCAAGAAAGCAGGAAAAAGGAGAAAGGAGAACAGTGTCAAACAACAAGCAGAGAAATGTTAGGGCCTGCATCAAAAGCATTACATAAGCGACTGAGAAACAGCTCTAATGAGGTGGTAGTGAAAGTTTTTTTAAACTGGTCTGAGTGCAAACTTTCTGTGCCACTGTTGCCAATAAACAAGCTTGTTTTGGTGCTAGGCTGCAGCGCGGATGAGAAAAACTGTGACATTTGCTCTCTGCTGTTTGCATTCCTCCTAGCTAGCCAGCTTCCTGTTTTGTTTTCCAGGCATTCTCCGAGGACACGCAGCTGTAGACTAACATCTCATTAGAGGATTGTCTCTCAGTGCTTTCACAGACACAGAGGAAGAAAACTGCCCAAAAACTAGAGCCACAGATGCAAAGTGATACCGTGCCAGACTTGGACAGAGTCTGTTGGAAAGTGTGAGAGAAGAACGGGTTAGCTCGGTCAAGAAAAGGAAAGGCTGCGATATTTTTGTGAGCACACATACAACACTGACTTTCACCAAGCTAAAATAACAATCTTTAAGGAGTATTATATTTATTTTATTATATATATTATTATATATTTTTATAAGCAATAAACAAATTTGATACGCAACACTATTTATGCTCTAATATTTGATCCGTTGGTATAGTAAGTCAAACACAAATGCTATGACTTTCAACATCTCTCATAAAACATTCAGTTTAGAAAAAATCTGCAAGCAATGTTGTAAAAATTAAATATTGAATAATTCCTACTGAGAATAAATACAACATCTGAATACAATGAGTTCAGTGTAGTGATCATAGCGTCTGTCACATCACGATGATCAACCATGTTAACAGGGGACATGTCAGACCCTAACCTGTTGTTGGCCTTGTTCTTCTCCATCTGCTCGCTCTGGTGTACATGCCAGTCCTCCAGCTCCTTTTTGGCTTTCTCTCTCCACTCAGCCTCTGCTGCCTTGGATGCTGAGTCTTTGTCAGGGTGCAACAGCAAACACCGACGGGGGAAAAGGTAGAAGAAAAGAGCTGATATATTATTAGGTCTACGTGTGACGAAATTAGAAGTGCCACATCATTCGTCTTAAAAGGTTAACCATAAAAGATGCATCGCAAAATGACAAAATCACAGTGACTCATCGCAGCTGCAGAGTAGGAAGTGCATCACACAGAGTGATTCACTCCCCAGCTGAGGACATCTTTGCTCACCTAAAGCTTCAAGGCGTGTCTTCTGCTCCTCCCTCCACTTGCGTAAACTCTCTGGCTCTTGCCTCTGAATATCCACCTGGGCGATGGCTGCATAGTTGTCTGTTGGGCCATTGGACTCCTTTTAGAGGACAGTAAAGTATTTACTGCATTATAAACAGCTGTTTGATCAAGACACTGGGTAGAGGGTACAGAAATTAGATCATGACATTCATGATTGCCAATACAAACATAGAGATTAAGTACACGAAATGATTTGATGATGTTCAGCATAAAACGGATAAACTTCTTAAATATATTAAATGTGTTATAAGTGACAGGCCACAGAGGCTCACCTGGAACATGTCCCCATTCACCGTAGCTGGCTCCTCTCCGAAAGCGTCTAACATTGTTAAGAGAAAACAAAGTTTAATGTAAAAAACAAAACAAAACAAAAAGGCTTCTTGGAGTTTTCCAGTCAGCTATCCTTCCTCCTCACCTGGGTGAACTTGTGTTTGCCTCTTCCATAGTGTCGCTTTGTTATTAAGCCAACTAAACGTTACAGATGTCAGAAATGCAGCTGCACCTGTTCGGCCACTGATGTTGTCAGTTAGCAGGACAGGTTTATCCGGTAGAAGTGTCTACTGTTAACAACTACCATTTAGCTCAATGACTGCTGTGTAACTTTACTAACTTATAATTACGTGCTTTGGTCTTAATCAGTTATTAAATGCTACTTTGTTTGACATCTCTATCGTTAGGACTGCAGGACGAACTGTTATTAACGTCTACTAACGAAGCTACGTTGTCGGTGTGCAAACAAACGCACCACCGTTAGCCAGCTAACTACGCTGTGAAGCTAACATTACATTATTTAAAAACTAAATGAGTGAATAAACATTCATAAATTGACTTCATGACTGTATCAGCTAGTGATGCTCATAACATATAGGGATGTGGTTTATTGTTCGCTAACTCCTACCAGCCCAGTCCAAGTACCGGTGCGCACATTAGCTAGCTTTAGTTAGCTCGTTGCTAACATTAGCTAGCTCAGTGACAAACTTGCCGTAGTTGACCGGCTCCGGCTCAGACGACTGCTGGTCGTCCGCTCCTTCCAGCGCCCCGAAGCCTTCGCCGTCGTTCTCTATCCCCGCTATCTCACTCTCCTGCTGGGCCAGGAAAGCAGCAGCTGGGTCCTCTTCGGTCGGGTGTGCTCCGTTGTCAGCCATCTTTCACAAAAGTGTTTACAAGTTTAACTGAGCTCGGTGGGTTCAGCTAGCTAATGTTACAGCATCAAAATGAGGCCACCGGCTCAACAACGCTGAAATTAAACAAGTCAGATATTTCACTCGGATGTCAGCTGTCCCGAGTGGGCCACTGTGAGCGACAAGGCAACAAAAAAATGACCCGTGATGTAACGTTAATAAACAATCCAAGCTTCACTTAAGGCCCTCACTGATGATTCATGATTTCTTCACTTGTTCAGCCACTGTGATGATGGAGCAGGGCAGCACCCTGAGGGTACCAGTCCCCCTTTTGTGGCTGTTTGTCTCCATCTGCTGCCCATCTGCTGCATGTCTGCACTCAGGAGGCCTCAGATGCATTTGATCTGGAGCCACACTACAGTATCATCTGCTGTTACTTTATCTTAATAATAATAATAATAATAATAATAATAATAATAATATGAAGCACATTTCATACACAAAATGCAACGCAGGCCATTGTTAAAAAAATAAACATTTGCTTGATATAGATATAATTTCCCTGTTATTTTTTGATAGAGCAGAAAGACATAACACACATAACCTATATGACAATTTTTTTAATTGAAATTAAAGCACAGTTTCAATGTGTTAGAAAAATAGAGGGCAAGCAGTGCAGTAAATACATACATAAATCTATTGGTTGACAGTATTGAAGAAGTATTCAGATCCTTTAACTAAATATGAGTATAGCAATAACAGTGTAAATTTAAAAAAAACTCTACAACTTGTCAACCTTAAAGATTATTCCATATGATGAATGTACACTGTTTGAAGCTAGAAAGGTGGCAGGGTCCGCCACATATAAACAAAGTAAAACTAGCACTATGTAGTTCGGGAGAATACATTTTAATCAGAAGAAAAACTGACTGATTTTTTTTATTTCTAAACAAACTAAATAAACAACCTCTTTGTTTCCATGACTGAGTAAACTGAATAAACAAACTGACTTTAAAGGACAAAAACACAATTTCATACTGTTTTACTTTGTTTATATGTGGCGGACCCTGCCACAGTGTTCTGGGGACCTTATTGTCCTCCAAGAACAGCTTGTTTATTCAGTTATGGATAATTATTTTTTTCAGTTTGTATTATTACCTCATTAATACTGTTAATATTAAAATTCCGAGTTTGATTTTCTTCTCCAAAACTACACAGTGCTTCTTTAAGGTCAGTTTGTTTACTCAGTGGAAACCTAACCCATGGAAATAAAGAGAGTTTGTTTATTTAGTCATGAAAACAATCTTTTTCTTATGATTTAAATTTCTTCCCCAAAACTACATAGTGCACCTTTAAGTACATCACTGAATATCGTATACACTTTTATACATTTACTTAACACAGGTTGCAGCACTTTTACTTAAGTAAAGGCTCTTACCACATCCACCACTGTTGATAGTTGCCCAAAAACAAAAAAACCAGCCCTTCATGAAGTTGTGATGAAAGCCCCGGCGGTGTCGCGGCTGAGCCCGGCCTCTCTGCTGGTTTACAGCCGGATCAGCCCCCATGTGACTTCTGACGTTTGAGTCGAGTCCTGCTAAAAAGAAATTGAGGGAATGATCCTCTGCTCACCAAAGGGGATCCACGGTGGCTTCCTGACGTCCGCTTCAAGGAAGTCCGAAAAGTTAGCGCTGCTCACCGACTGACTGACAATTTGTGTTGTTGTTGTTGTTGTTGTTGTGAACCCACAAGACTGAGTCGTGATGTCTGGCGGACAGGAGGGACAAGAGGTAAACTTCTCCACCTGAGCGAGTTGTCTTCGCGTGTGTTGTAACTTTTCCTCAACTCTTGTCGTGCTGTAGCTCCCTCTCTCTCTTGTGTTGTGCTCCTTCATTGTGCAACTTTATGGTTTTCTGGCTAGCTTGTAGCTCCTGCACACACTACTTTTGTTAAGAGCTTTCGTGTCTCTTCTTGCTAACTTCTGCTGTAAATGTTGGGGGGTTTATTGCACTGCAGTGGGCTTTTTAACCGGCGGAGCCTTTAATTACACGTTGCAAATGATTGTCTTTGCACACTTAAATCAATTAAAAGTAAAGCCACGTAAGCTCGTAATTGCGTAGCCTGTTAGCCAAAAAGGCAAAACAGCGTGTAATTCAGTGTGTTTGAAGATGGCACAAGTTCCTGTAGAAATATTAGTGACACCATAGGCGATTATAAATAGCCATACCATAAGCAGGAACAACGTCACTTGAATGGGAGCCACAGACATTACTGACATGTTTATTGTCTCAGGTTGAGGATTTCTCCACTGGCCTGGGTGGTATTTCATTAAATGAAATGCATCCACTGTGTTATTGCAAAAAAACCAACTTAATAATTTGCAGTGTGCTGCTATCACAAGTCAGATCTAACCCCCATTACCTGTTGCTGTTATGACTCTTGTCCATTTATTGTCTCAATCAGTCTGCCTCGTAATTGATTTTCTTTGCTCCTGGGTGGGTTTTGATATGAGAAAAAGTGGCAAGCAAACTAATCCAAGTTTTGTTAATTGAGATTGTTTATGTGATCTGGAGCCAGCAGACAAACAGACAAATTAAAAACTCCCATAAGGATTTGCATTAAAGTGGCAGCGCTGCAGGTTTTATTCGTGGGATGCTCTGGTGTGATACTGTCTCCGTTTCAGCTTTTCTTTACATGAGAGCCCGTCTGTTGCTTTAAAATATAATTGCTAGGTTTGCTTGTCCTGTGCCCTTCAGGAGGAATGTAGGACTCCATAAGCTTGACTTCAGTCGGCTGTCTGCCGCCTCTCAACTACACTTAAAAAAACACACAAAAAAAGAAAAATCAGTTGACTTTTACGTAGCAGGCTTTTGCCAGAATATAAGGGTCGTTGACGTTACCTCTCTCCGTCCTCCTCTACCCCCCTCTCTCCCTCTGGCTGTGACTCATGTGGGTGTTGGGCTGAAATAGTTTGGTGTAGTTTTACATTCCTTATATAGCCTCTGAGGAGTGAGGAGAGGCTGGGGCTCGCCTGTGTCACACACACACACACACACACACACACACACACACACACACACACACACACACACACACACACACACACACACACACAGTGTCGGGGGGTAGGGTTTGCCAACAGAGAGAGAATCTGCTTGCCCTAGCGCACTGACTTTCTAGCTTTCACCCAGGTTTGGGCTATCGGCCGGCCCTTGAGGACAAGGTAGGTTTGCTCGGTGGCATCCTGGGTAGCCATAGCTGTGCGTCATTAATTGCGATGACACCTGGCGGGCTCTGGGAGGAGGGGCTCTGGTAGGGGTGCAGGTACAGAGGTCAGTGGTACAGCTGTAACTCGCAAGCAAGAGCTAGTGACATAGGCCTTCGTCTCAAGTTACCTTTTGGTTCTTAAAAATACCTGGTTATTTGGTGACTTGCCATCAAGTGTCAGTAATTAGTTTGGTGAAAAAAATCTCAAGGAAAGTTGAATGTTGCGGGCAAGTGTTTCTGTTATCGTTCGTGTCAATGATTGAATTATTAACTGAATACAGTGAGTCGACTTTACGCTCTCTGAAAGAAAGATTGACTGAAAGAATGCCACTGCTGTTCTTGTTGATTGTAATTTATGATGTTTTTTGTGGTACTCGTTTGCATTGTGGTAAACTTTGTTACACTCTGAATTTGACCCCAAGGAATCGACAGCTTTTAGCTCATGTAGGAATGAGTTTATCTACGGTATTGAATATATATAATAACGCGTTGTTTAACCAAAAAAACCCTTCTGTTTCATTTCTGAAAACTGATATTGATAATATTAAATGTTTAGTACTTTATACTGTGATGCCATGAAACCATGATATTATCTGTGATGGTTATCGTACCGTGAAACTCTCAAACTGATGCGACGCCCGTAGGAATGTTGTGTGCCAGTGGCAGCCTTTGGTATTTTATCGTCTTGTAAGTTAATTTATTAATGATACATGGTTATCCCTAGAACAGAACTTTTTTAAAACATGTAATATAATATACTTTTAAAGAAAACAACTCTTCTGTCCGTTTGTACGTGGAACATGTGTGTTTGTGTAGGAAACGACTGCAGACCTCCAGCAGCTCGGCTGCTTGGATGAAGCAGATCGAAAAAAACCTTTTCTGGACTTCCTTGAATAATTTCCTGCTTTTTTTCTCCCCAAGGCTATGAACGTATACTCGGTAAACCTCAGCGGCCCGGCGCCTTGGGGCTTCAGGCTGCAGGGTGGCAAGGACTTCAGCATGCCCCTCACCGTGTCAAGGGTAAGAAACTGTTTGTTACTGGAGACAGCTTTTGTAGTTCTCTGCATCTGTGATCATTGAGGTGTTTGGAGGATCATCCTGTAAAGTTCCTCTATGTAAAAACCCTTGACCTATTTACAAGTCTGTCGGTGTTCACCAGTCTTAATCTTCACACCTTCATTTTCATATCAGTCACATTTTTATGGCATGTACCAACCCTCATCCATCCATTGTCTTTTCATTATTAGCATTAATTAGCCACAAGGACATGCTGCCTTTTGCGTCGCAGTGCTTTTAACTCTCCATGTTAGGTCACTAACTCTTCACTGGATGAATTTTCAAATACTCTATAAACTGCTGTCGCTATTCAAGAGAGCAGCAACCACTTTCCAGGCCTTATAAGTGCAGTGCAGTGCTGCTTTGCCTGACAAACACACAGACTCTCCCATGCAGCCACACGCATGCGTACACATGAAATCATTCCAGCATTGCTGCCAGCTACGGCACGCACAGATCTAGTATTCTTTCACACACTCGTTCCCCATTGACTTTGTTATACTGCTACCTTAGAGGCTGGGCTGATCTATAAATGTTAGACGGGATTTGCATTTATTACATCGTTAATTCTGTTCAAAATGTGCAGTTTCCCATTTTAGAGATAATTAGGAGTTAATAAGTAATTATATGGGTCAGGCCTGAGCTTCACAAGGTTACCCCACATACAGTAGTCTTTCAAACACTTTTGATTCGTGGTTTCTTTAAGTTGACAAGAAGTCGCAGTTGTAATAAAACAATAAGATTAACAGCTGCAAACAAATGATGCACTCAGTATGCAGTGTGTTGCAAGTAGCGTTGAGGTGTGTGTGTCAGGCTGACGTAATCCTGTAGTGAGGGCAGCAGTTATCACCAGCCTTGTCAGTACATGTCCTGTATCTGCTCTGTTCTCTGGGATTCAGAAACACAATGTTCCCCTTGGATTTATGACAAGAAACATTTTCTCCTAACCATAAAAGACCAAACGCATGCTGAAACCGTATTTGACAAATTAGCCGAAACAAAAAAGGGATTTTTGGTTTCAGTCTAGACGGGCAAGGCACGCTGTTGGGTGAATGTCAGTGGGTGCGTCTGTAGTTGTAGTTGAGCGATCTTGAGGCCAGTTTTTCTGCAATCCAGGTACATTACACATGTTGATTATTTTCCTGGCTGACAGAAAAATGGCTTTCATTGTCTGTGATGCAAAGCCTTTCCTCCCTGCCAGTCTGTCTATACATTGTGTTAGTCTAGGCAAAAACTGCTAAGGTCAGAGCCCTCTGTCTTGTCTACATGCCTGGATGTTATTATAGACGAATGATCTCCTGTACGTTTTGGCCTTCCGTCCACACGCAAACAAAGTTTTGGTTAACTAAAATACATTTTTGAAAATGCCTTCGGAAGTGCGGACTTGTGGGAAATGATGACGCCATCACCTCAACTTGCTCATTGTTGTTTTGTAAAATGAGCGTGTGCCTCACAACAAGAATAATTGGCAGACTACTGGTTTGTTTACGTCTTGTTAGCACTGCTAGGCTTTGTGCTGGAAAGGTGTTAAATCAATTGATAATAATGAATATAAATAAAAATTAGCTATTATTGTTTGAACTTGAAAAACTTGAGAATTAGGGCTGGGTGTTATGGTCTTAAAATAATATCGCAATACGTAATATTTATCTCGATATGTTGAAATCTCCCCAAAAGCACTCCATAAATGGGCTACAAAATCGAATATCACGATATTTTTTAACAAAAACCTTGATATTGATATTGCATCTATATTGTGGGGTTGACTACTGGGCCAAAATATTGACATAAATAATTAGCAATAATGTGGATGTAATGACTAAGTGTGTAAAGACAAGTATTAGAACAAGTAGAACAGTCTGTTCAGACAATTACATCACTTTACCGTAATGCAGACTGTAAAACCAGGGAAAGACAACACATGTGAAATCATGATATAACGATATCCAAAATCTGGGACCATATAATTTCGATATATTGCCTCACCCCACTCAGAATGTTCTCCTCTGGCATTTGACGTATCATTGCTGTAGACTTTATCGCCAACTGCTGGCCCAGACTGCTGTTGTTTCTTTGTTTGTTTGGAGTTGTTTTTGTGTTCTTGTGTGTATGGAGATATTTTGTCAAACAGAGGTCATGTGGACAGATTTTTCTCTAAAGGGAGGGGTAAAAATAACTGTTTGAGAAAAGATTTGTATACATGTAGACAAGACCCTTATGACTGAAAAGTGGCTAAAATCTCTTCTTGGAGTCAGCCGGGCCTCAGGGTCCAGGAGATATAAAGATCTGACAGGTTTCCTCTCTTTACCTCTCTGGGACTGCCGGCTCTCCTCGCCGTTGTCATAAAAGGCCGGACAGTGAATCACACAGTCGCAGAGGTTGAAAACAACCCAACAAGGGGGTGTAAACCTCAATGATATACAGTCTTCCTTAGTAACGGGAAGAAAACATCAGGCCTGCCCTCAGTGGGCTTACGTTGGATGAATTTAGTGGGTGGTCTTTCTTTACTGGCTTGTAGCCGGAGAGATAAGTATCTCGGCTCAGACAGTCAGTGAAAAGCGATTACACAATGAAGAACATGTGGAGTGACAGGACAAAAGCCTCAGTAAAATGCTGCGAGGCAAAGAGATTGACGGTGATAACGCCTGAAAGATCGATGCTTTTAAGTGTTTTTTTGTAAAGATTAGGTTACAATTAGTGTTGTCTGGACAGGATTTATTTATTTAGTTCATTTGAGTTGATTTCACCGTGGCAGATTGTGCCATCACCAATAACTTCATATTCAATCATTTACCCTGTATCTGTTGCTCTTTCAGTAGGGATTCTGATCATCTTTGTATTGATTTGGAAAGTTGTGGGTCTGTGGCTTGTTACCTCGTGTGTGTGTGTGTGTGAGTGTGAGTCGCTATATAGGTTTCCCTGCTCCATGAATGCTCTTGTTTCCTTCCTCCTCTGTCTGCAAGCCAGGAAAGCTATGCTTTCTCAGCATTCCTGGGATTTTTCTGGTATCCACCCTGTCGCTGCCAACAGACAATCCTCTTGTCTCCTCTCTGTATCTAATATGTCCTCCACACTCACTTTAACTCGTGCATAAGATGAACTCCCCCAATCTCGCTGGAATACTTTAACAGTGAGATCAGAGGAAAGCAGACCGGGCCAAGACAAACTGTTAAGTCACTGAGAAAGGAAAAATAACAGTTTGACCTCAGCCTGATATGAACACACCCATTTATCATCTAAAAAAATATGTACATAACTTTTGGTTGACTCTTTTTTGATAGCAATATCTCATTTTTCTTTTTCTTTCCAGTGTCCGTGTTAAAAACTTCTAGCCAGTGAAATCGGCGCAGAGTTCTCTCGACCTTTCACCGCCCGACGAATGAAAAACAAAGGAAAAAGAAAAATAATGAGAAAGAGAACGCCTGTCTCTGTTATACTGAAATGTCATTATATCCGTTTCAGACTGACTCTGTGACACTGGGCACAGCTGCATGTGTCGGTAGACCTGGCTTCTTGACCCTCCTCCCAGCCTTGAAAGAACATAGGTTGGATGCAGCTTGTCGCTGCTGCACTGACATTTCTATTAGAGTTCAGACTTTAAATGTTATTGGCATTCAAGTGGTATTTAAATGGACACTCAGGGGATTTTACTATTGCACTCTCAGGAAGTTTTGGATCTTGTTTGCCTGCATCAAGCTACAGAAACACTGGATCCTACATTTCCCCCAATGCATCTCGATAACGTCAGTACAGCCATTCCCTACGTCTTTTAGATTTCAAACCTCCAGTTTGACATGCAGGATTTCTCTTATACATTTGCAATATCTAAACCCAAGTTAAGATAACCCTGATGACATCATCAGGTGACATCATCAGGGTTATTATTGTCTGGTTATTCTCAGAGCTCCTCCAAAGCCACAGGAGACATTATGCAAATGTTTTCACAGATTTACAGAGTAGCAAGATCTGCACCAAATGTCTTGTTGTTTTGTTTAATGTTCAAAGCTTCTATTGAGATTTTTGAATGGTGTCTTAAATATCTGTTAAATATCTGTTTAAAACACTCTGGAGTAATTGGAAATGTTTGGCTCACAGGGGTCGGAGACAACCCTACACATCCACCTCCTGTAAAATAAATTACAGTATTGTAGTGGAGCTTATCTTTATCTAAATAATATCTTGAATGTCAGTGTTATGAACGAAGCTTCCAACTATTCTGTGACTACAAACAGTGTCCCTTTTAACCAACCACTTAACTAGACCATAAAAACTGAAACTTAACTTTATGTAGTACTCATGTCATGTCACTTCATGGCGGTCTTGTGGTAATGTCTCTGGAACTGCAGTTGTTGTCTCGAGTCTCTGTGAATAGTGAAGGATTATCACCTGACGGCCCTCTCATATTAATGGGTCAAACATGGGTTAAACGTCCAGTAGACCACACCAACATCTCCTCCCATGAAAGCTGACCTCTGGAAATCTTGAGAGTCAGTTGAGTAGTTTGATACAGTTTCCAAAAACAGCCCTCTGTATCTTCACCCCTTTCCATCCAGCCCACGTTTTTCCTTGAATTTCTGTAAGCTTCCGTGACCTTGAGAGGACGGAGGTCTGCTTATGTAAAATTATATCTTTCTCTCCACATGTCTGCCCCGACATCCTGTCTGAACTGGAAAAGCATAAAATTTAGGAAGCACGATGTCGTCGTAGCGCCGTTTCACCGCTGCTACAGTTGAGTCACCCCAGTCTGCCCTAAAACTCCTCTGAGGAGTTTCTCAATATATCTGCCCCAGATCTCGTGACATCGCCATTCCATAAACATTATGATACCATAACCGAGCCTCCTGAGCACCATCTGGTTTCTATCGACAAACACATGCCACGCCGCTGAAATCAAACGTTCTGAGGAAATGGCAGATGATGTCAAGCCAATAATAGGTGGGGAGATTTGTGAATGTCTGTGCACCACCACAGCTGGATGTGTCATCAAGTCTTATATTCCTGTTTCTCTGCGTGCGTCTCTGTCTGACTTGTAGACCATATGTTGCATTATCACTTGTATACTCTTAAACACTCTCCCTCTCGCTCTCTCTCTCTCATATACACACAACCACACTCACAAGCCGGGGGAAAAGAGGCCTTGTTAGAGGGGGGAATTAATAATTCAGTGCTTACTGATAGATTGCCCGCAAGGGGCATTTCTTGTGTGGCTAGCTCAATGTGAATGTGTTATGTTGTGATCAGTGCAGCAGTGTTTTAAGGTGAGTTAGTGCTAGGTGTTCCACTGCAGTCATTACGGGGGGAACCACATACTTGGAGGTTTGGTTTTCCATTTCTCAGAGGGATATTTATGGCTTTGCATCAGCTGTGCTCACTGTGTGAGTGATGTAAGGACAGACTGTCTCTCGGCCCCCAAATAGCCGTGGAAAGAATAAAAGTGAGCCGGTGCAGAGTTACATGGCCTGTATATCCACAGCTGCAGATACATTTTACTGCATTATTAGTTTAACCAAAAACAAGAGCAGTCCGCCCTGGAGCGACTGCGAGGCCTTCGCTCACCTGCAGGGTCAGTCAAGGAAAGAGCTTCAAAGGTGAACTCAAGACGTTGCATTTTGAAAGGTTGGCTAATGCTTTGAAATTTGATAGCATACCAAAACAGCTCCGCTGCTGTGCTCTGCCAAAAAGCCTTGAAAAAGGCTACTAACTGTTGGGCTAACCCTGCAGTCGTGAATAATCTATTTTAGTTGCACAAACATCATGGCATTAATGTGAAGTGAGTTCATCCTATTTGCACAAAATCATTTTAAGGTGAGCCTGCTTCTTGTTTGTAGAGTGTGTCAGAGGAACTGACCGTGGTATAGCTGCTGCATGATGTTATCCTACATCACGCAGCAGCATCAGGTTAGCTCTGTGGTTGTTGTGAGGTACGGTGAGGTGTGTTGCATTCAGGAACGTATTTTCCACTGTCCTTCGGCGTATTGACAAACTGCTGGGGGGGTGTTGGGTTTCCGACCGCCCCCTACCAAGCAAAGGTCTGAGCGCAGCAACTTTAACTGCTGCCGTCTCAAGTGAGGGAGCAGCTGCGCTCTGAACCTGAGCCAGGAGCACAGGTGTCTGTGTCCATCACTAACTCAACTCACTCAGACGCACATGCACAGACATATGCGATCTTTACAGCTTCATATATTCACTTCTCCTTCTTTTTATCTCATCTTTCATTTAGAGGTCAGCACTATAGGTTAAATCTTTAAGGAGGGTTTGTAATTTTATAGTCCCGACTGACTGGTGAGGCATTGAAGGCAAAATCATCATAAAATTTCTTGTGCCACCACAAGCCTCCAGATCAGCTTCAGAGCTTCTTTTCTAAAACTCTGCTGGATGTGAACATCACTCAGACACTCGAACATCAAAAAGATATTCACTCATTTTATTGTTTTGATGATGGAGGTGTGAGAGCGCTGTCTAACACATTGTTCCATAATCCCCCGTGGGGGTTCAGCTGGTTTTAGATCTGGTGACTTTTAATCATTTTCAAACTCATCAAACAACCCTTAGTGCTCTGTACTGAAACGCGTCTGTCCCCTCTTTCCTTTTTATTCAGTTATCTGAATAGAGTGCTGCAAAACATTTTTGTAGGCTAACCTGGAGGTTAGCGTCGTCCTGGTTCCCTCGGCAAAAAGCCAACGGATTTTATCCCATTTGGTTCAGGGATTATTGTAGAAAATAAGATCTGTGACAAAGAAATGTTTATGATGTTTGCATGTTTTGTCTCATCTCCACAAATGAACACCACTTTTAGTTTCGAAGTGTGAATGCAATTGTCAGAAATAAAAGCTCACGTTCAGCTATAAATGAACTACACCAAGATCACATGACTTTAATGTCACCACTACTAAACTTTACTTTACTTTACTTTAAACTACTTTACTATAAATCTACAAGCTGGAAGAGTAGTTTGCAAAAGCGTGAGTATGACACCGGCTCTCCAGGCAGACTACCGAGTGGATGAGTTTCATGATGACGTTAAATATCCTCTCCGGTGTCATTTAGCCACTTGTTAGCAACTGGCTTTTTCAGACATTTTAAAGGTGCAGTAGGTAAGGATTTGCCACCTTGTGTGTTCATACTCCAAACCAATGGGAGGCAGCACATCACCAGAGTAACTGTTAACTTAAGCTGCCATTAGGTAGTTAGCTTAGTTAACCTTGCAGCCAGCAACCCGGACTGCGAGTTCGGAGTAGTGCGGGAGTGACTGTGCTTACACCGCTACCACAAGAACCCTGGACTGTGGCGGGCCGAGGCTAGCTAGGCTAGCTAGGCTTTCTTCACATTCTGTTGATAATTTATTGAATGTTGTGAACTAAAATTGTTAAATGTTGCGCCTTTTTTTTAATCTTCAAAATTCTGAAGGATTTACTGACATGGTATATGTAGCAGAACAAAATGTGAAAATCTCTGAAGCTTGTGGTAACTACAGACCATAGTTTAGAAAGCTAACGCCAAAAATTAAACCATTCAAATGTCCATTGACTTGAAGTGCAAAAATGCTAACATATTTCCAGGTTCAGGAGTCCTTCCTGCAGCACTATATTTAGTTAGTTTTGAAGTTAGCTGGTCACCTGTCTGTACTTCTTTTTAAATCAAAAATAGCTTGGGTGTCCCATTATCAGGATTAGCTTGCATTAGTTTTCATTACTCAAAGTATTTCTCATAAAAATCTTTTATCCTCTCTGAATAGGTGACACACAATGATGTGCCTTTCTGTTCATGTTCTAGGCTAGATTGCATCTATTTCTGTACTGACTACACTCTAACACCGTTTTAATTAAATTTAAAGCTTAAATTAACAGCACTTCTGTTTCTAAGACTCATGGGAAATGTTGTTTAATGCTATCAAGATCTTTATCTCATTTTGGTATGATGACAAGGTGCTCAAGTTTGCCATAAGTGTAGCAGTAAAAAGGGGTTTGGGGATTGTGCCGTGAACCTCGGTGGCTTTATTCCAGGCTGCGCCCCCTTTCAGAGTCTGTCACTTGTGTCCATGTCATAGCGGTTTTTCCCCAGTGTAAGATGTTCACACTTTTAAGTTCTTTCCAAACTGGAGAAAATATTTCTTCTTTAACCCCTCTAATTGCCTCAAGTGAGTGCAAATCAAAGCCAATTAAAGTGATGTTTTAACTTGGCTGTAAGATAACTGCAGCTTGGATTGCCTCTAAGGAATGCATTTCTTCCTATTTTTAGCCATTTCGTGTTTTGATTCAAGGCAGCCTTTAACTTCGTTGTCTTTGTGAGGGGCTGCTGAGTACTTTTTTCAGCCTGAGCTGTCATCAGTTTACAGAGCATATTACCTCCCTGCTCACGCGGGTGTTTATGTTTAATGTGCAGAATCAAAGCGGCAAGTGTGATAGCTTAGCTGAACATGGCAGAAAACTATTGATTGAACTGCTGAGTCCTCTGAGCTTTTGATGAGCTAACATTTGCAGGGATCCATGACATCAGAGAGTAATCCTAATAGGTTTTTTGCCAGAAATCCTGGCACTTGCTCACTTATCTGATGCTGAACACTTTGTACTCCAGTTATCTGAGAATTTGACACAAGTCTCGAGTTTCATTAAGCTGCATGAGCAAGCTGACTAATCCCTCACTAAACACGAGATGGCATCTCTGCATGTCTTCTAGAACTAGTTATATACACAGCAGACAGCGCAGTCTGTGTGCATATAGAAAAACATTACTACTTATACAGACTGTTTCATCTTCTTCCTGTTTGTAACAAGACTCCAGCCCTATGCTCTGACTCAATATGTCTGCAGTCTGCGTGTCAGCCCCGGAAGGATGATGTCATTTTTTTGCCAATGACTTACCTGTGCGGATGGAAAAAGCCAGATGGGTTAGTTCCAGTAAATGATGTGACTATTTGTAACACATGGTCTCAGTCGGCAGCTTTCAGGAGTTCCTTTCATAGTCTGAAGTCACATCTGCAGTAAATCATATGCTGTTGACTGATGACATCACGATGACCTATAATGCCTGCTCTTGATAGTGTTGAGTGAAATATCTCGGCCGGCTTGTCAGAGCCAGACACTCAGACTCCCTGAGCTGATGATTAAGTGCTGTTAACAGACATTTCAGCAAAGTCAACTTTGTGCGTTTTAGATTTCCATTTTTTCTTTTTCAGACCCGACCTGCCGGCTAGGATGACAAAAAAAGTCAAAAGCACACAAAGTTTTCAAGATGTTCATTGTGTTTTGTAATTTTAGTTTTTTTATTTCATACCATCCTTAAAAGAATAAGATCAATGGAAATATTGAAGAATCTTTAAGTTCATAGTAGTCGTGTATTTGACCAATTACACAATCATTAGCTGTGTGATTATGTAGTTACTATTGTCATGGAAGGAATGCTGAACAGACCTACTGGCACAAGCCCAGGGGCCTAAGGGATCTGGGGGCCTCTCAGTCAGAGCGTCTGTAGGAACTGACTTTTAATCATTTGACTACTAAGAGACACAAAACAACCACAAAGAGACACAAAAGTACCACAAACGCACATAAAACAACTACAAAAGGACACAGCGCTATCACAGATATACCCCTTTCACACGGGACAAAGACTCCACAAAGCCTACTAACATCTGGCGTTTGTCTTTGCCTGTCGGTGCTACACATGTGCAACTTTCAACAGAGATGAGAAAGAAGTGTCATCTGGGTGTAGTCTGATGTGGTATATGATCTGCTGCTTCTACTGTTCCCTGTTTTCCCCGGTGCATTCGTGATGATGAATGTGACACACAAAGGAAAAAAAAAAACCAGAAAGGTAGACTCACCTGCAAGGAGTCCTTCGCCTATTTTTAGTGGGTTGACCCACGTTTAAACAACCTGCATATACGCACTAACTTAATTTTAGAAGTCTCTTTCATTCTAGGTGTGCTCCTAAAAAGGAGGGGTGGAGGTTGTTTTACTTGTCCGTGCCCAGGTGCCTGTTGTCCAGTAATCCATCTGTAACTATTGGTGCCCCAGGTCCTGCCCCTCATGTTTTCATCCACATAACTGTCACCTCTTGTCTTCTAATGCACGTCTAACTTCTGTCTGCTTTCTGTCCCTGTTTTTTTCGTTTCCCCAGCTCACCCCAGGCGGAAAGGCAGCTCAGGCCGGTGTCGGAGTGGGAGACTGGGTGGTGTCCATTGATGACGCTAATGCAGAGGACATGACCCATGTGGAGGCACAAAACAAGATCAGAGCAGCAACAGACTCCCTCTCCCTTACCCTCAGCAAGTAAGTCATCTGGCTATGCATGATGCAACAAAAACGCTGCATGATCACTCACCCTCCGTTTTATCTTGGTCAAACACAGCGGCATAAATCACCACAAAACACATCTCCCCCTTCATTGCTCAGAGAGATAAAATACCTTAATGTCCTTGAAATTTGCCTCTATATGACAGATAGTTGCAAAACACATGCTGAAGTTATCGTCACACACATTCCAGTATTTCATTTCCCATAAGGCTTACATTAATTTTAGGGGAAAACTCAGGCTTGAATTTCATTTTGCTCTTAAGTCACAGCCTCACTAGTTTATGCCATCAAGAAAGTCAGTATTTCTGCTGGTGAGGTTTTTGTATCTGTTTGTCTATTACAACAGTTTGCAGGATATTTTAAAAACTACTGAACAGATTTCAGTAGATTTTTGGTGTAAAATTAGTCCCCGAGCCAAAAAAATAACTATCTCTGTTTTGGTACAGACAGCACTACCATATGGTAATTTATAACACATTTCATGCTTTTGCTTATCAATCCTAAACTGTGAGGCTTTTTTTGTCACAAAATTGTTTTCCTGGATTCCTGATCCAAAGGTGCACCCAATTCCACCTACACAGATGTTACATTTTTGCACATTGCCGTTTTATTACTCATTCCACAAATTCCTTCGCAGAATTGGTACCATGCTTAGCATATTTAGACGGTCTATTTTTGGGTTTTTCTTTTATCTCCTGCTGCTTTCCTACAAATGTTTGCCAAAGTCTTGCTGGCATGGCCTAGTTGAAACAAACTGCAACCACATTCCTAAGACAGGTGCACATATCAACCCAGAGTGATCCTGTAATAGGTAGTTTAACAGCAACACGATGGATTTAAATGTCTGTAACTTGGTGGTAATGAGTCAGACCCATTTAAAATCCTGCACAAAGCAAATATTCCAAGGATGTAGTTGATCTCCAAAATTCAACATTATTACCATCCAATTTGTGTATTTTGATGTTGATTCAAGTGTAAATGCAGACAGAACACCTCTGAACAGTATCATTTATTAAACTAACAAGGGGATTGTAACTCAATAGTTTTGTCACTTTCTCTCCTTATCACCTTAAAGAAGCCGGAGCAGGGGCGAGAAGTCTGCACTTTAAAAGCGTGTGTGCATGCCAAATGCTGTCGGGCGGACACACTGGCCTTTGTTCAGTCGAAATAAACCATTTTCAGAGGAGCCACGGGTACCTTACAATCAGGCTCAGCTTTGTAATGAAATTAGAGAAACTCTCTCTTCAGATTAAAACACTTTGTTGTTAAGTGTGAGCCAGGAAAATCAATGTCTCTAAATTTGCTTGAGTTATTTTAATTAGCGCTGGATAACCTTCATACAGGCAGCACTCATACCTGCTCCTGTAACTCCTGCCAGAAATTCCTGTCTGATAAAGTATCTCTGTAGAGAACAAGCCAAAATGTTTCATCAGGAGCTTAATTATAAGAAAAAATTCCCTCCCCAAAAAAAAAAAGATGGATGAAAACTATTTAAGAGCTTAGAGCCTCTAGAAAATGAGAAGGTACAGACTCGTTAAGTAATAAAGATGAGGCTTGCTGCAGTCATGGGACTCATTTTGATTTTTTCCGGATACTCGGAGGTAAAGAGTTTGTGATCACAGCTGGCTAGTTTCACATCTAATTCATGTTGTTGTTGCCTGCCAAGAGACTCGGCTGTTAAGTTCTGACAAATCGTCTTTGTTCACTTAGTTTGTTGAGAGTCAGAACAGCCACAGGTCAGCTTTGACTGTCCAGATCAGAAACATAATACACTTTCCGGGAGAAAATAGCCAGAACATAAACTAATACTTGAGCTGATTTAGAGGTCATGGAGGATATTTGCCGCATTTTGTTCAACATATGCCTGGCTTCTCTCAAATTCATACAGAATAAATGTCTCTGTACAGATCACAGCGGGTCCTACGAGTTCACGTGTCCCTGCCAACCATTAGCCGGTTCTTAAATGTCAGGATTTCATGCTCTTATTTGTCATACCTCATAGGAAATTGAATATATTTGGGTTTTGGACAAAGCAAGACATTTGAGGACATCATCTTGGGAAATGTGGAAAATTATAACGACATTTTATAAAGCAAAGGGATTATTCAAGAAAATAATAGGCATATTAATTTATTCTGTTAGTGTTTGCGTTAGTTGCAGCCCTAATACAAAACAAATGTTGAACACAACAGATAATAATGTTACTGGCATCAATACTGAGAGAGAAGGTGAGGAAAAAACACTCAAAGGCAGGAGATGAGAGAGCGTAAGAATAAGATGATGGGTGGGTGGAGGTAGAGCAGAGTACAGAGATGTTAAACTTGAGGGGATCAAAGGCTGATTTTTCTTTTTTTTTTTGAGGTGGGGAGTAAGATGCCAGGGAGATAATATAAAAGATCAGGCTTTTTACTAGCAAAGAGCTGCGATCCCTGTTTTTCCATACAACCAACAAGACACATTGCTGATGCTGCGTAGTTTTGTTTTTTTTGCTGCAGAAAGAGGTCACGCTACGCTTCGACCTACTAAATGCCTTTAAAGGAGTGGGAGGGAGAGAGAACAGTGGATTCATGGGCTGGTGTTTCAGAGTGAGAAAGGAAAGGAAAACAATAATTTGAGTAGAGACAGTGAGATACACCCTTGGGTACAAGTACCTCAGGTTGGGGTTCATTGTTTTATCCCAGTCCAATGGTTTTGACTGTGACATTGTGTTTGAAATTTTGTCTAAAACAGAAATGTTATAACTGTCCATTTTAAAACAAAGGTCATTAGTCGTTCTAATGGAAGAAGAATGGTTTTCTTCCTCTACATTTATCTCCGAGGGAGTGGTGTGATGTTTTGATAGACCTGTAATAAGCCAGCATGTTTATTTAACATCAACAGTACTTTTCCTCCTCTCTGTAGTTCGCCTGCCGTGTTTATCATCTCCTTGTGGAGTCCTGCTATTGTAAATATTTTACATTCTTCCACTCTTTTCTTTTCACCCACGAATCCCCAGTCTCCTTTCTTCATCTCTCCTATTGTTATTATATTGTAAGACAAGCAAATGTTTGTTTTCCCTGAAACACTTCTCGGAGAGGAACTATTGTCAGTTTGATTCATTCGTATCTTGGCTGCCATCCACGGTTTCTTTTATGTCAAGAGAGGAGGACAGCCGCGCGGTGATGAGATATGGTCCATTGTTTGGTTTAGTGTCTCATTTTGTTCAACACCAATGATCATCTCCTGTCTTTTTTTTTATGGTAAGGTTTAGGCTTTATCCAGAGCATTTTTATAGGGAGTGCAATCAAAAATATATGTGCAATAGATTTTGGGCTTCAAAGCGAGGGGATCGTGTTGCATTTATGGGGACACACTACACATTTCAAGGCTTACTGTCAGAGGGCTGTTGTCGGAGTACGTCGGTGATGTGTTCAAAGCTGATTGCAGTATCGAGGGATTTTTTTATTTTTATTTTTTTGTGTGTGTGGTGAAATTTCTCACTTTATCTAACATCAGCCTGAGAGCCAAGCATGCATCAGCTAAATGAAGTGACCCATGCGATGAGGCAGGAAATGATCTCAGAGCGTACATATTCGGTTTCAGCACGGGTCAAACAAGCAAACCGATTCCATGGAACTGTGACTTAATCATCCCCACATTGGTTCGTTCGGGCCTGCCAAAATAAATACAGTACACAGCAGCTGTCATACACATTCCTTATATATCCCTCTTTTTAAGTGTGACTCATCAAATTGTGGGTTAAGACGAGCTGAGGAGCTACGAACGTCACATTGATTTGTCTTCCCAGAAGTGTGACAAGCACAGACAAGTCAGTGTGCCTTCCTCTCACTCCTCCTTCTGTATCTATACAGCCCTGTCGTCATCCTGTCTTTAACATCGCTCTATCAGTGGTTGAGCAGACGGTAACATGAGAGTTGTTCATTCCTCAGTGTCACAGGAAGTGCTGGCCATTGTTTTGTGTGTGCAACTGAAACAATGAGGGCGACTGCAGAGCTGGCTCACTGTTGTTCGTAGCTTTGTGTATCATGCAAACATTGGTCAGCGCATGGTTTATGTTTTGCTTTTTTTTTTCAGTAGCCGGCAGCGATGTAAAGCTGGGTTCCTCCATGTTTAATGTGAGAATAAATTTTAATGAACCGTCTGCTGCGTCACTCCAGCCAGCAAAGGCGCCGCAGTAATGTGAATCCCCGGATTAGAGTTAAGAAGTGTACAGCGCTGTGGCACTCGTAGTATTCTTAGCTGGGTGGGTGAATCTGCTAGAAGCAGTTAAAGATGTTGTGAGAAGCCGTGAGGTTTTGGTGTTTATAATGGCCCCACAGAGAAAACTTCAGCGTTTATACGACCTGCTTCTTTTCTCCCATCATCTCTTTCGCCTGGAGCATCTTCACTGATGAGCTTAATTGTTGAGATATGGTTATAAGGGTGCTTGAGACGGAATTACCGTGGAGTCCTTGGGGCATTGCAAACACAAGCAATGTGAGCAAACAAGTTCAGTTCAACCCAATTATCCAAACCACATGTTTAGATATGAAAACAAAGGTTATCGCTAAACTGTCTGTTGTAAACAACCTGAATCCAACAGTAGAACTGGCAGGGCTGCTTCTTGGTTCAGTTGTACGTGTGTTCTTATGTTTAATGATGCATTTTAGTAGATATTGAGTGCACTGTTCTTTTATTTCTTCAACTGTCTATTTAAGTAGATGTTGTCTTAACCAATGGGGGAAATGGCCAAAATTACAACAGTAAGACATCTCTTACAATGTTATGTGTGATTTCAGCCATTAGTCCTCTTTTGTACAATATGAGGTTGATATTTCACCTCGAGAAAAATGGGTATCGGTGTAGTCAGACTTATTTATTATAGGTTTTCGCATTGTAATTTAAAGCTTTACCTATAAGTTTTATCTAGGTTTCTACCACTCTTCCTCTTTGCCTCCTCCATCAGCTGGCTTTTTTTTTTACGCTGTAGAGTTTCCACAGTTATCCCAGTTGTTTTACCGTTACCTGGGGATAGTAACCTGGGAAAACAATGCCTCTTCCTGTTTTGGTAGCAGACTTGCTTCCTTTGAGCCAAAATGCTGCCTTCATTTTTGTTGGAAACATCGAGCCTTGTGGGCAGGCAGTGAAAGCCAGGTTTATAGAGAACCATCTATATATGCCAATTAAGTCATTTTCCACGGCCATTGCAGTGTGCGATCAGTATTTACTTCAGAATGATAAGTAGAAGCAAAAAAATTCTCTATTGCCAGTTCAGATTACAAGCAAACATCAGTGTGTAGTTTTGTTTCAGAATAATATTGCAATATTCAGCATAATAATTTGTAATAAACTTTTTCTTCAGTTTGAATAAATATTCAAACACAACATTTCCTTCGACTGTCGTTTATAAATGTCGTTGCTCAGTATTGTATCTTTAATTTGTAAGAGTATAAGATGTACTAGTAACTGTGCCCATCTTTTCTCTTCACAGAGCTTTCAAAGCAGTTGGAGACCAGAAGGTAAGAGTACATTTTCCTGAAACGTTGAGCTCACCCTGCGTGAACACTTGTATGCTTTGGCATGGTCTTCTACTGGTCCACAGTGACACTGATTGAATTTGAAACTTCCTTTTAATCGTTGCCCACAATTGGCCTCAACGGTGTGTTATGTCACTTTGTGTTTAAATTCATCTGATTCACCTGAGTCGCCCGTCAAGCTCTCACAGAGCCCATGCACTGTGCATTAGCAAAGCATCAGTGAGTCGCTAAATGAGTTGTTTGCTGGATGGAGTGCTGTGAATATTGCTTTTGGAATTTTTCCCGCGGTTCATTTTGTGATGCCTTGCACAATCCCTGATACCACAGTCACACTGATGCATTTAGTTTCACTCTCGAACCCCTTGAGAGCTACTTGCTCAACTGATTACAGCTTAAATAGCACAATGGTGTCGTGAACTGCTTTGTGCTGCCGGCTGTTTTAAATCAAACGAGGAACATACTACTTTCACAAAGTTAGTGTTTCATTTAAGTAGGTGTTCTTTTGTAGTCCCGGCATTATGCTCAGTGAGAAATCTCATTAGTGAGACATGTCTGTCAAATATGACAATTTCTCACTTAGAGCATTTTCATTTTACCAGCGGTAGCAGATTACTTTGGCCAGTCTGTGGCAGACTGCCAACACAAATAAAATGGCTGTGTTCACACTTCTTAAGCACTTCTTCCTTGTGCGGAGAAAAGCCGACAGGCTTTGACAGAGCTGCTCCTGCAGCCTGGAGTTATCATTTTCTGTGAGAAAATATTGAGCTTTACTGGAGGCGTTCTGAACATACAACTCGGGATTGTGCAACAGCAGATGGAACTTTTACCGTGTGTCAGAAATGTCTAACTGCATGTTGTGCACTGTGCTGCATTGTCTCCCTCTCCCACGCCCTCGTAGGACTCACTCGCTCTGGCTTCTGTTCCGCCAAAGTACTCCTTTGCCCCCAGCACGACAATTAACAAGATGGCGAGGCCATTTACAGCAGCTGGTGGTAGTGCCAACTCAGGACCTGTTATCAAACCTGTGGCCTACTCACCTAAGCTTAACACTCCACGCTCACAGGGCCGTGCCAGCATGCAGCAGCCACAGAATGGGTAGGTGGATAAATAAACACCATTGCCTTTGGAAGCACAATGTGACTAATGTGGTTTTAGTGGTGATTTTAATGTCTCATTATTCTCATTTGGGGTTTTCAAACTGCATCGTGGTAAGAATTTACTTCAGTATTGTGCCAAAATAGCGTCACAGATTTTAGGTGAAACATCCCAGAAACGATGAACAAATGTATTGTGACTCACTGCTGAGATCGTCTAAATACTCCCGGGCCTGTTAATAATTCAGCAGAAATGATGACAAACATGGTGAGTTTTGTACAAACCTGTTCTATTGCTAAACACACCAGCAGTAGCAAGCTGCGATTATATTGTGTCATGACTCTGACCACTGAGCAATTTTCTCGTGAAAGGAGGTTGTCAGCCTTTTGTCCAAACAGACCCAAATGATCTACTCTTCGTTAACATTGCAGGGTACATCTAGCTGACAATTGAAGCTGGCCTTCTCCAGCTGAAAGACCTCTACAGTGGTATTTATCGGATGATAAAAAAGGCTTTAGAGAGATTAGTGAAGGATCTGTAAATAATCAGTCACAGTTTTATGGCCTTCTAAAAACTTGTTCCCCTCACCTCATCCTCACTATGTGTGTGTCTGAGACAGAGATAGAGATAGACAAATACTAAAAAGGAAGATTTTTAAATGTAGTCGTACACAAAATTATTTCGACATATTTGTGTCAAAACATTTTAAGGCTGAGATGCTACTTACACAGATGGTTGTTGACAACTAATTATTACTTGTATGTTCCATCTCCGGTCAGTTGTATGCTGGAAAGAAATGGCAGAATGCATTTTAACATCCGTGAAAATACTGCGGTACTTACTCTGCACCAAACTTTGGACTTAATTGTACATCCCAGCTTTTAGAAGCTTTTTTGCTTTTGTCTCTTTCTCTCCATAAAACATCAGTACGTTAGTCAAACATCGACCCAGTAATTACATCTCTGTGTAATTGAATTTTGGAGTGATGTCACTAGAAACATTTGGAATTTTATTTTTAAACATGATTCCCCATTGACCACACAGCAGCAATTATAGGGCCATACAGCCAGCTATCTGTCACATCAGATGCTGGAAAGTCTTGATCATGGTGCATTTTTTTTTAACTTTTTTTTTTTAACCAACAAATTTTCTGGATGAAGTATTTATTTCATGGGCCACAAGTTAAAATGATGTTTTATGATCGAGATGGAACTTTTCTCAAATGTCGACTAAAAAAAAAATTGTATCTGTTGTGTTGAAAAAGTTAATCTTCAGTTTCTCCTTGAGAACTTAACTCCGTTTAGCTTCTGATCTTTTGGTTGAAAACTATTGAACAAAAAAACAAAACTTGGTTTCAAAGCTGCTATGAATCTCGGCTGTGTATTAAAACAAAGTTAATGCTCCCCTGACAAAAGTCTCGCTGCTGTAATTACATTAAATAAGTCTCTACGATTCTCCAGTTTTATTTTACTGCTCAGTTTTCAGATTTTACAAGGATTCCAGGAACGGATCAAAATTGCACTTTAAATGATCCTGGAAGTGGCAGTATGGCACGAAGTGGCCTTCAAGCAGAGGCCAGTCTGGTTCCTGTAATTTGGGTCATGGTAGTGGCCCGATTGCAGCCATTGGTGAGCTGTGGTCTGTTGCCGTATTTAGCCCCGCTCATAAATTGTTCTGCGTTCTCACTCAGCTTTTACTGGCCTGGCGCTGGATTATTTAAGCAGCCTTACTCTAGGGAGGGCGCGCATGGTTGTGAAGTTTCTCTGCAGATGGCCGAAACACATTTCTGAGGACATCTTTGAGAAGACTGGAGCCTAATAATAACTGTCAGCCCACTTTTGATGAACACATTGTTGGATTTCTACAGACAGAAAACAGCATATGTCTAATGTGTTGAGGCCTGTCGTGTTGAAACAGGTTTTGTGTGCTTGTTGTTTGCACAGATCTTACTCAGACATCATGATGTGTCACTGCTGTGGCATTTATAGTTGTTTTCGAGGTATCGGAGCACACAATAAATTAGACCAACTGTGAAGGCAAATTAGTCAATGGTTATTTTGTTTTGTGTTTTTGGCAAATGCTTCGGCCATTCACATAAATCTGAAAGCATTTATGCTCACGGATGAAAGGAGCGTCGGGCAAAGGGTTTGTGCCAAGTGGACTGAGTCATTGTGGGTCAGGGTAACAATAGATGATGTGACAGACGAACAGTGCCGTCTTTCTCTCACAGAGCCTGGTGACGATGACAGCATGTCTCGTGTCGCTTCTTGCATGTTTTCTGCATCCTGCACTGTTGTTCACAACCTGTCATATATTGACATGTTATGTTTTTTCTTTGTTTAACTCAGAGTTAAACTCTGACCTCTTTCTCTCATTTTCTGTTTTTCCCTCTTTTCCTTTAACGCTGCAGATGGAAACTCTTGACAAGTTAGTATATTTCTCTTTTTTTCATTCACAGTCCAGAACAAAATAATATTTGCTTTTGTCATTCGCACTCAATAATTCCCGTCCTTCTATTAAAGTGGTTTCCAACCATTTTAACTGGTTTTACAGGTTGTGACCGATCACCTTTCTTAATTCTTGTCTGTGAATACCTTAAAATTATCCAATCATTTACAAAAGAATTAAATCAATAAATCAATTTTCTGCTTTCTATCCTGTTAACCATCTCGTGACCCTCAGGGTTATCTTGCATCCACTGCTCTATTACAATCCATTCAACTATGTCCTTGTAATCCCTGCGTCAAAATGAACCATTTATCATCTCATTCTTTATACTGGGCAATTTTCAGTTATAGTCAGGACATCATAATGTCTAAAAGCTTTTCACTCATCAAAATCTCTCAGTATTTATTGATTTCTCTCCTCTATCCTTGGTCTGTAAATTTCATACAAACTGTCTTCATTTGTTCTTTGGTGTATTCTACAGGGGCGAAGCAACTTACTATGATGATATATACCAACACGCCAAGTAAGGGGCAGCTGCATGCAGTCTGGTTTGTCATCTTAGATTAGCACGACAGCTGAGAGGAGCTGATGCTCACGGGTAGATTCAGAGATTGCGTTTACAAAACAAAGATGCCAGTTTATTGTTACCATTCATCTTTCATTCTCTACTTGATTTTTAATAAATGCATGCCTCCATTACAACAATATGCCTAAAGTGAAAAACATTCTTTGTGCTGCTTACGTTGTTGATCAAATTAGAAGCTTTAATACGCAGTAAAATGTTTCCAGGTACTATAGCCTGACAGCTTTTCTCCCATTGACTCTAATGACAGTTATAAATACAATCTCTAATGTGGTGGTGTCCATTTACGAGAGTCTTCAGTGTACCCATGAGAAATCTTAGTAATGGGTATCCATTAGCCGGCTTACTGCATGACCATGCTGCGGAGCATTAAGCGTTGCATGATCTGTTCAGGATGTCCTCTATTTTCAAGGTCACCTGATTAGCTGGGTTGGTGTGAGTGGGTAGTCCCTAGGTGGGGTTGTGTTAACCTGCGCCTGCCGTGTGCTGCTGCTGGGTGTGTGCAGGCACGGCCTCAGGGTGGAGAACCTGCCCTGCTTTATCCCCAACGACCGCAGCAAGAAGAGGCTGATCCAGGACACTGAGGACTGGCAGCCCCGCACCGGCACCACCCAGTCCCGCTCCTTCCGCATCCTGGCCCAGCTCACAGGCACCGACTTCAGTAAGTCGGGGACCAGGCTTGGCAGACTCGGTGGAGTCAGACAGCAGAGAGTGATGGGTTGGGGGTTAGACAAGTGTAGGTGAAGGCCTGCGAGTCAACGGTTGATCTGATATGATCTGATCGTAGCAGAGTGAGTGACAAAGGAAAGCTGGATAATAGAGGTGTCCATTTTTCAGCTGTGGAGAGCTTCAGCTGTCAGGTGGCTGCTGCCTTCATCGACACCTATTTTGTCTGCACTGTAACCAGTCTGACTGAACATCTATATGTTATTTATTACAACAGAGCACCATTAATTGTTATATATACTGTTTCTTTCCGTGTTTGGGTTGGTATTTGATCAGCTGACTATTAGTAGATGTGTATGAGAAAGGCGTGCTGATGTGTGTCTCTCCTGGATCTCTCAGTGCAGGACCCAGACGATGAAACCATGAAGAGGTCCAGGTAAAAACCTGAGTGTCATTGATTTGATCATGTGAACCTTACAAGACACAAGTGATTGTGTTTGGGCACGTGTGTGGAGGCTTCAGTTTGGCGATTTTATATATATATAAATAAAAATAAAGTACATGTTTTGCTGCTTTTAACACTAACATGCGTGATGTGATCTAAACATCCTTTTGTACTATTAGACCGAGAACCTGCTTCATGGTGTGATTTTTCTATTTGAGGAGCAGTTTAATGTCAGGGAAATACACTTTATTTTCTTTTTTGCAGCGAGGTAGTTGGGAAGATCCAAAGCCTTCGCATGTCTTGGCTAATAAACTAGCAGCTGGTTAGCTTAGCTTAGCATTAAGAATGGATACAGGAAACCAAAAAGTGTTAATTTTACTCTCTGGATTTTGTATGGTAAAGTAATCAAGACATACCTTGTTAAATAGTAAGCTTTAGATGTGCTGATAGGTGGATTGTTACCTTTTGGACAGCACGAGGCTAGCTGTTTCCCTCTGTTTCCAGTCTTTGTGCTAAGCTAAGCTTCATATTTAACCAGGCTGATCTGCAAGTCAATCTTCTCATCTAACTCTTGGGAAGAAAGTTTATATTCTCCCAAACTTTTCCTTCAAGTTAAGTTTAATATTTACCGTCATACCTTATCATATCCTTTTCTGTCTTTACTGCTTCACCTGTTTTTTTCTCTGCTACTTTTTCACCTTTCTTTGCTCTTCACCCCACTTTATTCTCTCTTGCTCTCTTTTTTTATTTACTCTCTGCTCCACAATCTATTTCCTTCCTCTCTATCTCTCTTTCATATCTCTGTTGCTTGCCGTCAGGGAAAAGTTCCTCACTGAGATTCAGAGTCCCCGCTATGCCCGTCTGAGGGATTGGCACCACGACAGGTCTGCTCGCGCCCTCAATATCAAATCCTGAGCGACATCCTAGACGCCACGGGACGCAGAGCCCAGCCAGAGCCTGCTAGCGATAGCCACACCGCAACGACTACGTGACAAAGACGACGAAGATAGCTGACCGTCCAATGGCAGTTAACAAATTCACCTTTAACGGATTGCAAGATGGGGTGAAAAGGAGTTTGGGGAAAAAAAAAAAGAAAAGCAAACCAAAAATAGAAGAAACATAGCCTAGATGACAAAGCACAAAGTGGAACCTTGCATACTGAGCCTAAGTGTAAGATCTCCCTCTGAATCTCTGACTTGATGATTGTTGACAACAATGTGGACCACTGTGTGTGTAGCCCTGTTTTCCATTTCACACTGCGTTACTAAGAGTAAACTGGTGGGAAGGTGGGACGGGGGTCCTCCGCAGTGGGAAGCGCCTTTCTGTTCCTTCTTCTTCTTTTGATTGTGAAGTTCAGACTCTCCTTTGATCTCTGTCTGTCTCTCTCTCTCTGCCTGTTTCCATTCACTGAGTTCTTCATCCTTTTTAGAGTTCTCATTTCTGACCCCCTCATCTCGTAGGCTTCTCCAACCATTAAGAAAGACAAGGAAGATAAATCTGTACTATTGTTTTTTTCTGCTGTCATCAAAAATATAAAACGTCTGAAAAAAAGCAACTTCCGCTTCTCTGTCCTTTATCTCCTGTGTTCCTCTTCTTCTTGTTTACTTGTCATTTAAGCTTAAAGGGATACGTCTCCTGATGTCCACCTCTTATTTCTCTCACTTCTCATTATTTAGCTGAGTTGAAGCAATTTTTCTTTAGTCACTTGGTGCACTGAGCAAGAGCTGTTATGTAGAAGCAGGGGTTCCCTCCGCATTTATGCAGTTCTGAATTAATGGAGGCTCTTCTGAAACATCAGGGTTCAAGTTTACTTTTATTGCCTCGGAGAGAAAATTGTTGTGCAGTCAGTCGTGACAACAACAAATGGGAATACACACATGAAGTAATACACACAGTCGTAAAGTGCAGAAGTGCACAGTGAAGAAATGCAGCCTGCAGTTTGTCGCACTTGCCTGAAATAAAAATATCCAAGAGTATTTAAAACCTAATAAAAAAGACCAACATTATCATATTTAGAGTTCAGCTGAGTAATTGCTGCAGTTCAGTGGCCTCTACAGAGACAAGATCTAAAAGCAAGTTGTACACACGACTTAAAAAAATGAAAGTGATCTAATGATTATGCACAGAGTATTATCTAGAATTAGCATAAAAGGAAATAATGTGTTCTGGGAAAAATACAACCAGAAAGGATTAAAAAACGTTGTGCATAGACGACGCACAAAATGTGCTTTTGCCTTTTTTAAGGATAAGTTCACCCAAAAATGAAAGTGTGCTCATTATCTTCTCACCCCCATGCCCCATGAGTCGGGTGAGGTTTTGTAGTCCACAAATATTTCAGGAGCAAAACAGCGTTGCAGCATTCTCCTACACACCTGATGAAGATAGGGATCAATTAAACAGACAAACCATAATCCAAGTCGCTGGAAGTCCCCAGATCTCCAATTGATTCCTAAATCTTCACTGTAGCTGCTAAGCTAAAGTGTTAGTGTGCTTCCTGTCTAAAGTGGGTGTATGAGCTCGGATCTCAGGGCTTCTGGAGACTCGCATTACACTGTTCCTTTTTAAGGAGCCCAGGAGAGAAATGTTGGATAATTGTTGGTTACAAAGTGATATTACCTGAACGTTTGTGATAGAAAAATGTGAACGAGAAGTGGTCAACGTCTGCTGTACATTGTTTGAAGAAATACAGCATTCAAATGCAGCAGGAAACTAGTTGTAATTGTTGCAATTAAAAGAAATAACTAGGCTATACTTTTATCACTGGCAATATTCACAATCGCCATTTAATTAGGCTACTAAATCCACAATTGTTGAAAAAGTAACTGTATAAAGTGACTGAAACTAAACTAGGGGAAGTCTGGTCTGTTCCAACAAGGTTGTAACCAAACAGCCTCTTCACACACTTGATGTCAACCATCCAGCTCATGTGGGGGACATGTAAGCAGATAACAACAACAATATGGTGGTAATCAAAGAATGTGTTAAAGTTTATCTGAAAGGCATGAAATGTTACTTTAACATGTAACAAAGACAAAGACATAAACAACTGCAGCAGCTATACATTAATTGCAAAACTGTAGTTTTCTTGACATTAGTTGCCTTTGTAATTAGTAAGGTTTAGGGATGACAGAAAGGTGCATACACTAAAAAAACAAAAAACAGCAGTGCCTCTCTCTGCCCTCTCGGAGGTGTGCCACCAATGTTTGACATTTTGTCAGTTGTTGCATTCAGTTTCTTGCAGAGCTGCAACACTTTCACCTCCTCACTGTGGAGGGTGACATATGTCACTGGCTTCTTGCTCCTTGTAAAATCAAAACCTGCTCTTTTTTTCTTGCCGGATGTTGAGCTGCCAACGAACTCATCCATTTCCCCTTTGCTCAGGTCGATGCTTCCCAGAGGAGAGGAAGCCTAAAAAATAACAAAACAAGGTCTATAGAGTGAACAGGAAGTGTCAAGGAAATGTTCCATGGGGTGCCGCTCTGCAGCATGTCCAAAACTCTACATCGAAGGCAGAAAAAGCCCTCCTGTCTGCACAGTCTGTCTGTGATGCAGGAATTGTGCGCCTGCATCACACTGAGCCGCTCACTGAGCAGATGGGGGAGGAGGATGTTGAAAGCAGTGAAAATGTCAAAAACATGATCCGGGCTGCTCCAGCTGGGAATAAGCCGCCGTAGAGGATGTACTCCAATTTGCACCCGCAACCTTCAGCAGAGTGAGCCGCAGCCAAACAAACACCTCAAAGTTGTGTGAGGAGCCGGCGCCACTGCCCTGGTGTCGTGTAGGGCAGCAGGATGCTTTTTTTGGGAGTCGTTAGGTGGGATCTCAGACGGCAGCCCAACCAGTGATGGGTCGAGGGCAGCTCACCCAGGGTCTGTATGTCAGACAGGGTGAGACGGGTTTGCTCTGTCCTTTGTTTGACCCGGCCGCCAGCCCTCTCCTCCTTTCACTCTGTTTTGACATCATTTCTTTCCAAAAAATCTCCTGGTACAGAGGGAGGGGGGGTATCTTACCTTCCTTTAATTTAGAAAGATTTAACTTCCTCTCTGTTACCACCCCTGCAAGCCATCTTCTTGCTATTGCAAGGGGATTTAATGTCCTTTATTATTCAGAGTATGCTGAAAAATAGACTGTTTTTATTCTTCTTCTTGCTCGATAGCTCCCAGCGCAAGTCAGTCACTGCTGCCTCTCTAGCTTCTTGTGTTTTAGTTGTTTGGCTACATAAGGACTTTAATTGATAGGCAGACTTCACCTGATGCAGGCGATGCTGCAGAACAAGGTTGTTGCAGGGTAATTTATTTCACATTTTCCTCTTTTTCTTCGCAAATGAGAAATGATTTCATCATCTTTCATTAGTGTATTGTAGATGCCACAGTTGATGATGTAAACACGATAGATGCCTCAGGCGGTGGTATATTTTTTTTTTCCCCAAGATAAGACGTCTCCAGAGCTCGTCTCCTTGGCTCAGAAGTTGTTTTTCCGTTTCAGTCATGGTTTGAAGATTTTCTGAATATAGTGACGCTTGCTGCGGGTAACAGAACTTTGAAATGTAGAAACAACTCTTTATTTCAACATTTCTGCACATGCAGGCTGGAAGCTAAACTCCTCTGCATCCAAATCTGACAGCGTAACGTGTTTTGAGTTGTTCATTCTCTAACTTTTCCTGTGAGTGATGTCTATCAGTCTGAGACGTTCGGGTCTCTTATTGCTCCCATTCTGATGTAGAGCTGCAGTGATGAGTCAATCAATAAATTGAAAGAAAATTAGTTACAAGCTTTTTTTCTTTGTCATTTCTGACGGTAGATGAACATTTTTCAAAATGACGGTTTATTGTGAAAAGAAATGGCAGATTAATCAATAATGACAGTTACTGTTGGTTGCAGCCCGTATCTTTACCAAATACTTAACCAATCATTCACCAATCAGTAGCATAACATGACTTATTATAACAACAACAAATAAAATAACAATAACAGAAGTTACAAGACCCAGTTACCTCTTTAGTTCCGACACATTTCAAGGTTTCATATAAAATAAAATGTATATGACAAAAACCATGTGAAAACTGGAGCCATCATCTCTTTTGGCTCAATCTTGTCTGAGATGTTTTTCTGTTTCAGAGCTAAAACGTCTTTATAAATAAACACCTTGGTATCAGTTATTCAGCATTGATCATTTGAATTACATGATTGACTTCGTCTCATAAACGCTTGTTATGTTGAAACATGTCCCTCGATTCATTTCAAATTCTATCTAGAGTGTATTTTCTTGAACATCCACCTGAGTCTCTGACACTAAAGCAGCTTCTGTTCCACAACAGGTGAGAATCTCATGCTGCCTGTTGATGCTGATAAATATTAATGATGCTTGTGATCATTCACACAGAGGGTAATCTGTGGCATAACGTCATGGAGACAACCATGGCTGCTGTTATCCGCACATGACGTTCACTAAGCAGTATCCATGGTTACAGAGGTGTGTGTGTGTGTGTGTGTACCTTTTCTAATTAGTCATTTTCTCCCCACAGCCTTGAGCCAACTCCCTCACCTGCCAAGGCCCAGGCAGCAGATAAACCAGATGGTGAGTTTCTGCTCCTGCTGATGCGTAAAAAGAAGCCCAGCAGCATCCAGTCGAGGTTGTGCTAATAGATTCTTATTAAGTGTCAATACATGAGCAACAGCCGCAGCAACGTGACACGCAAACCTGTCACAACTTACATCTGGTGGGAGCGTGTAGATTACATAAAAGTGTCCCCCTCCTGTTGCGAAATTATTCAAAGTCACAGCCAAGTTTTTCTAATGTTGTAATTCCAAAAACAAATCACCCTGTTTTTTTTTTTATTTTGGCCCAGAATCCAAGACCGCAGCTGCGGCAGCAGGCGGTTCAGGTGCTCCCAAGCGTCCGCCGTGGGTCACCGACCCTAATTTCGCTGACCGCTTTCGTCCAGACAAGACCAGCACCGTCGTGACCCAGCACCAGCAGCCGGCCCAGCCGACGCCTATGGAGAACCGCAGCTCCATTCTCCAGGCAGCGCAGCAGGCGCCTGAGGACAGTGGGAGGACCCCTTTATGTGGCGCCTGCAACAAAATCATAAGGTGAGACGCCACTGCCACGTCCATGGTGGCAGTTTAATTCATTTTAGCAGAGTGGAGTACTCCCAGTGTTTGTACCTTTTCAAAGTGCTGTTGGAGAAGTGACACATCATTTAGGACACTTAATACTCACGATGACAGACTGAATGTCTGCAGTCAGCATAATTAACACAGTTTGGAGACATCTTGTTATCAGTGGAGACGAGCATAATGCTGACTTTGAAATAATTTAAATCTCATTTCACACATTTCAGAGATAAGAGAGAAACCTTAGTTCTTATTCTGGTCACCACTGCAAGCAGATGAGCTGTTTTTCAACAAGTGAAGGAACAAAGTTTCAAGAACCAAAAAACATCTGAAGTCTTTGTCCACATTTCAGAGCTACAGAGCAGCTGTTTCTATTGGAGCTGTTCTTGTTTTCCCTGTCAAAGTGGAAAAGTATGTAGCAGGTTTTACTAATGCCTCTGAGGTGCTGTTAAACCATGTGTGTGTGTGTGTGTGTTCCAGGGGTCGGTATCTGGTGGCGCTGGGACGCTCTTGGCACCCGGAGGAGTTTACGTGTTCGCAGTGCAAGGCGGTCCTGGATGAGGGCGGCTTCTTCGAGGAGAGAGGGTCCGTCTACTGCACCAAGTGCCACGATAACAGATACGCTCCGAACTGCAACAAGTGCAAAAAGAAGATCACCGGGGTGAGAGCTCGTGTCAAACCACCAACATGGAAGGAGACACATTTTACGCTCGAGTCCGGCTTCTGGAGATCTGCGCTTTCTCTTTAGAACAGCAACACCAGCCAACCAGAAAATAAAAAAATAAAAAGTATTATTACTTTTCTCTCCCTTTTATCAGGAAATCATGCATGCCCTGAAGATGACCTACCATGTTCAGTGTTTCAAGTGTGCAGCCTGCAAGACTCCCATTAGGAACCAAGCCTTTTACATGGAGGAGGGCGAACCCTACTGTGAGAAAGGTAAAACTGTTGCAGTCAACACACATTATACTCCCCAACTTGACCATTCTCAAGATAAACGTTCTTTTTTTTAACAGTTTAAAATAATCACAGAATTGATAGAAAGGATTCAGAAGAAATGCAGCTTGTTCGTCGTTCCGTCGGGTTATTGTAACAGCAATTAATAACCTTTACTGAAGGTTTAGTTTGTCAGTCTTTCTTTCGTTCGATAATAACACAACGTCTCCCGCCACACATTATTGAGGCTTCATAAAAGAGATGAAGGAGTCTCCATGGTGAAAAATCCTCTGCTGGAAACAAAGGGAAACATCATATTAATGCGGTTTCTAGGAGAAGAATTGAAGAAAGACGCTCTCGGCTGGCGACGGGGACATCCTCAGAAAGCCCTGTCTCGATAGAAAATGCATCCCTAAACCTGAGGTAAAGGCAGGCAGTATTTAAAAGTAATGCCTAAGCAGAAAATATGAAACACTGGCAAAAGAAAAAAGTATGCTGGAAATCCTCAGCGTGCAGATTGATTAGATCCAGTGCCAACGGAGAACATCTCAGCCCATGTAAGACCCCCTGTAACTTTACACACAGATCAAGTCTGACTCGTTTATCGTAAATCTGCACTGGGCTGCACGAACAGAGGGGGAGCTGACATCATGGACGAGCTTATGCGCTCAAAGATGTGAAATCTTCTTACTTCAAATGGATGCCATAGCTAAGTACAGTGCAGTTCAGGGTACGCAACAGAGGCTGCGGTGCAAAAACAGCAAAGCGCAGGCCGAACTGTGTGATTCAGAGGTCTTGCTGAGTGCATTTTATGATAAAGTTGTTTCTTTCGGGGAGAAATAGCTCACTGCGGGGCGTCCCCTCTCCACTTTTGCTCGAATCATTTTCAGATTTTTTTCATCAAGCTATTTGTAAAACATTGCATTGTTGTATTATTGCTGTGGGCTTCGGCACTTCATGAATCTCTTCCTGCGTACCACAGTCAATCATAGAGTGTGATGTTTTCATCTGCTGTAATCTATTTAGCTCCAGTTTACTTCATACATTTCTCTATTGGATTTTATGAATGGTGTACGCTCTTCTATTATGCTGTAAATGATTTAGCGGGGCAGCGTGTTTCTCTCTTGCCGCCGAGGCTTCTGACGTGGATCGCTGCTTTATCAGAGGCGAAGCCACAACCTGAGCACTCACACTCTGAATAATGCCTTTAGCTCTGATAAACATTGTGCTGCCTCAGCATCTTTCAGGGATTGTGCGGCTCTCACCCACTCACTCTCGAGAAGCAGCATTATAACCTGACACTTTCCCCAGAGTCGCTGTGATGAAAGAGACTGGCAAATCCAGTTAAGTATCTGGAGCAATTTCCCCTCATCCTAATCCGTCCCTCACACTCTGGAAAGGCACTAATGTACAGTGGCTGGACAAAATAACGCAAACGGCAAGGTATCAAATGCGAGAGGGGCCAACGTTTGGCATCAAAACCGCTTCATACATCTTTATTGCTGTCATTCAAGTCCTTAAGTGTGTGTGTGTGTGTGTGTGTGTGTGTGTGTGTGTGTGTGGTGGGATATTACTTCTATTCAGGAGTAAAAGCCTCCACTACTTTAAAAGATGAAAGAGGTGGAAACCTATTTCACACTCAGAGCTCCAGAACATCCTATAAAGGTAAAGTGATGTTTACATATGGTGATGTGGAGGCCATGGAGGATGCTTGACCCGATCTCGAAGCTGATAAAAGCGCTCCCGAGTTCGTTTTGTTGTTATTCCGACGGTTATCTCACGTATCTCTGCCGCCCACCACCTCTCCTCTCATCACCTTTCTCTCTCTGCAGACTATGAGAAGATGTTTGGCACCAAATGCCACGGCTGTGACTTTAAGATTGATGCCGGCGATCGGTTTCTGGAGGCCTTGGGCTACAGCTGGCACGATACGTGCTTCGTCTGTGCTGTAAGTCATTTTGATTGATACAGCTCCCCGTGGGGCTCTCTCTGCCCCGTCTCTTCCGGCTGTCCCAGCACAATGCCACCTGAAAAATCTGCCTCAATCTTTGGACCTCGAGTTTTCCCCCCTCTGTCTCTTTCACCCTGTCACCTGCAGTCTATCACTCTCTCCATCTCCCTTTGCACTCTGCGAAGAAAACTGAAAGTAAATGCAGTTGAGTAAATAACACGTGCCTGCTCCGGCCAGTAGAAAACTGTGTAAATTCACATTGGTGCGATATCAACTGTGGCCTGGTTTCCCAAATCTGACTGCCTCTGTGTCTGTCTCCTTTCATCTTTAAAGCTCTGCCAAATCAACCTGGAGGGGAAGACTTTCTACTCCAAGAAGGATAAGCCCCTGTGCAAAGGCCATGCCTTTGCTCCCGTGTGAGCGAGCGAGCTTCATCTTCAGAGGAAAGTTGCGCTTCTCTCTCTCTCTCCCTCTCTTTACCCCACTCCGCCCTCCGGCACACTCGTTCACATTTTACATCTCGTCTTTGCCAACCACACACATAGTTTAAACTCTGTCTTTTGTCTATCCTGCAGACTTTGTTTTCACCTTTGAGGCTTAAAGGAACAGTTCACCCCCAAAATGAACATACATGTTTTCGCTCTCGCCTGTCGTGCTTTTTATCCATCGGGGTTGTTTTGGTGCGAGTTGCAGAGTTTTGGAGATGTCTGCCTTCTTTTGAATATAATACGACTTTGTTTGTGGGGCTGACGGTGTCAAAATAATACATTTGGAAAAAGTCAACAGCAGTGTTTCTTTCCAGAAATCACGACCTGGTTACTCAAGATAATCCACAAACCTCGCAGAAGGAAGTGTGCATCTACACATGGATGAGAGGCTAGTTGTCAAGAGCACAAGCCTCTCGACCTTGAGCAGAAGCACGCATTGTTCTGCGTGGTGATACGAAAAGAAAATGGTTCCTACTTTGAAGTGTTAACAAAATGTCTGGATTATCTCGTTCCATCAGTCAGTATCTGCAAAACTCTGCAACTCACACCAAAGCAATCCAGATGGATAAAGAGCACTACAGATGAGAGATAAAATGTGTTTTTGATTTTAGAGCAAACTGTTCCTTTAGCCTTAGCTTCATGTACTGTTACTCCACTGTGCTGTTAGAGCAGTTCAAATGTTACTGTCTGTAAAACCAAATGCTGTGTTGTATAACTGGAAGTAGTCGAGGAATTATTTCATGCCATCACTAACTTGTTGACTTACGAGTCATTTATAGATTGGACAGTTAAGCTGCAGCTGCCGTTCATCATCTAGATCTAACTGTAGCCGTTAGTGACTAAATTCTCACCGCTCTACTAATCTCCTCCTCGTTCAGTCTGAAGTGAGATCAAGTCAGTGTCTTCCAACTTGGAGGAGTCACTTAGCCTCTAATAATCTCACATATTGCATTAATGATCTGCCACCACTCCTGCACTAAGTGTAGAGAAGTGGTGGCCCCATTCAGGACCCCGGCCCACTCACCGACTCTCACTGCAGTGCCTGTTAACTTAATGGGGGTCCAGTCAAGCAGAAAGGGGGGGTGTCCCATTTCTGCCTGACCGGACCCCTGCACCTCTCAACAGAAGCACTAACTGCTTACTTACCACTTTGACTCCGGCACGTCAGAGCACACACTGCAGTTAATAACTGTAATTTGGAGTCATGTAATAATTCTTAATTGATTTTTTTTATAGTCACAGATGTGGGTGACAGAGTGCAATTATTGTTTTTAAATGTTTCGCACGTCAAAGCTTTGAAAAAAAATAATTCATTGGTCATTTTAATGTCAGAAAAATCTCATAGGATGATTTTGTCCCTCATGTTTCTAAGATGTTGTGATTGTTCCTTCGAGTACTTTCAAGCCATGGTTGAATATGTATTTATATTGCTTCAGAATGGGCCTGTAAGTGTTGTTTTTTTATAGCTGCTGGATGTTTCAAATAAAATTAATCTGTAATGCCACGCGCCGCGGTGGATCACTGGGCTGAAGTGTTTCTGAGGTGAACCCATCTGTAAGATTTTCTCTCGACTGTTTTTGTTGTCTTTGTTCTCACCAACACCTGCTCCCCAACAACAGGATAATGGGCTTTCTAAGATTTTGTTGTTAGTGCAAGAACTACTAAAAATCAAGCTTTACACAAACAGCTGCTGCAACAAAGACCTGAGTGAATCCCCGTTCTGGATGTAGAAATGAATACTTTCGCAATTTCCATTTAATCATGAAAGTCATCTAAGTTTCATGTAAGCGATGTTAAATTGTTCTCGTCAACACGATGTTCTCACGGTCATCATCCCGAGACTAAAAGTATCTACTAACCGGTATGGGAAGGAGTGCAACCCCAATTCCAAAAAAACATGAACAAGACAGAATGGGATATTTTGCTCGGTTGAAAACCAAACAAAGACAATTCATTCAATATTTTAGCTTTTTGTCAATGTGAGGTTGCCAGGCAACCAGCAGAGATGCTGCATAGTTGTGCTGGCTGGAATTTAAACTGTTTTTCATCGAGAGGTAGTTGCTCTCAGTACCTCCAGAATCACAAATTGTCATTTATAGGTCTGCATCTACAAATTAAACTACCAAATAAGATATAATGAGCTATTTAGTGAGCTTTAAAGGTGCTATTTTTGTTTAATTATTTATTTTTACTTTAAAGGGGCTCTGTGAAACTGTGTCTTATGCTAGAAGCCAGCTGTAGTTTATGCTAGCAGACTCCATCTTTAAACTAACATTAGCTACCGTAGCGGAGTGGAGCGAGGCAGTGAGACGAGGCACTCAAGAACGTGCGTTCAGTCAACTGAAGAAGTCCTTCACTAAGAAATCCACAGTCATTAAACAACTTAACCAATCGTTTAATTTTCACGTCACAACCTGCTCACATATGACAAATAAGAAAGCGATAAATACGTTTGAATTGCATCAGCCAGCTAGCAGTTTGACACACTAGCTTCTGGTCTTTATGCTAGGCTAACTGTGTTGACTGTTTTTTTAACTCACCAAAAAAAGTGATTACTTGTATTTTCCAAAATATAAAACTATTCTTTTAAACTTAATACTTTCTAAAGCTTGACTTGTAACATTCAGTAGTCCCTTTTGAAATGAATTGATGAGCAACGCAATTTAATTATCAAGTAAAAAGATCCAGTCCTTCATTTAACAATATATAATTTATTTACAACAATTTCAGGTTGAATTACTATACATACCTTTCTGAAATGTCATAGATATATATATACATAAGGCCAAGTAAATACTTGAAAGCACTTAGAAACGAATTTCCAAAATTCTACCCACAAATCCATATCATTGTCCAAAAAAGTACAGAAAATCTCCCTTAGCAGAAGTTTTTCCATTGCCACAAAAGTTTTGACAACAATTTACATTGACGATAAGGAACACAAGAGGTTAAAAAAAACCGAACAAAACAAAAAAAGGATTATACAATTGCATAAGCGCTGTGGCATGTAATAAATACAGCATTTTTGACTTGCAGAAAGGCAAGGAACATTGAATCAAGGAACTAAATAGAAAAACCATTCACAAGTACAGAAGTCTATTGTTCATAGTTCAAAAAGAAAACAGTTCAGTCAGAGTGACGGGGAGGTATGCACACACCCAGTCTCACTCATTCTCTCACACAGACACACACACACTGACGTCCTTGACACTGAATAGCAATGAGTGACACAGAAAGTACAGATGTGAATGTAACAATGTTGCCCCCGTAACTAGGGGTCAAACTTATAAACCCTTGAACGAAGCATTTATGTCATTGACTGTCTTCCACACAACTATCAGGCCCAGATCACATCATGAAGGGAACTGTATTTATCACACACACACACAGTAATTGCAGATTTGTTAGATTTGTTGGACAAGTTAGATATGAAGATAGATGCTCAACATCCTGGCGGCTGGTGAATTACATTACTGAAATGTGCTTAGACAACACATCCGAGACAATGACGGGGGTGATAGAGTTTCTCACACACAGTCTGACTGTACAACTGCCATGGCTCATCGAAAAACATGCTGCGTTAACACTGGCTCGAAGAACTGATGTCCTCTTTCTCCACTTAGCCTCCACGCAGTCCCAGTGTAGTGACTCACTAAGCGTTAGTGACCGTTTCCACCTCGTGTTTAAATGCTTACAGTTAGAGAAATAATCAGGTAGACATATGCAGAGTAAGGACGAACAAAATATGTATAGAAACTTCCTGTAAAACAGTCTCTAAACCCTTAACACTGCAAAAAGTCGTCACTGCTAGATCGCCAAAGAACAGTATATAGGCAAACACGTCACGGTTTAGACTTGACAAATGCTGCGCCAGTTAAGTGTCTTTTTTTGGCTTCATATTAAAATATAATTTACATTTCTTTACAAAGTGATAAAATAAACCGACACATGTTACCGCTCGAACAGACAGCATTAAACTTGCCTCAAAGACAAAAGCGAGGACATGGGCTAAAAGAAACGGTTTGGACTTTAAGTCCGCAGTTTAGAAGTGACAGCAACTCTGACTTGTTCTATACTAGCTGCGAGTAAAACAACGCTCAAACAATATTGAATGGATACAACATGAGGATGTAGTGGCCTCAAATGATAATCATAAAACTTTGGTTACCAATTCTGCTGATATACAATATGCAAAGTGACAGCACACGGCTGGTATAGAAAAAGTATTTACATATTACACGTGACGATGATCCACTTCAACATGAAAAGATTTATTTAAGGTGATATCGCCGATTTGTCCGAAAGGGGCTCGATCCGTTTTCTTAAATTGAATAAAAAAAGGGTCAAATTTTGATTTCAGGGCATCTCTACGTTAAATGGATCGGGGGGATTGTAGAAACTCGTTTGGGTTAAGAGGAGGCGTGTTTCGTAGGATGAAAAAGGTGTGCCGAGATGCCTCACAAATACAAAGTCACTTCTGAGACTTAAAGAAACGAAAAGAGAGACAAACTTTTCCCCCACTACAAGGAAACACAAATGTACATTCCAAATATCTGACAATCATAAAAAAGGCTCCTGTTCGTGTTAAAGGTTGAAGCCACGGGAGCTGGTGGGATGGGACGGTGCTAGCTGTTTGAATGAATGGGGGCTCTCTTTGCAACGTTAACAGACAACTTCACATGCAACCCTGAGGCAGACGGAGAGAGAACTATGGCTAGTTTGGGATTGCTCACTTTTTCCTAAAGAATAATTACTGAACCACTGGACTTTAAAGATACTGTGTATTTCACGTTGCCTGACCTGACGCATCCATTATTAAAAACTGTGTAAATTAATGCAAAGTAGCAAAATATGATAAGCAAGTGCGTAGTTGCAGTTTGTGATTTGTTGCATGAATTTGCTGGATCATTTTTGCCGTCCTGGCCAGAAATAAAAACGTAAAAAAAAAACCCTTTCAAAGCATCTTTTGTGAGCAGAGGCGTGACATTATGTATAAGCCACTCTTTAACTTTCTCTGAGAGACAGGCGTTTCTCTGGTGTGGAAATACTGTTTGCCACACAGCAAATATAGAATTCCCACCAACATTGCTTTATGAATTATAAAAACAAAGCAGCGCAGCTACCCTTTCAACATGAGTAAAAGAATTTGTTGTCAGATCTTCTGTGGGAAAGTGCTCTGCATTATTCATATGGGATAATAACCCTTTTGGCCGTGCTTTTATGTTTAGCTTCCTCTCCGTTACGGAATTAAGGTAATCGGGAGGAAAAATGTCATTTCAGAAATGAGTTTTGACGACATTCAGTGTTCACGTGTGTGCAGCTGGAACGCCTTTCGGCCCTATGGCTCCTTCATTAGCTGTGGAAAACAGAAAAACCCCCGAGATGAGCGATTGGGCTAATGCGAGACGTGAAATAAACCAATCAAAATCACAGGCTTTCCACAGAAATGGCTTCTGTAATATGACTTTTAGTGAAGATATTACTCACTCCTCCCTCGAAAAACTTCAAAGCACCCGAACCCCACATATATCGATTTGGAAGCAGGAAAGCTGCGAAGCGTCTCGCTGAATCAAGATGTCAAGATGTTACATTCACAGTAGTGATACCGGCTGGACTAAGAAAAACACACACAAACAAGATGAGACGGGGTGTTTTGGGCTGCTGACATACAATCTATTTTAAAAACCTGCAAGTCCAGGATGTGCTACAAGCCGTCTATGTGTGTGTGTGTGTGTGTGTGTGTGTGTGCGTTGTAGGAAACGGATACATGTGAGACGAACATGTGAGGAGTGTCACTGGGTTTGGGAGTGGACGGGAGTGGACGCTCGCAGACCCCGATGACCTTGCTGAACGTGCGCTCAGTGTCGGAGATGATGTCATAACAAACCGGCCATTTGCATATGTCGCCTGTTCTCTCGAACCTGAAATGACTGGCGCCTTCTGTCACATCCCGTTTTATTTAAGATGTAAATTATTTTAAAATGATTCGTTGAATTTCAAATATCGGCCATTAGTCATAGCATTACGTTTGCATATTGCTCCTTATTAGCCATAAATGGGCTATTTATATAAAAGGCATGAATTAATCTTTAAAGTAGAGCCATGGTGTGGACTAACTTCAATCTTTGATGGAAAATAAAGGGTATTTTCTTTACTCAGTTCATGGACACATTTCCCAACACGCTTCTTTTTCCCTCATTTGGTCTGATTTTCACTCTGTTGGATGGGAAACATAAACCATTTACTATCTTCTGAAGTGAAGAAGAGGGACATTGGGGGCAGCTCTGCTCTTCGATTCCTGCTCCAGTTATTGTTGTTGTTTTTTTTTTTTGTGTGTGTTGTTGTTGTTGTTGCTGTTGTGTTCTGTACTTTTCCTCTGCACCAGTCTCTCCCCCGGTTTCTGGGTTAGCACTCGCCATCAGAGACCAGGAATATCATGGCTTCCTGTTTGCCGATGTCGGCCATGACCGTGGCCAGCTGGTTGATGTTGCCGCTGTGGAAATGCTGTGCCTCCCACAGGTCCAGGATCACAGAGGTTGGGCTCGCTTTGGATGCAAAGAAACTCATGTGTCTGCAGAGAGGGAAGCGCAGAGATAACAGTGAAGGGACAGTGAGACAGTTTTATTAAATCAAGCCGTGTGCACACATCAAAACAGACACTCTCTCATTTGCTGTACACCAACAGAGTCAAAGGGAAAGCTTTTCAGCCGGATTTTTTATTGTGCTGCTGCTTCCTTGTAACTCCGTCAATGTCAAATTTATTGTGTTATATTGCTACATCCAGATACGCTGTGTCGGAGCATTAAGTAAAAAAATGATAAAAGGTGTAAGAACATGGTGTCGCTCTTGAAACTGCCATCAAACACACAATCTCTGGCAATTTTCATTTGAAGCTTAACAGCGTAAGCCTCATTCTCTCTTTATTTGATGTAGAAATTGGCCCTAAATCCCACATACAGTAAATCCTATATGGACTTTCACAGTTAAGTCGGAAGTGACCTTTTCCATTTTAGGAGCAGAACCTTTACGATCAAACCCAATCAATGACAACAAAGCAGTGGCCCCGGCCAGCTGTATATTTGATGTTGAGTGGGACCTGATCCCCGCTGTACCCGAACACGCTTGTTTGATTTAATGGCCTTTTTCTGTTCTCTAAATGTCTGGGGTCTGAACTGTTATGTAGAGCACGCACGACATTCAAAAAAGAGGGATTGTGTTGTGCGTGTGGTTTTTGTGCCAGGAGACAGGAAGCTCGAAAGTCCTTTTCACCTTGAGAAAGGTCAGACGGAGGACGTTACTTCCCCGTATCTTCTGTCTGCCCAGTGAAGCGCTCCGTGATGGTTATAAACGTGGCTGCGGTGGCAGTACACAAGCACTGAGAACACAGTGTCACTCTGCTATATTGAGTCAATTGGATTTTATAGCTCGCACAGCCTCCCCTCTGCGTCGGGAGAGCACAACAAAGCGAAGTGGTGGACACAAAAATTGTCTGAGAACAAACCTCTGTGTCATTATTCAGATAAAAAAAGACAGAGCTTAGCGTCCGACGTGTCAGCCCCGCTTACTCACCTCGCCGTGTGAAACACGAGCTTATCTTGTATGGCTCAGACGCAGCCGCTCGCACAGTCTTAGGAGAGAACGATCAAATAAAAAGGTTCTTGGCATTTTAAGTTTTATTGATTGGTCCCGTTCTGCTCGGTCTGAACACTTTACACACACAGAAACAAATGCAGAAATAACAGCATGACAGAATGCCAAGGAGCCTGGTGCCGTTGAGGAAAACATGTTGTTAAGGACAGATCAAACAACAGAGCAGTTGTTCCTTCCTGAGGCCCAAATGAGAATTGATTATGTTGAGCGAAACATTGCTAGTTAAACCTGTAGTGCATCAATTCAATTTGTGATTAATTGGGGTAAATAAAGTTGATTGGACAAATTAAGTGTACCTATTTGATTTCATTACGAGGGAGAAATTAAATTGGAGGATAAGGGATCAATGCCTGGCTCCCCTCTGTTACAGGTGCTCCCGTGATAAAGTACAGTCACTCTCCGAGCTCGGCACTGATCCAAAACAACTCCGTCTTTTTCTGCCGCTGATGGGCAGCTCGCTCGCTGCCTTTCCAATTACAACTGTTAAGCGGAATGTAGCAGGTACAAGTTTAGCTGCAGACTTTAAGCTGCTTACCTGTTCCTCAGGAAAAAACAGGAAGAGGGGGGCTGTGTTTTCTTACACAAGTGATAGCTGTATCCATCAAGTCCACATTAATCCTGTGATGTTAGCTGTGTCAAAGAAGGGATTAGTTTGCTGAAAGCAGAACCTTGTTTACCTAAACTTTGGGGGAAACACTTGACTTAACACTGATTTTACAAGTACAATTTCACAGTTGCATGTTAACCTAACATTAGTCTGACACTTCCCAATCAGTGTGACTGATTGTTCTTTATATAAACCAATTTGCATTCAAATACTGCTGCTGTTCTTGAGGGGTTTGGATAAATGAGGCTCTACTGACTCTCTTTGTAAGAGCTTCCCGTTACAGCGGCAGCGATCAGCGATCAGATAAGGTATTATGGTATTGTACAGTTGGTGTTTACCTCTCAAGTTTAAGTCTTTGTGCTAGCATTCTCCAGTCGGCTCCGTTGGGACAGGGGGCGTCCAGGCTGCTGCAGATCTTCTGCCTGATGAGGTACGGGATCTGAAACGCGCTGGGTCCTGCCAGAGCTGTGGCGTTACTGTCCATTAGCAGGAACTCAGAGTCAACAGCTCTGGTGTCCTGGTAGGAATAAAAAATAAATTCTCAGCACAGCATAAAAACAGTTCCTTTATGATGTATAAAAATGCTGAATAATGGTGATTACTGGCTCGGAGCTGAGCAATACCTTGGCAATGTTAAAGTCGAGGCCAAAGCTCTGTCCCTCCCCCTCCACCTGCCACACGCACAGCTGGCAGGTGAGCTCACAGGTGCTGAGGCTGAGCCGCTCCAGAGTGAACGTGCAGTGCAGGTACCGCTGGGAACCATTCCAGATGTGGTAGAACGGGATCTCCTGCAGAAAAAAAAAAAAGAGCACGCACAAGCCGTGACGCAGCGGCACAGAAGGAACCTGCATGTCTGAAACACGCCGTAACAGGACCGCCTGCCTCGAACACACCGAGATCATCATTAATTACACTGGCATAAGCTGTCATCTTTAGCTGTTGCTAAATATATCTGAGGCGGCAGACTGACAACAATCAGGTAAGTTAAAGGGCGATAATGTGACAAATGGCGCCTTTAAAGGGGCCTTAATAGCTTGTCAGGCTGTCTGAGATGATCACGGAGGCAATCGAACATAATATTTTAAGAGATGACAACCAAAACATTTTAAATTCATCCATTTATGTTTCAGCCTCTCTCTGCAGGTATGTACTGAGCTACAAATGATGCAGAAACGTCACAGCTCTGCTATAAATCTGAAACGCATCATGGTACATAGAGACATACATGTATGCTTATTAGCTTTGAGCAGAACCAGTGCAGCCCCAGCTTCTGTCTGGCAAACAGCTACCTGCGAGTGTTTGCTTGAATTTATTCAAGACTGACAATTTCTACATCTTCCTCTCTGTTGCTCCATATTCATGCCTCATTTGCATATCCCACGAGAAGCAGAGAGAGGTAACTGGAAAAAAAACAACAAAAAAAAAAAAAAACAGGGCATACTAACTCCTCACTTCACCCTGGGTTCAACAGCTGACAAGAACTTGAGTGTGAAGTGGGGCTGCAGTACACGCTGCCAACCAAACGGTGGCACTGTTACCCAGGCTGACAGATGGCGGGGGGGGTGGAGGGTGGACCGGCTGAAATGCACAAAAGTCTTCCCGGGGGCCCCTGGGAGACTAAAGGCCTTTTTTGACCGCACTGCTGAGAGGGGAATAACACTTCCAAATGAACAGGCACAGTCCAGAGGAATAAGCCTCTGTTCTGGGTGCATTGTTGCTGCCGCTGCTTGCTTGGCACAGCCCGTGTGTTCTCTTTGGGGACCTGGTGCTCAGTGCTTACATAGTTACAGCCAGAACATTTTCTCTTCCTCTTTGAACAGCCCTCATGTCTCTGTTGCCGGGCTGCAGTGCAGTGGGCCACGCAGGTGTGGGGAGTGCAGTGGTGGTGGAGAGCTTCCAAGAAGGTCCAGATATTTACATACTGCTCTATATTTCATCGGAGCTCCCTTTGAGAGAGCGGCAGCCAGGGTAATCAATCAGCTTGCAGCTCTGGGTTAGTGCACACAACCCGAGCTCCCATATGCACACGTATACAACTGCATGTACGTGCACATACACCTACAAAAGGTCCCCTGGACTCCAACAAATGACTTAAAGTTGCAAACAGTGCCAAGAACGGAAAGGTTATTGGACAGCGGAGTCCTGCGGTAATAGACTGAGAAACACTCCTTTGTGTGAATCTTTAAAGTGATCAACTGAAGCAATACCAAAACATACTTAATTAAAACTCTGAAGCAACTAAAATTAAAACAACTTTCCAGAGAGACGACTGGACCATGAACCCTCATTAACAATAAAAAGTTGCTCCTGAGGAACTTTTGATTAGTAACATCGCTGTACTCCATTCTTCTCTCATTTCTCTCAATGGCTAATTTAAAACAACCAGAGCCAACGCCGGTTTTTAAATTGAGCGTCCGCACAAACACATTAGAAAGCCCTCGAACCGCCAGTACACAGATTTGACAGATTCACCCCGGCACTTGTATTACATCTCCGTGCTCCCGCCCTGATCCAGAGTGACTCCCTGGCCCCTGCGGCCCGGGGGGGCCGCCCAACGCACCTGGTAGCCGGCTAGCAGCTTGCTCCTCCAGTGCGCCTGGGGCATGTCATGGATGGACAGACGCAGGTTGTGGTAGCTGTCTTTGAAAAGCAGGACGTGGGGCTCGTCAATCAGCCGACCCCCGAGCTGCCGCTCCATCTGCATCACCTCCTGATGGAAGAAAGCAAGAGGAAACATTTAACACCAGAGTCACAAAACAATCCAGAACTGTGCAGGTTTCCTTTACGCTTTGTATACAATTTCCTTTTCCAAACTGTACAGTCAACGCACAAACACGCAAATTAAAAGAAATACAAAAGATCATCGTGGGAACATAAGAAAATCTGACTCATACAGAAGGACAAACACACATTAATACACTTGCTTGGTCTCTCACACACACACACACACACACACACACACACACACACACACACACACACGAGGCAGGGGCACAGTACATCTTAGGACAGGAAGATAATGTCCCTGCATGCGGCCGCAGCGGGCTGGACCGACTTGTTTCCACAGTGCTGCTTTAATGTCACCACAAGGTTGATCCCTGCCTCAGTGTGAGCGCGCCCAGCTTCCAGCAACCGCATTAGCATGCAAATGCCGCAGCCATCCCGGCCTACTAGCTACCTGGGCTGTGATGAAGTAAGTGAACGAGCCATTAGTCAACTGCTCATTGTTCTCGCATGGCGAATCTCCTTAATTTCATTTTTGTTTTTGTGCCAGGAGAGATTTGTAAATGCATGCTTAATATTTTAATCTCTGTGGGACTTGCTCAGTGGACCATTTGTTGCCATCCAAATGACCATCTGGAATGGGATGAAAATATCTGCCGCTCTTTCCCTCTGATCTATCAATTGGTTTTGAGCTGGATGCTTTGTGCTGAGCGAGTCTCTAAGAATCCAATACTTAAACGGGCGTTCACATGTGCTACCTCCACTCCAATCGGAGCGGCGTATTACGACAGAGAAAAGACAGACCTCTGAAATTAGCAGCGAGGAAAGACCTTGGAAATAAGATATGTTTTTTTAATCTGTGTGAGGAGGGAAACATGATGGCAGCAGAGGGAAAAACAGGCAGCAGGAATACACCTCATAGTCTAGCAGACATCTCAAAGACAGCGGCTCCAGGAGGGAGATGTGCGTATAGATGGTGGCCATATGTTGGGCGCTGCATGCCAGCACGGTTGCCCATGGTCTGATTTCAGCAAAGACATCTAATTAAGGTGGAGAATGGCAGTAATTTCTATCTGCACAACACTGATTCAATTTTCTGCCCCGTTTTCCAGAAACGGCTCGACTGATTCCAATTATAATGGAAAGGAAGCTGTTAATTATCCATTTGGAATCTCTACCTGCTTTTGATATTTGATGTGCTCTCTGATTTACTGAATGAGCACTTTTGGGTTGAGCTCGAGAATTGAATTTCAATGTTTGCTCAGCGCATTGCTAATTTCCGTGTTTGCTTAGTGCTTATCTTCTTGTTAACACGAATATTATGCCCCCAGCGCCCCCCCCCACCCCCACCCCGTGATCAGCCATCTCCATTCCTGCATGTGTATTGGTTTATCCCCTCTCACACAAACGGCACAGAGCATTAAAGATGTACAGTGATCTGACTGTATGTGGCTGGATGGAGTGTTCTCCTCACTGTGCTGCCACGCCGGAGCCTTGTGATGTTACCCAGCCCACTTACTGGGAGTGGGAAGGTCAGACAATGGCTCTGAATCAAAGCGTCGAGGTCTAATGAGTTAATAACAGGGGGCAGCGCATTCTCTGCAGAATTAAAAGCCCTCCGCTATTATGTCTCTTACACAGACAAAAAGTCACATTAAGAGGGCTTCCAAAGAGGTTCATTTACCACAGTTCTTGAGCACAATTATGTGTTGGGGGTTATTAGCATTGCAAATTGGGGCTTGTGGACTTTGATCGCGTCTTTGACCTATAGCAGCAAATCTATAGGCCTGCTAGCAAGAGAGAGCGCAGAATGCCAATTATCTTATTATCAACATATAGCTCCTAGAATGAATACTAACTGGCCTGTCTAGCAGTTTGTCAGGTTCAAGGCTGACACGGCAGGATTACGATCAAACAGGGTCTAGGACATGGCACTCCTGCTACCTGACGGGGAAATACACAACAGTGTGCGCGTGTCCTCGCTTTCAAATGACACCGTCTCGCTTGTGTGTCGCGTCTGTGGGTGTGTGTGTGTTAGTGTGTTTTTGTGCAGGGCTTCAGCATATGTTCTGGACTGAGAGAATAATGGCCCTCTTTACGCCCCATTATCCTGTTAACAAATGACGGTGTGAGCGAGCTAATGGATGAGAAGCTAAATTTGACCGTATTATTTACTCTTTCCGGGGGAAAACAATGCAAGGTTTCGGATTAGTTTATCAAATCACATATTAATCATCAACTTGGAGCTAAATTGCGTTTCCATTCGAGTGTAGATAAGAAGAGCTGTTTCTCCTGGACACCCTGACCCCAGACAACTGTGGAAGCATTAAGATGCATGAGATGGGCGAGAAGTTCAAGTGCTGCAGGAGAAAAACCCCTTTTGTTCTGACGGAATTCGAGATAGCCTGTGGTGTGTGTGAAGACTGTGAATTTAGAGTCGGCCGGAGCCAAGACCACCCCCTGACATTCAATGAGGCTGGCTAAAGAGAGTGAGATAGAGCAGGGAAGGAGTGAAAAGAGCAGGAGCAAGAGAGAAGAGAGACAGAGGCAGCTTAACATTTGTGTCTCCAGGTCACTAGAGTGGCCAGCTTTAGCAGGAGAGATAACAGGATTACTGCAATCATGGCCACAGTTTTCTATGACTTCAACCCCCTTTTTTCCCACCCTCACTCGTCTCCCACCCCTCATCCTCCTGGCTTGGACCAGAGCTGGGACTGTGATGGACTGGGGCCGGGGCTCCACTGGGAAACAAGAGACACTCATACAGCTAATCTCTGCGGGCTGGTGCTGACAGAAAGAGGTTAGTGGCTGCACCAAACTCGCCTCTTGCAACAACAACAGCAGCGCCGTCGGACCCGGGAAAGAAACAGTCTAAACAAATCAAAGCATTAGCAGAGGCCTACATAGAACCGGTCTGGTTCAAAGCTGCAGATTACAAAATATTCTGCTTCCCTCACAGCAAGGTCAAGCTACTACATGTGGTCTTTTATTGTTCTGGCTTGGTGTGTAATAAACTGATTAACTTAACTAGCTCTGATGGGGATTATAACTAGCGTTTGATCAGTTAATTAGTCAAGCTACATGTCATCCGTAGCATGGAGAGATGCACGGGCTTTAATATGCTCATAAACTCGTCCTCACCCCTCCACTCGTAGCAACGCTGTGTCCTCATGTGTTTAAAAATGTGCATTCATAGCGATGATCCATTTTCAGAGCGACTCTTTTCAGGCAAATGCATTTGTTTATAGAGAGTAGCCTGGCTATGTGGGCTCCATAAATCTGTGTATTTGTCAGCAGGATGTGACAGGCTTTTCCTCTCTGACTGAGAGTCTATCAGTCTGAGCTCCAGTGGCCGTGCCCGCTACAGTCAACTCTGATTAATAACTACAAATAGAAGGGACTTGTCTGCTCAGTTATAAATGGGGACTGTGTTTGCTAGGGAAAAGATGCACATTCGGCCTGATAAATCACAGAGCAGGACGGGAAAAAACAGCACATAGGAACACAGAAATATAATATGGAAACAATTTCTCAGCTGGGCTCAGTGATAAAGCTGACTGTCTTCTTTAACTTAATGCCAGCAATTACTGGGCTGTGCTCTTCTTTTTTCCCCCCATAAATTCCTTGCCAGTAACTATTCTGATGGGGGGGCTCAGAAAAACTGTTTGTATTTACAGTCTGTACATGCTGGTTTTCTCTCCTCTGATACATAAAAGCGAAAAGTTTCTTGTCAACTGTAGCCTGCTGCTCAGGAGCGAAAGTCATAGTGAAAGGAGCACATAAACAGTTTATGAGTCCTTTTAAACGCAAATGAAGAATAATAGCTTGAGGTCAAAGACCGTATAAAAGAATCCAGGAGCTGCTATTTAGCCAGTTAGACATCAATTAAACACCCGTTTAACACCGGAACATACATTTTTACAATCAATAGACCAAAAGCTGAAAGTATTAGCTTCATTACATGAATATTGATGAAAGCATGAATTATTTAGTCTGAAATACAATACTACGAGTACAAAGGGAGTTAACTCCTTACCATTTGAGCCCAGGTGTAGGATTGGGGACGTTTTATGGCTGTTAAATGTCACTTAAGCTCACTGTGATGATGATCAAAGAGGCTATAGTCATGCTAGCAGCTCTGTGAGGCTAAACTTAGGTACAGCAGTGCTTTGAGCAAAATGCTAACATGCTGAAACCTCACAATGCCAACATAATGATGTAAATCAGATATAACGATTGCAGTGTCAATCAGCTTAGTTTAGCTGGCTAGCGTGCTAACATTTTTGTGTTGCGTTTTATAAGCATACGTTCAAGGTCCCTTGTTGTAGAAAGTGAGATTTCCATGTCTTGATTATAGAGCAGGTTTTCATGCTATGACTGCTGTAAAAGTATCAAAATGATCAATCGGCGGAGAAATGCACACAGCCAGCTATTGTATTAGTAATTTATGGTGATCCCTCAAAAAGTCTACCACACCAACAGAAAAACTGACTTGTGCTTCAATAAATATGACAAGAAGTGGGCGGTTTATAAATCTTTCTACATGTTGGTTTTTTTTTAAACTATACAAAAACACCGGCCTTACAGCGCACAGATGTGGGTGTAAAGGAAGAACATTTAGTTATCAATAAACGCCAGGATATTTTGTCATTGTTCCACTTTTCAAACGTGGGTTATGCTCAGAGGAAAACACACTGAGCAACAATTTGTCCTTCATGCTGAAAGCTGACAGATTCTGAATATCACAGCTAAATATACAAAAAAAAAGCTGCAGCATATTCTGATACTATAAAGACACCTTTGTGGGCACCCTTCCAGTTTAATTAGATGCTGCTGTTAGGTCTATCTCTGTACTGAGTCGGCGGTTTGGTTCACTGCAGGTGTTTCAATCAGTTGTGGGATGGCAGAACATCACTGATGCTCTCCCACAGGTCTAGCTGGGAACAACCGAGTGCACAGTCAGGGCGCTACCAAACGCCGATCATGTCTCCTCTGCTGCTGTGCCAGCCTTGGCTGGGCCCATCAAGAGTGGGACACACATTAAATATTAACTTAATTGGTCCCGGCAGAGCCCTGCTAACATACGGCAAGCATCAGACGGAAATGTCACTGTTTCCCCAGAGCCCCCGCACACTTAGGATCAAAGACAATAACATTGGTTCTAATCTGCTGTAATTGGGAGATAAGAGATTGCATGGTACAGCGTGCAGTGTAGCATGCGCACATGTTTGCGAGTGTGTGTGTGCGAGTCATTCTCGCTGATGGAGGCTTGTCAGAGCAGACTGACAGCAAGCGAGGGGACTGGGGAGAAAACCTCAGCATCGCTTCTGGTTTCTGCAGTTCTTCCTGCCAGTGAACAGCCGACAGAAAAAGGCAGAGAAATGCCTTTTCTTTTCTTTTTTTTTTTTCTTCATCTCCCATCAAAAGTACAGCCTGTTTAATGCATGAAAAGTTGACTTCTTGTCTGAAAAATGAGGTGCAGTGCCTTAGCAGGCTGCAAATGCTGTCATAAAATTCAGATGTGCTGAAGCGAGTACTGTACGTCAACACAAACATGAAAAAACGCTGCTGTGCCACCTACTGCTACTTCACCACTGTTACGAACTACAATTAAATCTAATGGTAGCCATAGTGAAAGTCTAATCATAAATGGTGCATTTTAAAGATAGTGATTAGTGATTAGGCTGAACCTCTCCAGGGAAGTTTAATCTCCACTCAAAGTGGTTAATGTACTTGCTAAATGAACTGCTCCCTCCATAATGGCACCAAGAGCAGTGTGAAGTCGAGATTACTAAACAGTGTGGGCCACATTCTAAATCACTCACTAAAAACTACAAAACCCCGGAGACGCCGTGGCTTACCACAGGACCAGGTTGTGTGAGAGACGGGGAGCTAATGCACTCAAGGGCGTCGAGGGAGCCGCAGAGTATGGCAGCACAAGTGCCGGAGTCAACAAGCTCAGATGTCCTTTTCCTGGCTAAGAGAGCGGGAGAATAGCAGAACAAGAGCTAGCCAGAGGGAGAGGCAGAGAGAAAGAGGTTTTCTGTGCACCAGCAGCCTTCCTGCCTCCAACACAGGACGTACAAGGTCATTTCAACAGTCACACTGCAGCAAAACAACACTGGGTCACCCGATGATCTGAATATATAAAGAGAACCCTATCATTACAACTGCTTTGATAGCAGGTAAACAAAAAACAGAGCCGCATCGGCTCCTATATTCTACATTTTCCACTTATTTCTACGTTAGACCGCAGTTTAATGTCAGCCAGCAATTTCCCTGAGCACGCCTGCTATCATGCAATAGCTGTCAGAAATGGAGAAAGATAGCAGCAGGGGTAGCATTGACCCACAAAAAGACAGATGCAAGCGAGGAGAGTTTTCAGTAATTCCCACCCCACAGCTAGAGCCTGTGCGCGGCTCTCATCTCATCTACTGCTCCCTGAATGGGAGAGCGCTAATTTCATCCAGAGCCCCCTGCTGACTTCCATTGTTTATGTCCCGCAGCCATCCATAGATTGTGCCGGCGGCGAAACCCCTGAACGAGGAGGTCAGCCATTACAGCCGGCGAAAGTGGACTCGAGTGGGAAGTGGCACTTGTGGCTGTGGGTGGTGTCAGACAAGGAGGAACAGCTTGGAGAGAGAAAGAGAGGTGCGGAGAAAGAAGGAGAGAGAGAGAGAGAGAGAGAGAGAGAGACAGAGAGAGAGAGAGAGAGACAGAGAGAGAGAGAGCATGGGGGTTGCTGGGAAAAGATTGGGGCAGGCTCTCCTTTTAATTTACTAATTAACCATGCAAATGAAATCTTAACAGGCTACTCAGAGGCAGTCCTCGAGGGAGGGAGGAAGGCATTAGTGCTTGATTATACTCTGTCCATGTGGAGAGCAAAAAAGAGAAGCGAAATATGCTGTTGTACAAAGTAATGGGAAACTTCTCGGCCCACAGCAGTCAAGCAGAACCACCGACGGCATGAGAGGAATGAATTTCTGTAAGCATACACACAAAAACACACTCGCACAGACTGTATTAACCTGGGCATATGCATCGGGTCTATAGTCTCACGTGGAGAAACTCAACAAATCACACACACTTGAACTGCTCATGGTGTAATCAAGCCTGCAATATTGTTCAATTTACCATGGCCACGCCTAACTCCTGCATGCACTGATTTCTACCAACCTTCCAATGTGACAGACAATGTTATTACTCGTAATAGTCCACCTATCACTCAGCTGATGCAAAACTGCTCCATCCATGCAATCTCCAGATGAGAAACTGCACTCTAAACAGAAAAACGGGCAGGCCTGCATCTGTCACACTTTACCTTAAAGACGTCCTGTGTGTCGTCCATGCAGTACACCCTGATGTTGTACTCCAGCGTGGAGCAGTACGCGTCCGAGAAGAGCACCAGCCTCAGGCGCTTGGCAGCGCCCATGTGCAGGGACTCTCCCACCAGGGCGAGGGTGCCCAGCTGCTCAGAGAAGAGCCGGCACGTCTCGGCCTCGAGCTGGCAGTAATAGGGCTCCGACACCAGCTCCTCCCCCATCAGCAGGACATCCTGGAGGAGACGGAGGGGGGGAAAAAAAACAAGGTGTGAACGGAAGGTCAAGAACCCAATTTGTGTAGGAGGGAAGGGTAATGTGTTTGCCTGGGTGCCTGGTGTCTGTATGTGTAGGTGTGTGTTTGTAAAAGGGTTGTTTGGCACAGAAGCAAACTGTCTCTCCTGCAGTGTGACAAACTATCATTTAAAGGGTAACTCCACCAATTTTGCACATTAAAGTGTGTTTACAGGTCTTGGGGAGCAGTAACTGCAAATGTGAAGAAGTGGTATAAAGCCGCTGGTGGCTCCAGACGAAGCTGCATGTGATCTGAATCGCCTCCAGTGATGTAACTCAGTGGCTAAGTTACATTGTGGGTAATGTAGGCACCAGGTTTTGAATAGCAAAAAGTCCGCTGGTCTCATTTACACAGAAATTATCAAATCGATGCAGCAGAACAGAAACAAATATATCGCCTTTTTCATTTCGTATTCTTCATCTTCAAAAGCTGGCGCCTACATCACCCACAATGCAACCTAGCAACTCTGTGACTACACCGGAGGCAATTTATCAGATTATATGCAGCTTTCTCCGGAGCCATTAAAGTCTTTATAGTACTTTTTTCACGTATGCAGAAGTGGTCTCCCCATGACCTGTAAACACACTTTAATGTGTAAAATAGGTGGAGTTACCCTTTAAGCTTGAGTTCTTCAAGGTAATGTTACATAAGTATGAGATTTAAATCAGGGGAAAAAAGGAATACTTTGTTCTTGCTTCAAAATCCCTTTTTACTACAGCACACACGCTCCATAGTGACACAAAGACACACAGTCCCTCATACAAAGACACTTTCTATAGGACAACATCAATTTACTTAATAATGCATGAACGAGGTGCTCAATTGACATGAAAGGAGACTCGAATAGATTCCTGGCAAGAATAGATGGTTCTGGAGGAAGAAAAGGCTGTGGAGGTGCAGTAAATATCGGATTATTGGGATTTCCGGAATTTCCTTCAGCCTCTGAGATTTGTTAAGAAAGGTGAAAACAGCTTGCCAATTTATCTGCAAAACAACACGGTTGCCTGATGGTGAGGGGTGTTAAAAAAAAAAACACTAACAGGCAGTACAAGAATTAATTGGTGCTTTAATTTGCGCAGGAGAAAAAAAAAAATCACAAAAGATTTAAATATTGGATTTTTGCTTGCTTTGTTGCAGAGATGAAGCGCTGCATCACAACTGCATTTCTAATGAAGACGACGCACTTCCGCAAATATCCCATCCCATCGCAGTGCAGGATAGTTTTATGGGATAATTCCACTGCTCTCGGGGCTAATTTGATGGGGACAAATTGGACCCAAGGTGACAACATTTTCTCTAAAATCCCATCATGCCAGTTGACTGACTCTTCTCATTAGCCAATCAAGCTGAAGAGAGCATACTGCCTGCCAAATGCCCAGCGAGCCCCTCTAGGATCGATTCAACCAGACACCATCTACATCAATAGAATTAGTATTGACACAATTCATTTGCCATGCGACCACAATGGAGTCTCACTTTTTCATCATCTTAATATTTCTTCGGAGTGGAGCAGAGAGTGAGGTGGCTCAATTACACCACTGAGCGCTCACTCTACAGGCAATTCATTTCTCTTACTCCTGCCGCATGTCCACTTTCACCATCTCTTTAAGGCTTTCTCTTATTTCCTGAGCCGTATTTCCAATCTCCCACTGTTTCTAATCGCTCCTCTACATCTACATTACGTGCTTGTCCACTTTGCCTTTCCCCTCTCTGTCTCCTCTCTTTTATTTTCCCCCTCTCTTCTCCCTCTCTCTCTGGATGTTTCCACTCTCGTCCACCTGGCTCCTTTTTCCTTTGGTGGCCACGCAGTCAGGCTGTTGGGCTATATTTGGTCCGGCCGATGATTAAAAGTGCTGGTCTAACCTCTGCCTCAGACAGGCCAATCCATCCCACAGACACCCCACCGCCGCCACACACGGGGAGGCTGAATAATTTATGCACAATATCGAACATGAAAGAAGACCTACTAACACTCCGAAGCCCACCAGCACCCTTTCCAATCTCTCTGGATTGTTGAGATGGGTATTCTGCCTCGAACCGCGTTTGTTTGCAGGAGAGAGAGTGCGTGTGTGTGTGTGTGTGTGTGTGTGTGTGTGTGTGTGCAGACGGCAGACAGTTCTTCCCAACTCTATCCTATTGGAGTCTGGCAGTTCTGGTTACTTTCAAATTTCATGGATAGAAAAACGGGGAGGGAGCTCTGTAATTGGAAGCAGCGGTCAAAAATGGTCAAGGAGCACTCAGAAGAGTACTTTGAGGATCAGTAATTTGCTTAGAGAATTTCTGTTTTGAGACGCATGTTGCCTAGCAACTCTCGAGTTGGAGAGAGCCGGCGCTTCCAGGCTTTTGTTCCAGCCCAATGAGAAAACACCTGATGGTCAATATAATTTAAACCCTATGGAGTGGATGAGTGCTGGGCCAGAACTACCTCCGCTATACAGCACTGAGTGCTTTCCAGAGCGAGCTTCAAGTCTCTGCTGAGTAACTTTGTACTTTTTTCGGGAAGCTCTCAGTGAGCTCAGTAACAAATTCAGTGAGAGGCAACTTTGTCTTCTACGGAGGATTTGTGCTGTTGTAGTGTGTTATAGTGCCGTCTCACCTCCCAAGCGCCCTCATAGTTCTGCTTCTTGAGGCGGACGGCCCAGTTGTCGAGGCATGCATCAGAGCAGTGGTCCATGCTGAGGATAACTGGCCGGCTCAGGACCACCCCCGGAGGGCCACAACTCACCACGGGGCTGAGCAGGGTCTGGCAGCCAGCCAGGGGTAACCTACACCGGGGAGAGAGGGAATGAGTGGAGATGAAGTGCTTTTACTCTCCAAGTTATTGGTGAGAATTTACTGGTCTCTTGTAAGCAGGATATGATACCGTCTCCTCGTCAAATTATGTAGGAGCTGTAACAAAGAATAATGAAAGCCTGTTGGACTCGCTGACTAGCTGGAGCAAGTTGTGATGACTGAGTAACACGATCACAGCAGGCCACAATCGCTGTGTCTTCTGAGACTGAATGCAGAAAGCCAGATAAACAGTGTTTTTCGAACAATTCATTTAACTTAAATAGTGCACATCCTGGTAAAAGGCAACCCTATTTATTTACATCCCTCCTCCACAGTACTGGCACAGACTCTTAAGCCTTTCCTAATGGAACAGTGGAGCATCAAAACAAACAGCCTAGTGGCATCCAGGGAAGACTGCCAGTTAGGCAGTGTTAAAGAGACCCACCTTAAATCTTCCTTCCTCTGAACAGTGAGATAAATCTCATAGATCTTTCCTCTGGGGATGGCCTCGGGAGGAATGAGCAGACTGATTCCTAATGCAAATAACAACAAAGGGAGAGAGAATGGGAGAGGTGGTGAGGAAGAGGGGGACAGGCTCATTTGTTCTGACTGAACAACGCTTTTGTCATCTCACAAAAGGGAGCCGGCCCACTCTACAAAACTGTATGGCTGCAAAAACAAAAAGCAAATCTATTCTGAAGGTCAGAGGCAGCCTCCGCCAGGTACAGTAGATGCAAATCTCTGCACCGCCAGCCGAGGCGGCACGCGTCCCCACGGTCAACAATTAGCCGAGACAAAGACGCACGCCGCGTCACAGTTTAAATGTCCTCCGTCTGCCACAAAGTAGATAATTGAGACTATGGAACAGACTACTCCCGGAAAAATTGCACTTCCCCAGGAGAGTGGGGGAATGTACCTTGGAGAATAGAGAGAGCTATTGAGGTAGCTGGAGTGTTGTGGCATTTGTGTTGCGATTCTCGTGCCAAAAATCATCCACTTAGAATCCTATTTAAAATGTGGTACAAACAGTGACTGTGTGACAGCCTCTGGATTGTTCACCATGAAAACATCTGTCTGAATAAGGAGAAGGTGCCTGAATGCTCACAGCCTTGTCTGAATCTATAAACCGTCTTCTGTCTTCTTCTTCTGTGCCCGCTTGGAAACTGCGCTAAATGACAGTATATCTCCTCTGAGTGGATGCATGCAAGTGCTGAGGTTTTTGTTTTTTCTTTTTTTGTATGTGTGTGTGTCCCAATGAGAAAACGGTGCCAATGCGTGGTATAGTCGACATGGCTTTGAGTTAATCCATGCATAAAATATCGGCAAGAGAGTGGAGGAGAGAAAGATGGGAAGAAAAACAGAAAAAAAGACCTTTTGTCCTGACGTACTGGCACTGTGATCAGCTAATCTGGACAGCCTACAGTGAGCCAAGTGAAAACACTGTCTTCCAGTATAATTATATAAGCTCTGTACTCAGCTAATGTGAAGAGGGTGAAGCAAAATAGGAGACTAATGATGTTGGGCTTTTTATATCTTTTATCAGACTAATCTTTAATGGACTATCTCTATTCCTCTGTCCACGCTCACAGCACAGAGCTGACGCTTGTGGACATCGGCTACAAATTCGACCAGCTCTGTCACAAGCGAGGTGGCCTAATTGGAGTAATTTGTTCTCTGTTTTTGTTCCAGGAATTTTTCAGACTAAAATGTATCTGGTGCACACTCTTGATTTTATTTTTAATTGTCCCATTCTTACACTTAAGGTCCCTGTAGATGTAGGTTATTGACGAGACGCTGTTAAGCCAAACACCTTATTTTGTAAGATTCAATGTTTGGATAAACAAGTGAGCCCTTTCCACATAATCCACTTTAAACACCCAGCTAAAATGATTCCTTATAACTGTAAACTCATTTGTATCACACAGAGAAATACAGCCTGTGCACTAAGCTGTTTTGTATGAAGCACTGAATCACTTTTGTTATCCTGGTACAAGACTATTAGTAAACCCACATGCATGAGATTTAAAGGCTGAGCGGTCTGGGTCGGTTTCAGTGAGACAGGGAGACGTTTATGGGACTCATCTGTTACTGATAAATCCTCCTTGTTAATGTCCAGTCGGGAGCGCCGTCTCATTAAAGCAGGTGTCATAAAGTTTCTGTAAATGTTCTTTTTTATGTAAAAGCAATGACAATATATGAAATGTTTGTTATAAATAAAAACTGATTTGTTCCCACCGTATTTCTACATTTTATAGCAGATGTTACAGTGTTGAGATGGAACTTTTCTTGTTTGAAGTCTGGCAGTAAACAGAACATCCTACTGAGGATTACTGAAATCTTCCTGTCCCTTCAAAAACAATACCTGCTTTTACTGCACCACTCAGGTTCCTTTCCTTCTCATCTTAAGAGAAGGGAAGGGACGTAAACACAAAGACTTGTCAACAGGCAGGTAACTGATTGATTGGACAGTTTTGGGGACTTTCATCCAGCTTCATTAGCGCTGCATGGATTGAAAACAATTAATGCTGCAATTTACTTCACCTTGTGTGTTTTATTGTTTTCTCTGGTGTCACAAAGAGCTTGCAAAAGAAAAATAATGTATTAATTTAAAGTGGTAAACATACATTGTATTTCATTAAAGATCGGACAGGTATGAGGAGCAGAAGGATCTCGTCTTGATGGCTGATGTGTGATTCAGAAGCTAAACTATTAAGCAAAATAGCGTTGCAGCATTCTCCTGAACAACTGGTGTAGATGGAGACTTGTTTTAAAATGATAAAAAACAAAAAAAACAAAAACAAAATTAAAACAAACTCCATACAGCTTGTTCGGTGTAATCCAAGTCTCTGGGGCCCCTGAGATCCCAAATTGACGCACAGTCGATCACATGCACCCACTTCAGATGGGGGTGCGCTAATGCTTTAAGCTTAGCAGCTCCACTGAAGAATTCTGCCTCAAAGAGGGTTTAAATAAAGTATTTTCAAATCAATTTGGGATCTTGGGGCTTCTGGAGTCTTGGATTACAGTGGACGAGCTGCAGGGGGCCATTTTTCCTTGTTTTTTTTTGCTTTTTTTTAATGCCTTATAACAAGTCCCCATCTACTTCAGTTGTTCAGGATAATACTGCAACTCTGTGTTGCTGTGAAACTCCAAAAATGTGTTGTGGACTACGAAACTTCACCTGAATTTCCATCGGCATGGAGGTGAGTAGATATTGACAATGATCATTTTCATTTTTGGGTGAATTTATCCTTTAATGTCCTATTGTGTTAGACATATGTTTTTATCCTTTCCTGCACATACGAGCAATCACAAATTTCTGCATCTTAGTGACTACGCAGTAATAATTTCAACAATATTACAGTAAAATGCTTCTGTTATGTTATTATTTGTCTAATTATCATATACAACATTCAATACTCGCAATCTATTATTTCTCCGTGAGCCCTTTGTGTAGCACGTTACACATAAAGTGCGGCATTGTGCTGCATGATGCTCATTTGATTTCCCCACATGGGTTCACAGCAAGTGTAAACCAACTCTGACGTCACCCACTGATTTGTGGATTGCTGTTTTAAAGCCATCTTGGTTTGTTGGAGCCAGAAATGACAAGATATTTGGATGAGAGGGTGGAGCTGCTTCATCACCTATTTTACTCTACATGGGTAACTTAAAAAATTAACATCATACTGTTTACTGAGGTAACATATCAGGTCAGAAATAGTGATAATTTCTCATAAGCTTACATACAAGCGGACATATTTTGGAAACCAGTGGAGCCGCCCCCTGCTGGCCATTAGAAAGAATGCAGCTTTTAAGGCACTTCAGCACCGGCTTCACTTTTCAAACCCAGAAGCTCTGTCTCTAACTTCTATACAGTTAATGGTCGACTATAATGCAGAATGACATCACCAAAACTATCTAATGGATGAGTTTTCTGTCTTTATGTTTACAGTCCCAAACATATTGAACTGAATTACAGGCAGAAAGCACACTTTATTAAACCTTTATGAGCATAAACAAAGGACCCACCTGTGCTGGGGATCGTCAGCCTCCCTCCCAGGAAGTTGAAGGTCCCATAGGAGGTGTTAGCTACGTCGCGGGGCAGCGTTTTAAAGTAGCTCTGAGTAGACAGCCTGCTCACAAACTCAGCGGGGTCCGAGTTAAGCTTGCCGTTGTGCAGCGCGTGTGAGCCGTTGGGAAGCGGGTCCAGCAGAGGCCCGTTGGTCATTGAAAACTTCCCAGTGGCGTCATGGCGAGAGCGTAGGGTGCCTTGGTAACTGGTGGTGGTGGTGGTTAGATCAGGCTGGATGGTGAGCAAATGGGAATTCTCTGTTTGAACAATAATAATAAAAAAAGAAAACAGACAAAAGCAAATGTGTGAATCATCATGAGTGGCAGGCGGGGTGGTTCATACATCACAGAGACAGACCTCACACTCTCTGAAGCTGTCACCACACAGAAAAACTGAAACAAACAGGAAAAGACACATGGTGCAGGAAACAGAAGACTCACACGCACACACTCTTGACAATACACAAACACAAATTCCACCCAAAGCCAGTCTATTTCCCTCCCCTCTCTCTCTCTGTCGATCTCTGTCTGTCTGTCTCTTTAGCAACCACACAATCAATTCCAAACAGAACTCAGATGCAGCTTAGCACCCAGAATGTAAAAAGGATTTTTTTTTTTCTCCATGGTGAATCACAGGCACTGCAACCCAGTTCCCCATCTCCATCCAACTCAGACAGTTGTATTTCTATTACTCGCTGGTAAACCTCAGAGGCTCCACACAGGCAGTAAACAGAGTGGGTACATTTCCTGACAATGAGGTGGTGGCGAAACATAATGTGTCAGGCAGGCAAATAAACAGCTCGTGCACCGCACACACACACACACAAACACACAACATAATGCATCTTGCTTAGACTACAAACCACTGTAAACACACTCACACCACCTCCACAACCGCAAACAAACACAGGATCAGTGGTACATGTAGATGAGTGCTGCACTGTCACAGTGGGCAGACGACGGACCGACGGACGCACAGAGGAGGGTAGAACAAAGAACAGTGTCCTACTGCTGTGGGGGGGAGGCCTGCGCGGCCGCGGTGCCCACACACCTGGCTTGCTGGGCTTGATGCCCATGGGCTGAAAGCCAGTGGTGAGGATGGAGGAGTCCGCAACGTCCGCATCCAGGCCCTCCTTCTTACGCCGGTAGACCAGGACGACCACGATGAGCAGCAGAGTCAGACACAGAGCCACCGCCACCATGCCCACGTAGAGCGCCACGTCCTCGGCCCCGCTCACGGCTGCAAGGGGAGGAAACAGAAAAAAGATTAATCGTGACTGAAAACCTCAGGTGGTGAATGACACTACTGACATATGCTGCTGAGAAATCTTTTATTATGTTCCATGTTAAGGTCTCACTTGAGGATCAGTTTAATAGCATGAAATCAGTCACACATTCCTTGCTCGGCATCAAATGCTGCTCGACTTCGTCCCTGACTGATCCACAGGCAACATTAGCAAATGTTAGACAGTCTTCTTAATTATTAGGTATTTTTATGAAGGCTGAAGCTTCAATGTCAACCTGCAGACAATCAAGGAGAAAGAAACAGTTTCTGCAGCAGGTTTTCAGCGTTACCTTGCTTCAATTCGGCGCAGGATAAATATATCTTGTGCTAGCATGTTCTTTCTCTCCCTTGTCTTTTTCTCTCTGTCTCCAAGCACACAACACCTTTCCCTCCCCTGTCTTTTTCTCTCCGTCTCTAAGCACACAACACCCCCAAGAGAGTGAGTGGAAAAATGAAGGATTTGCTTATGAAATTCTAGCACCTCTTATTGAATGTCTCTCTCTCTCTCTCAAGCATGAAAGCGTCTTTCTCCCAAAAGTACAGTATGAAGATGACAGCTAAGCCCAGACAAACATCAGTGTGTGTGTGCATTTGTGTGCATTCATTGTGTGTATGTGTGTGTGTGTGTGTGTGTGTGTGTGTGTGTGTGTGTTTTGGAGGAGAATGGGATTTGCTACGGCTGTCTCCCTGGGCTAGGGGAATTTGGTGGCGGAGGTGGAGGATGCTCCTGGGGCCTTTGTGGAGGGCCATTGTCCCGGGGAGCCACGGGGGCGTAGCGCTGTCAACCGAACACAGTCGAGGAGGGGACGCGTCGAGCAGCGCAGCTTTGAGGGATGGAGAACAGCGGCAAAGGTTAAAGTGCTGCAGGCGGGCGAGTGTTGAGTTGACAACAAAAGGAGGACGACAGACGCAGGAAGAGAAGAGCAAACATACAACAATGAAGGTTTGAATTTTTAGAGGGACGAAAGAACAGGAATTGCGAAACAGCATGTGCCTGTGACTGACAGAACGTGCAATTTGCATTTTGGGCAATGAGCAGCAATAACATGGCCAGAAGGTTTCAACCTGATTTACATTAGATAGGATATATTTTGATGAATATCTCCAGACTGTCTCAGTGTTTTTCCACCACTGTGACATCCTGCCGCTCGACAGGAACTGCACTCAATGTTGGAAACAGGCAGATTTGACAAGTTTTAATTGGTGTTAGTGAATCTGTGACATGAGAATTCCACAATTGAATTAGGAGGAGTGCAAACAGCCAAGTTTGGTAAAAAAAAAAAAGAAGAGGAAATGGACAAAGAAGGAACCATCTCTCTCCGCCTGTGTCTCACTCTCATCTCTATTCATCTCTTTTCATCCGTTTGTCCTTGCCTTCTCCTTTTTGCCTCGAAAAATCCATTTCTTTGGACAAAGCCGTCTGACATACCCAAGTCTTTAAGAGAAATGCCAGAATCTATTTCATGGGTGATTATCTCAGTACAATCTGATACCTTAAGTAGCAGGATTATATGCAGCCAAGCTCTATGGCGAGCCGCTGTAATGCCAGAGATCTCTTGACATGTAATCAATTGTGAATGACTGGCTGGAGATAAACACGAGATCGTGTGTTTTGTTCTTGCACATCTGCACAGAACACACACAGAGCATGAAGAGTCTTATAGGATACATACCTCCATCTTCCACCTCACGTCCCGTCCATTTACCTGCCTATGCTTCTCTCCTCCGACTCCGTCTCTCCCCTCAGGGAAGCATAGAGGTGCTTAACTGTAAGCAGCCTGGCTAAACCTTCCACCTTTCACAAAGAGCTCCAAAAAAGGGAGGAGAGAGACTATGGCTGAACTCTCATTAAAGTTCCCCAATCCAATTGTCTTGGTGAGTCAAAGGCCAGACGAGGCCGTGATATTTTGGACTTCCAATGCTGTAGTCTACAGAGAGATGTGCAGTCTGACTAAAGACAAAACAACACCCGTCAGCAAGGAGACAGGCCTACTGGGTTCTGCTGATTGGATAAACATAGCCTCAGATTGGCCGGTTGCTGTTTACTTTCGGAGGGCAAACCAAAGGCACCGGGGCCAGCCTCGGATGCAAAGATCCAGTATCTCTGCACACAACCATTCTTGCACCCAGACAATAAAGTCAGTCAATCAGACGACTCTCCCTCTTCCTCCCTCTATTCTGTCTGTAATCTCTGGTGGCTTATCGGAGCATCGGCGAGTGAAGTTTTATCTGACCCACCAGGTGTCACAGAGAAACGATCCCGATGCTCGCTACAACCCTGACCAGCAACTCCTCGCAGCTCCTCTTGGCCCCCGCTCATTGATTTTCATGATGCCAGCCAATAATTGAAAGGACATCCATCACACTTTAATTGACATAGCTAATCAGGTTTTATAATTGGATGGGTTTTAGTTTAGTCCCCCTCTAGCACGCCCTCTCTCTACACACTCTTTCATTTCACCTCTTCTTTCCTCTGCGCGGCCGTCACTCCATCGTTCATTTCCACTTGACGTAATTGCTGGCGAGGAACTTTTGATTCCCTTTGTGTGTGACCTCTCTTCTGATTGACACCCGCCTGCGGATAATCTGTGGATGTGATGAGCTGTTTTCAGCGTTGACCCCGGGCCAATCTCTGTTTGTTCCCCTCTCCTGAAGCTTTCAGCTCAGCTCCTCAGACTCGCTCCAGGGCTGGCTGGTTAGGGATCAAGTTTCTGACTCGAGATGGGCCAGTATGGACTTATAATTCATCTACCTCTGAGGCAGCGTACCGGGATCCTGCTGAAGTTTGGACTCTCGCCGCATTGGCAGTCAGCACAATGTCTGCACCTGATAGTGCTCAACTCTCTCTACCTGTTCCTTTCTCTCTCCTGCATTGATAAATAAAGCTTTGCAGCCTCTTGCGCCTCCTCCCCGGGGCATTTATCAAGAGACCGAAGAATATATTTCATCCCATGGCCAATCCCAGTCACCCGCCCGAAGATGAATAACACAGGAGTTCTTAAGGTCAGGGAAATATGGCTACTAAAACTCTCAAAGTGAACGTGACCATTACTATCTCCACAATACAGTCGTCCCATCCCTCAGCAGGCCCACGTGAAATATGAGCCAAAATAAATGTTCAGCCATTTTTCATGCAGCCTGTGACCCTCTGCTCTGACAAAACAGCCCGTGACGAATAATGTCGGCCACCGAATTAGCCCCCTGATTCTAAAAGACTGATTACAGACAGATTAATAGTTTGATGGTCTTTGCACAATCATCCCCCAAAACGGGATGCTGCAGCAAATTTACTTCATTACCTTCATTACACACATTAAGCCAAATAATTGTTTTTATGTTGTCCTAATTTCCTGCGCCTGAGAATATGAGCAGCATTATATTTCCCCCCACTATCATTTTCGTGCCCTCTAACACCTGCCTGCCATTTTGGCTCTGGCACACTGCCAGCACATTTATTATTTCCCTGCACAAATTTTTGCGTAGCTCCATCTTGGGCTTCGCTTGTTTGCTTTGTGAAAACGATCCCGCCCGGGTCAGATCTGTTTATTCTGGAGCTGCAACACAAAGCATTGATTCTCATATATGCAGTACCCAAAACAATAACCTCAGCTAACGTGTGCCATACAGCATCTGGCTTAATGAGGGAGATTAAACGTGTTGGTGAGGACATCTTATGTGGCGGAGTTACAACAGCTCAGTCTGCAGTGGCATTGTTCGATTACACTGGAGAAGAGAAGGGTGTCTTTTGTTTCAGGGGGAAGTTTTCCATCTCAGCTAATAGCCTGCAGACATGGTTGAAGTATCGGAGTTGCTGACAAGCCAAAACCATCTTGCTATTTTGCTTATTATAATACTTCACACAGCCGTTGTCTATGGAAACACATCTGCTGGGAACAGATTGGGACAGGCATTCTTCAGAGGCCAGCGCTCCGCTCTGCACTGTCAGTGTAAATACTGAGCGACGCTGCGTGTGTGTGTGTGTGTGTGGAACAATGACTGGCATCTTTGTGTATATATCTTGCCTCTCTGGGGAGGAGCTGCTGACCTTTGATGATGGGCCGACTGAGCTCCCTGGTTCACTGCATCAGCCAAACTCGGCTAGCGGTTGACACACACACATGCACGCACACGCTGACAGACACTCAGTCATACATAGTGCTAACACCCATGCACGATGCAACATTCGCACACAGAATCCCTATCCACCCCCCAGCTCGCTATGCATCGGTCCATCCGATCACGTCAGTGAGACGAAGATACATAATTCAGTTTATTAATTCACTGCCTCATGTCAACATAATCTTTATTTAAACTCAGTCTTTACCACACAGAGCAGCCAAAGAGCGCGTTGTACGTTCCCTCTTTGAGACACCACCCTGAGACTCATCATTTCTGGGTGAGAAGCTGCGATATCTTTCTGTCTTTGATGTCTGTAGGGAATGACAGAGCCCCCTCTTCATGTCCATCTGGTCAGCAGTGGACCCTGCGGTGCCACTTTCCACTCAGCTGCTGGCTCGGGCTGTTCGGGCTTCACAGTTTCTAATCCTGACAGTACGCACATGCCCTATTAATGACACATGGGGAGCGGCGGCACAGTGCTGGCATCTTTGCACAAAACATTGGCTTTTGTATATGCATAAACGCACGACATAAAACAAAAATGCACGTAGAGAACAATCACAGCGAATGTGCACACCTGCCCAAGTTGACCCACGGCACTTTATATGTCAGGTTGTGTTTTAATCAGAAGAGAGATGGTTTAATTCTCAGCTCTGTTGAGAGGACAGAGAGCATCACAGCACCGACACAGGTGAAAAGACTGTGTATATCTTAGCGGCGAGCGACACACCAGTGTTTATTAGAACCGATTGTTTTAAAAGGTCAAGCAGGTGAGGACGAGCCAGTGAGGACGAGCCAGTAATGGTCCGCAGAGTCAGTAAGTGTCCTATGGGATGGACATCTTTCCTTTATGAACCTTTTCTAAGAAATACTCAACATTTATCACAGGAAGCCGATGCCATAAGGAGATAAAAAATGTTTATTTGATCTGATAAAAAGAGGAGAAGGACACTCGCCCCTCTTCCCAAAGCAAAGAGCGTGAAGGAAAAAGCCTTTCCCTCCCCACCTTCTCAAGGCTTAGTGTAGGGGCTGACAATGAATGTTACTCCTGTATACCTGTTCTCCATGTATTGTTTTGAGATCTACTTTTTCTAGCTACAGCTCTCAAATGTTGTTTTGAGCAAATTCATTGAATTTAAAATGTACAGTTTCTACTCATCAGTTCAGTTCTGATGGACAAACATAACTAAAATGCATTCCACTGCTCCTGTTCCAGAAAAGTGGTTGAAAAATGGTTAAAAATGTCTTGTACTTCTTCTACTACTGCATCTTTTCTATTGTTACACTGAGTTGAGCAGCTGACAGTCTGGTCTGCAGTGTGTGGGTGGGAGTGCACTCACTCTGTGGACACTGCTCGCTGGTGCAGTTGAGGGACTGGAGGTCGAGCCCCTGGCAGTCTTTTCCCCCAGTGCCAGGTGAGGGCTGGGTGCACTCCCTGCTCCTCCACATCGAGCAGTCTGCACCGCACGCTGACCACTTGCTCCACTCGCTCCAGCCTCCGTCCACTGCAGAGACACACACACACACACGATAAAAAATAACAACACAGGTTAGCACAGACACACAAATAGCAGCAAAAAACTTCAAACACTTATGTTTTAGTTCAGGGGAAAGGGTATTGATTGGAAAACATGCCGAAACAGTTTCAATAAAACAAGCTACAACTCTTAACAGTGTGAAATGTTCAGATGCAACAGCAGTGTAAAAGCAGTAAAAGCAGTGGTGTATTTGCGTGTGAGATGAGAACAACTGGTAGAAGACTCTGTTGCCATCCTGTGCAAATCTACTTGCTCTAAAATGGAAACCTGGTAGGGAAAGCATTATAAAGACATGCAAATCCACTTGCACACACACTCAAATCCAGCAGATGCACAGGGAAACCAAAGCGTGTAAAACTGCTGAGCAAAGCCATATTGTCTCTATTCTGCTTTCTTTGTTTATTTCCAACATGGAAATCAGATGCAACTAAGCTAAACCCCAATGGTACGATGGTGCTGTGGCCTGGTAGACCCAGCTGTCAACAACTAAATCTGTACAGGGAGACAGATTTCACCCCTGGGAAATTGGCCCTCTAGTCTAGTGTCAAACGTCCAACGCAAATATCTCTCTGGTTAAAAATTTCCCTTAAAACTGAAGGTGTGGGATGAATGAGCGACAATGTTAATCCTGTAACAGTGGTATTTGTTTTATAGGCTTTTTCTTATTTTCCTCTCTTGGTTTGTATTCTCCTTTTCTAAAACGAGTTTTCCCTTTAGCTACTTCACCCATTGATGTGTATAAAATCTGCCACAAAAATTACAATTGTATGTTTTTTATGTTGCTATAATGTTGTTGAAATGGAAACAGAAGATTGCTTTTATGTACCAACGTGGACTCTAACCAACAACACAAATATGTTCTTGAAAATAATCGCCTACAAAATGAACATTTGTTAGAGGACAACAAATTTGGCTTGGTTTAATATCCGTCAAAACAAGCCGTTACTATAGCAACATGAGCATTAGCTGCAGTGTATTTGAATGCGAGGCTCGGTACAGGTGGTATTACTTCGAACATTACTGTACATTACACCTGCAGCCTATTTCTGTCGACCGTAACTTCAAACACACGCCGCCATCAGTGTGGACAAAATGAAACAAATGGAAATGGGCTGGTAATAGTTCTGAGAGGGCCCCCGCTGTAAGAAATATCAGCAGCTTTACCACACGTGGACAGGCTAGGCCATTTTGCAATGGTGGGGGTAATTTGGCACTGTGGCCGGGGATGGGGCAGTGGCTTGGAGTGATATTGACAGTGACACAGAGCCCGGCCTGGGGAAGGTTACCATAGGGCTAATGGGAAAAAGAGCAGTAATGAGCTCTCATGGGAGAAAAACGCCACCGTCTCGCTCTTTCTCTCTCCCAAATGTAAGGGTGAAGGGGACCAGACAAGAATCACCAGAGAGAGAGACACACACACACACACACACACACACACACACACACACACACACACACACACACACACACACACACACACACACACACACACACACACACACACACACACACACACACACACACACACACACACACACACACACACCTCTCTAGGATAGCAGTAACCCTCCTCGTGACTGACCTAAGGGCAAGGAAACCTTAGTGCTCATTAATCCTAGCAATAAAGAGTGTAGGGGGCATGACCCGAGTAGAGCGGGGCTGACCGGCTGCTGGTCGCTGGCTTTGGTTAATAAAACATAAGTGAGATGTTACTCAGGGTGGGATACCTATTATTGCGTAACTCCACCAAGTAATGATGTTATTTGGTTTTGGAGTGAGTTCCCAATTGGAAAAGGAGCTTAAAGTCGCTGTGAGCGTATTAGGCCAGAGTCACAGGTGTGTGAATTAGACCCTGCTCTCACACAAATCTACATGTTTGTCCCTGCGTGTCCTCGAATGATTGCTAGAGAATTTGAGACTGCTTTTGTGTGTGTGTGTGTGGTGGGATGCTGACACAGCTCGGGCCTCTTTGCAGTCAGATCCATTTGGCAGAGAGAGCAGAACCAATCAGATAATTGTCCTTGTTTGGCATTGAGTGGACCCATCCGTGGGCCAGTGGGCTGATTATCCAGGCTGGGAATGAGAATGATTGAATAGCGAATTACATCCTAATGAATATATTATGTCGCCCCTCAGTTTATCCACACCACTGTGAAATAAAGAGATGAGATCAACATCTGCCCTGATGAGGTGATGAAATTCTACTTCTCTTTTCCACCACAAAGCAAGACTAATGGCCATGCAAATAACATTTTCAAACACGCGGGTTGGAGTGGAAAACAGGGCGCTGCTCACACGAATGTGGATGAGACACGAGTGCTGCGACCTGAGGAAAAATCAAGGAAAGATGGAGATGCATAAACAGTTCTTGATGGCCTGTCTGACTCTGAGCACATGTTGCACATATTTCAGGAGCAAGAGAGGCACCAAAGAAATGTTTGGACAGCATAAGAGGAAGTGGTTACAATAAATGCAGTGAAGTAAAGAAAATTGACGCCTTCCTTGATTCGCTTTTTTTCAGATTCAAGGCTGAAATCAGAACCAAACCTCATCCTTTTACTTTCTCTGAGCCCACATAAGGAAATTATCATCCGCAGCCTCAGTTTTTCTTATCAAATCCCCAGAAAGAGATTGTTAGCGCTACTGCGAAAGGAACCACAGCTGATTTTCAATCAAACAACACCACAGGTTTCAGGTCAGGCAGGTCTCTGAGGAGGGACAGTAATACAATAGCCCAGTGGCAAGCCCCCATTTGGACATGTTGTCAAAGGGAGAAGTGAAAGGAGCTCGACCATTCCTAACGGGTCGGTAGGAGGGCCTGTTTGAGGCTTTGCTGCTCAAAATGACAATGGCTGCTGACGAGCATGGTCCAAGATCATGGACACCCACGGTCTCCTTGTCCTTGAGGGGAACACGAGGAGGTAGACGAGTACCACTGAGACCAGCGGGTCGCCCCTCTGCTCCCACTGTCCTGTCAACACACATGTGTGCACAGTAACCACCCCCAATGCCAGTGTTCAAAGCTAAGGTAAAAAACAAGGCACGGAAAACCACAGAGCCATGGCAGGGGGCTGATAGCTTAGCCACAGAAGAGGGTGATGCAACAGAGATTAATAACCAAACCTTTTTCTCTATTTCTGACACGTTTTCAGTTAAAAATCAGACTTTATTTTTTGTCAGTGGTTGTGATATAGTAAGCAACTGATAACAGAAGTTTACTCCCTTATGTTAACTAGAACAAACCAAAATGAGACAGAATGACTTATGAAGAGGACGAGCCAAAACGAATGGCACAGAATGATTAAAAACAGCGCTGATGCAAGGCTGTCACCAGATGGCCACCGTCTTTTCTGACTGAACTAATGTGTTTTTCTGTCACATTTATTAGCCATAGCCTTTATTTATTCCTCGGATAAAATATGGAGTCTCTCTGATAATATCCAGAGACACAAACGCTTCCTACCCAAGTAGAATTAGACAGTTGCCTGCAGTGCAGACAGCAGACATATGGGTGCTAACTTGCATGTGTACAGCACGTACGTACGCAAACACGCTCACAAGTACGCGTGCACAAACACACCAGCCCCGAGTCTGTTTATTTTTCATCGAGTGGAATTCTCATGACTCCCCTGGCAAGCCTGAGGGATCAGTACAATATTTAAATAATTCACACAAGTTAGAAATCTCTTCAGGTTGTTTGCTGTTCTCCAACACATCGGCAACAGTCCCGTTCATGTTTGTGGGCCAGGTGTCACTTCCAAAACCGGGGACTAGCTATTTGCTGTTGGCTCAGCTTGTACGTCTTTGTCAGAAACATTGGCTTGAGCTGACATTTTGCCATGACCGTTGGCTCAGACTACAAGTCGGTGCAGGGGCAGAGTCAATGAAAGGGTGAGGGATGGACTGCAGATTTATGTGGGATACTTCGGCAGGATATGATGAGATGGAGACAAAGGGAAAAGTGAGAAGGCAGCGAGAGGAGAGAGAAACGGAGATAAGCTTTTGCATAGTTTGGCTACTGGCTGTCTCAAGTGTTGATCTGCTCTGCTCTGAGCCTCAGGCTTTAGCCTCAGCCTCCTCCTCCTCCTCCTCCTCCTCCTCCTCCTCCTCCTCCTCCACAGCTCCCTGTGTCTCTCCCAGCATGGAGCCCATCTGATCTGCCACACAGGCCTCCGCCAACTCTCATTAAACACTTTGGAGTCTTAGACAAAAATACAGATGAGCCTCTTCGGCTTCACACATTCCAGATGAGAGGCGGGAGCTCACGTTTAGACACAGGAGGTACTGTGAAAAGACAACCACAAGAGTTTTGGTACTGAACAGGTTATTGAAGATGGTGGACGTCCGTGTGAATAATGTGTATGAAAATATGCTTCTGTGGCTCTGAAGGAACCATGTTACTCCTTAAATGTGGAACAACACATGGCCATCGGCATTTCAACAAAAAAAGCCCAACATAAATAGACTTAGCCGGGCAATGCAGAGACAAATTACAGCCTTTGCATGTTGTTGATTCAAAATTTATATTGATTTGTTTCCAGCGAATATTCATTCAGTTGACAGCATCTCTTTCTCCCCAAAGGGAGAATACAGCAAATCTGTGAAGCCATCGATGTGTTTTAGACAAAACAAAAACAACTGCAAATTACAAAAAAAATAAATAAAATGTATTTTTCTGTTATCCATTTCAAAGATCTAATGCTGTGAGTTAAATGCACAAGAGAGCTAATAATCAACAAAGAATCTTAGTCTGGATAATTAGTGAACTCTTGAAACAAGACCAGCATTAAAATCATGCAATTTTTAACATGCGGCTCCAACACAAAAGGCACTGTAGAGGAGAAATGCCTCTCAAGGCTGACTTAAAAATAAAGAAGACTACTTCTGAATCCAAATGTCAGCTGTGTCTAAATAAATAACACGATGTCTATCTGCAGCGCTACAGCTCCCCATGTAATTCATTCTTCTCAAGTCTCTTTCTTCAGAAATAAGCTGAAATCACCATCTACTGTGCGTCGAGTGGATTAGACCTGCGAAGGCTATGAGCACAGTGATAATTAAAGTTGTTATCCAGTATGTGAGGTCGTTCTCTGCTAGGCTGGCCTCATCTGTTCCACCTTGCTGAACGTGACTCTCGTATGAGTGCGTCTATTCATTTATTCAGGCTGATGATTCATACATGCGTTAATCATGTATTTGATGTATTAAGGTAAAGATTCAGGTGTACTTGGGAGTTGTCTCTGCTTGGCTGTGTGTGTGTGTGCGCGCGCGCGCTGGGTGACGAATGATGGGAACAGTCAGTTCATCTTGGGGGACTTTAGAGGTGTGTCTGTGAGTACACAACAGAGCCGTGCTGCCACTTGTGATTGGAAACAACAGCCCATCATCCCCCGGCTCTAGCGTGGTGAACTTTGGCCTTGAGGGGGACCCTCTCAAGGGTCCGACAGCTGTGACTGTCTGTGCCGCCGGTGTTCTGTCTGAGACAGGTAAAGATTTAGAGAAGAAGGCAGAGACTCCTCTCTGTCGCCAAACAACAGGACTGATAGAGGTGTGAGCGGGGTCACGACGCTGTAGCGTCTCTCATCAAGAGAAAAAAAGAAAGAGTTCTTTCACTTCAAAAGTCTCTGCAAACCGTGTTCACAGGGCACAATGCAATTTCTGTCACTGCACCCCGAGAGTTGAAATTACACACTTTCTCCTTGTGGGGCAGGAGAAAGAGAGAGGAGGGCGGGGTTTGGTCTAACAATAGCAGCTTGGACTGACATTAATCTCTTTAAGCTCATGGAGGTCAGTATCCTGCTTTGCTATGGGGGAATGTCAAGCATCCCTGGACACCTCCTCTAATTCCATTACTCGTTGCTCCGGCGCTAATAATTCCAAATCCGTCCAGATAGTGTCCTGAAGGAGCGTTTCTGTGTTCCCTTTGTCTTCCACTCCTGATGTATTCCGGCGGGCCATGTTACTTACACTCATGCTTGACATCTAGTGATGTCTTTACATGGGAGATGTGTAACGCAACACCCTGATTCACTGAGGAAGATAACCTCTGTTTTAGGCAGGGAGAAGCTGCCACTGCCAGAGGTGTTGGATTTCCCTCTCTGCTATTTACCGAGCGTGGGAGATTTCTCCTGCGGTCAGCATGGCTGCAGAGGCCCTGCTTTATGTCCTCGGTCAGATCTGCTGGCAGCCAAACGGCCAGCTCTCGTACGCACTCGGGCTTTCGCTACCTCTTTCTCAGTTTCCCTCTTCTCTCTCTCTGGGCTTTGTTCCTGCCTCCCTAACACTGTATCTGATTCCACCTGTCTATATCCCTGCTTTCACCTTACACCTCCTTTCCCCCCATCCTGCTCTCTCTCCCTTGCTATCTCTCCCTCTGTCAGGGGGCTAATGTGGGACTGCAAATGAAGCAGCTTGACTTCCATCTCAGGCTAAGAGGGATCGATATGTGTTCCTCGGTATCAGGCAGGACGCTCTCGCACGAGGGAGAACGGGGCAGGCAAATGAAACGCCCTCAACTCCTCACACGTAAACACGACACGCCGGCTGCCATAATTCAGCTTTTTATTGCCCATATTTACTACATAGCTTGAGCAGCAAACAATAACAAATGTACTAGCTGGTCTGACACAGTGCCATGGCTGAGACCGTGTCTCTTAAAGCAGACAGGTCTCTGAAATAAAAGCAGGGTCTGTGTAGAGCACAGGAGATAAAGAGATATGTGAACAAAGAGTGATAATAATAAATCACCTTCAGGATGAGGCCTCGCTGTGAAGACTAATAGGCTCTGACATTGCTGTGTAAGCGGTCTAATTGCAGGAGACAACAGAAGCACTGACATCTAAGAAAGACCTGGGTGCTGGTACAAAAAAGCAGCCAAAATAAAGATGAATTGATGACTTCTGGATGCAAAAAAATGCAAAAAGGAAGCCACAGGAAGCCAAGCGCCACAGGACAAACAGGGTTGCCTGGGAGTTACCTGGACAGGTGGCCACGCAGGCACTTTTCTGGACGTTCTGCCCCTCACAGGATGTGCCTCCATTCAGTGGCGTGGGGTTGGTGCAGCTCCGACTCCTCTTCTGCCAGCCACGCCCACACACGGCACTGCAGGACGACCAGGTGGTCCACGTGGACCAGCCGCCGTTGACTGTCAGACCAGCGCCGGTGGGGATGGAGGGGGGAGGGAGGGGGGAGGGAGGAAGGGAGGGATGGATGAAGGGACAGAGCAGCCAGGATTACCCGACATGCACTAAGGAAAAAGAGGTGTGTTGCGCTAGAATAATTGTGACTGCTGTTACACTCTTTGGTTCAGCACTGCAAGGTGAACTAATGGAAGAGCAAAGGCGGGCTGCTTCCTGTGTCCGAGTTGGAGTTACAGCCAACTGCAGTGAAAACAAAATGGCTTCAACAGGGAGCAGGAAATAACACGACAGCTTGCCATCCTTGACCTTATCTCTGAGGAAGGTGCTGCAAAGTGACTAGTGGACATTTCAGATATGCCTCCGAAGGTAACGTATGACAACATACAAAAAACTCATAATACAGTCAGAATATAATCGCTGTAAAGAAACACCATTTAAAGCTGAATGCTCATGGTCATAAATACATAAGAAAGCAACGCCTACTCCTTGGAAATGCCAACATACTGCTGAGAAATACATTTATCATGGCTGTTCCAGTAATTCAGATTATACCCTTCAGACGTCCATCACTGATTTCACACCATGGCATGTCATTCTTCAAACTCTAAGTGTTCTCTGAATTGTAGACAACCCTCCATAATTTCTCCCTCTTTTATATTTCAAAATGAAAGTTCAGGCACTTCAGAAACTCTGAACATTGAATTCCTATTACCGCCCATGTTCTGAACCTTGCTCGTCTATTGGCACATAATTGTTGCTATATCGCTCGATCATGGCAGGTGATTACATCAAATCACGCTCGTTTCATTCTAATCAGCTCCTTCCTGTACATCCTGTGTTTGCCTCAGCTTACAAAGATACAGAGATTCCTGATTTATTGACTTGAACAGTGCTGGCGTTCCTTCTCTGTACATACTCCCTTCCTAATTTCCCCCTAACTCTCTCCTGTGCTTGTCGTGGCTGAATCATTTCCTTGCCCTCTCTATGCGATTGATTGCTCGCCGCGGCGAGGTAAATTGCCAGGCAACTCGGCCCCTGATTACCTCTTAGCACAGAGTGCAGTCACACCAGCCAGGCCTTGTTAAAATGCATCTCTGGCCCCCTGTTGAACCTGCTTTGAAAAGTAGCACTTATTATGACTTGCTACAGCTAGCTAAATCAGCTAGCATGGTGGACTGCGATGCTCTCAGGTAACTGAATTATTCTCTTCTTCTACAGAGAGACACAAGTGAACCGCAGTAACAGGTCTTTTTTAAAACAAGAGCACTTCTACAGTAATTTAACCTCCGTTGATACAGCAATGGTTACACATTTGTCAAGCACATAGACTGATGGGAAGAAATAAAATTGTCAAGCAAGCGCCCCAGCAATTTGTTTACAATTTGTGGGGTCTGAGAGTGAAAACAATTGCTTGACAATACAAGAAAGGCGAACAATAAGAGTGTGAATGCGTTTGCCTCCACAGTCATTTCAACAACAAGCTAATCAATTATAATCAGCAGTAAGAATAATTTTCATTTTTATGCTGGAGGCTCTGAGGAGTGTATGATTGTGTGTTTTGAGTGCATGCTCCAAATGAACACATTTCATTTGAAACCGTTCACCATGAAAGTGCACATGCCTCAATTATCAACAGCGTTTAAGTTTGAATGTCCTTCAGGGTATGCACAGTCAAAGTCTGTTTGATTACAAAATTAGCCAAAGAAGAAAAAGTGTGTTGAAGTGTTTTGTCAAAAAACTAAAATACTCTACTTTCTTTTTACTGTTATATAGATATAGATATTAATTTGATTATTACATTTATAAATGAAACAAAGCCAAATACATTTTCGATACATTTTCTCACTCTAGTTTATCTGTGTAATCTACGCTTGTATTTTTGGATATGGTAAAGAGAATATTTATTCCTATACATTAAGGCTCTAAAGCCATCCATCAGTGTCCCTCGTGTTTCGCACTATGCTCATATTTTCTCAAGTTCAGTTCATCCTACACCCTGAAATCCACTGAGATTCCCTTTGAGAGCTTCTGTTAGCTGCGAGGGCAGAGCAACTACAATCTTAAATGGAAATTGATATTCAAGTAGCTACAAGCTGAAAATGAGAACGGCCTGAGATATTACATTTTGATCAAATAATTGCCGTCTGATTTCACAGGGGATATGCATACATGTGGTTCAAGTTAATTACCTGCATAAAAATAACCAGATATTTCTTTTAAATCTAGTCTAATAAATACACTGTAAAAAAAACCTTTTAAGATACATAGTGCTGCATATTTGTGGCATATGTTGTGTTTTCCTATATTATGTCATGTTGGATAACACACAATAACTCTCCTGACTTTACAGCACACATCTGCTTGCAGCCTCAACAAAAACAGCCCGTGTCAGACACTGTGCCAGATTATACATCGCTTATATACATAAAGCTGCTTTCATGCAGTCCCACATGATTTCAATTTCATGTTTTCATGTACCCTGTAGCTGAGAGCGAAGTCGAGCTATAACGTATGCAGAACCTGAGCAGTGCCAGTACCCCAGAAACCCTCTGTGATAGAAAATATGCTGTTTCTCTGCATTTTAATAAAGATCAGTCTGCATATCAAGCCAAGTCATTATTTACAGTTTGCTCTTAATTCAATTTCTCTTCTCATATTGGATCCACTACAGAGAAGGAGGATGGCAGCCCCGAGATCGGAGACTGCCAGCTCTTGGCCGAATGGCTGCCAGTAACATTTTAAGTTGTGCTAATTAATGTGCAGACACACTACTATCTCTTTGTGCCGTTATTTATGATAGTGAAATTAATTGCTTGCTGAAAAAAAGAGCTGACTTACGCAAGTCGTCACCATATGTCACACATGCATAACGCTGCATACTGTTATTACTAAGACTACAGAGCAGAATCTGAGTGTAACATAGAAGAAGTGCGCCTGGGTACCTTCCATGCAAGAGAACATGCAGAGATTAATGTGGAAATGTGGGATAACAGATGCCACATGCAAGCAAAACATGACTCATCTGAGCTGGTTTTATATTCTGAAGCTGGGAGCCCAGACCTCTTATTAGCCTCCGAGCCTCCTTTGACACCTGTGGAAAGAAGTCGTCACCTACCATAGACCAGGACCGTGGCGGAGGTGCTCTTGCGGCGAGCGACGATGTTTTTAGCCACACATGTGTAGTTGCCCGTGTCGGCCAGCCGGGCTTTTTTGATGATTAGATTGTGGTCAGTCGTGATGAAAAAATTGGGGTCGCTCGCTGGGTTGACAACATCCTCGTTTCTCTGCCACTCCACCTGAAAATATGTTTCAGTGGTCAAAATTCACTGCAGCTGATTAGAGACTGCCCCCCCCACCCTGACATGCTGTGGATTAGACAGGAAAAAGCAGAGAGGTACATCTGGTTTTGATGCAATCAAACAGACAAAAAGAAGAACGAATGTAGATCGGCATGACGCTGAAATGGAATTAATTTATCTATATGCCCTACTGATTTGACTATTTATTCCCTTTGTGTGGGGAGTGCAGCTTTTATTGTGTATCTGCTAGAGATCTCTGTAGCTATGTGCGGTCTTTGAGTGAAACCGATCACGATTTGTGTAGTTTCTGTGCCCTCTTGCAGAAGCCAAAACTGATGTTATTCCTTTTTTGGTGTACTCTCAGATTGGCTCGCTTGTTTTCTTGCTCTCACTTGACCTCGTGCCGTCTCCAGAGTAGCTACGGTACGGCAGCATTGTTGTCGGTATTACTGCCAGTTTCGATGCCGCAAATAATTGGGCTTTCTTCCTCTTGTATGCTATCCCTGTTTTCTCCCCGTGGTGACTTCTGCTCTGATGTTCTTTTCTGTTGAACTGCAGTTGGCACCTTCCCTTCCTATTTCTCTGCAAACCGTCCCCTACACTGTTGAGCTGCGATTGGCTAGCCGCTGCTCCTGGTCTCTGGGCTGTCTGAGTGGCTGGCCTAACCTCCTCTTGTGTTGTTATTAGAGCAGTTAGTGCCTATCTGGGACCGGGAGGGTGCAGCAGACGAGGTGAAACAGCTGGCCCCAGTCTGGTCCTCTAAACACAGACATGCACCGCCGAGAGACATGAAGGGAGGGCGAGAGAGAGTTGTGCAGAACAAGAGTGTATGAGAGACACAGTACATGGAGAGATGGCAGAGAGATAGAGAATGAGATGGGGAGCGAGTGAGGCAAATAGACCCATTAATTATGGATAGGCCTTTAGAGATGCCAAACGGGGAGTGAAGCCTCCAAGCCTATCCTGAGTGATGTGACGAGACGATGTGATATACGGCTTCTCAGAGATGTAAGAGAGATAATAAATCAATAATGGGGAATAATTAGAGGTGTAATTTATCCGTCTGTTCCCTGGTGGAGCGGGGAAAGACGCCGGGGAGCTCATCCTGAGCTACTTTTTGCTCTTTGTCCTCCTGGTGAGGAAAGGGTAAATGGATGCGAGATGTGGACCTATAAATATCTTCTGTATCTGTATCTCACCTCGGCTTGTGGCACTCCCTCGGGGGGATGGCAGCGCAGTAACACCTCCTCGTCCAATGCCACCTCTTTACCCTGCGGCTCCTCCTCAAAGTTCTTTCTCAGGTCTGCGGGAAAAAAACGGATAGAGAGAAGCACAACCAATTAGAATACTTCAGTGAAATACTTCCAACCACAAAAACTTGGTGATGTTTTCTAAAATTTCCACTCTTGAAATGTCCATCCGTAGCTTCTCTGAGCATGCTGCACTCCAGTTGGCCCCTAAGCCACACGGGGATCGGTGGCACCAACCATGTTGCTTATTACAGGCTGCCTGGCTGGTTCAGAGATGCTTGTCTGCTGCCAGAGGGGCCCCGCATCAAGCAAAAGCAATTGCATTACCCCTCACTCCTCCCCTCCCACCCACTCTCCGCTCTCCAGCATCCGCCAGCCTCCAGCTTCCATCTGTATGAGGGCTTGGAGCAGCCACACGAAAACAAAGCCCCGAGGCGCCTGGACAAGAGCTCCAGCAAGCCTGGCTGACTGCATGGGGCTTCACATTACGTCTCATTGAGTACTCTTACTGTTGCACCAAGTCCTGCTATATATTTGTCCATAAACCCAGGCTGTGAATTACACAGGTAAAGGCCTATTTGAGCGAGACAGGCTCTTGATAGCTGGCGGGCTGGTGCAAATTTGATGTGTTCACCCCGGGCTTTGACTCAGAGCGTAGCAATGTCTTATTGTTTTGCAAGGGGTCAGGGTGCGGCTGTGAGCCGCCGGTGAATTCCTTTAAACAGATGTTAAGCCTGTCCTGACCAATCATACTGAGAGGAGCGTTACGACAGGCAGAAAGTTTCACGACATTCAATTTAATTTAAGTCGATACAACGGGACTGGAGGTGACTTAAGATATAACAGTCCCGTAAGGCTTAAATGTATGTGAGTGTGTCTGCGTGTGTGCATGTGAACATCATGTGAGCCGGTGCATGCACACACACATACTTATTGAAGCATGTGTGCCCTTATCTCACATCTAACTGACTTTGTTGAGCTTTCAAACAAGTCTGGATAATGAATGTGTGTTTTCAAAACGTCTGGTGGTTTGGAGACAGCGCTGCGTTCAGCTCTGTCTGGAATAATGCATATTTATGTGGGAATTAATAGGCAGAATGCTTTAAAATACTCAAATGTAAAATGGCTTCTTCTAATAAAGCTTTTGAGGCTGCGGCGAGGGATGTGTCTGTGTTCCCCAGACAGATTTATGATTGCTGCGCCGCAATAAATTTCAAATCTGTTTTTATTCCGGTTACTTTCATAGGGATCATTGCTGATATACTGTATCCAGTGAAAAATATTCTCATGAATACTCAAATTTAGTGTTCCATTTCTTTTTTTAAGGCTGCTTTCAAGCAGACGCATTCCTCTGTTTCTCCCTACCAGGGTCAGATATTTTCTTCTATGAGTGAATCGCAGAAGGGGGATTTAGCTAAGTTGTAATCACAGTAAAACACTGAAGCATCAGATCATAATCGGCTCTGGGCTTATTGCTAAATGAAAGTTACAAGTCCTCAACAACTCAAAGTGAAAATATCTTGCCAATATCCTCTAACGATAAACTGACGTGTGATATGTAAACACCTTGTTGGAGAGAGTTTGTTTTACACTCACAAGCAATCCTGATGTACGCTTTTTGGCTCTTCTGGGTTCCCGTAGTGCTCCAGGCGACACATTGACACCAGTACTCATCGAGGCCGAAGATCTTCTCCACCTGCTGTCTGGTGATTTCAATCGTCACCTGCATGATTGGCAGCGCTGCAAAGAAAAAACAGAAAAAAAACAACTAAAAAACATCATAATGGTGAGAAGAGTGAGTGCACGTTCAGTCCCCATCAGCTCGTCTGACGGCAGGCGAAGAATGAAATGACCGTAAATATTTCTCCACAGAAGGAAAACAAATGAGCTCAACTGAATCCTTAAGTGCATTTTGTACCTTGAACTAAACCGGCAAAGTAATTTTAAAAAAGCTGGGCAGAATAAACAAGCAGAGAAGCATAATCATATATAAACAGAGTGCTTGTTAACTGAGGAAAATGAGAAGAGAGCCTCACAGCTATCCTTGGTGTAATTTGGAGGGCGTTAAAACGGCAACAGTTGGGAAGGAAAAAGGAAGCGCTAAACACTCTACAAACAAATACTCTCAGCACGACCCATTTCTCTATTATTAAATCCAGAAGGGCGGGAAGAGTTCGCAATCTATAGAGCAATTCCACAACAGTGTTTATATATGTGATGCTGCTGTAAAACACCAGAAATCCACTTTATTTCTTTTCAAGAAGAAAGTAAAGACAACCCGTCTCTAACAAAGCAATAATCGACAACAGAAAGTATCATTCTGCTAAACCGTCCAAACAATATCGTGTTGTCAGAGACCTGCCTTTTTTGATATCTCACAACTCTTTCATTTCATTTTCTTTGACCTTTTACTTGGCGACCTGTAATCCAGAGATGTTTTTTTATATATTGAGCTACAACCTTGATCCCTGCCCATGTGTCCTACTTTCTCTTCACTCTGATGAAGAGATTGCCATGTTTTCATGTCTTCAGCTTCTAAACCTCTCCATCTCATCTTTTCTCTCCGGGGTCTTCAGGAGACAGAGAGGTGTTGAACCTTTCATATAAACACAGAACATTTGACAGTCACAGAGGACACATCCCAGAGACTGACGGAGTAGCGCATAAGTCGCTGTATATTTATGTCTCAACGGAGTGACGCTCTTCATCTGCCATTTACATAAAAGCACTTTGTGACACTCTCGCACTCCCCTCACACACTTGATCCGTCTGCAATGATCATTTCCAGCCTCAGACGGAAGCTCGACTAAGTGGCACCTATCAGGCCATCAGACCTGTACAACAATTACGTAAAGCACTTGCACTGATATAAAGTATTCATTAACCAAAAATTTTCATAAACAATTTGAGGCAAACTGTGCACAGATGTGTACAGACTTGTGTGAGTGCACGGTGGCCCGGCGGTGACACAGGCTGTCGGAGAGGAAAGCAGAGTGGCTCCATAGCCAGTGGCCACACGGTGATAACTAGCTGTGAGGGTCACTGGCAGGCCCCGCCCCCCTGTGTATTAGCGTCTAAATACGGTAGATTTCACTACGTGCGATCACAGTGAATGTGAGTACATGTGCAGCGAATCCATCCCTGAGGCACCACTCTGAGCGTCAACATAACCCTGTGCTGCATGCAGGATTTTACCAACAACCCGTGTTCAAGCTACACTTCCAGCTAATTCAAAAAGGAGAAAAGGTGATATTTGTATGGCCGTGTTGGCTTTAATAACTCATAAAATGACAAAAAGTTGGATTCATTCTTAAATAGAAGGCTGGATTGAGGATTTCACTCTCATTTACCAACTTTCTCTTTCTCAGTTTCAGCGTGTGTGTGCGAGCAGTGCGAGGCACAGGCTGAGAGAGCACCTAAAAGCTAAAACAAATGGCTAAAGGGCACTACGGAGGATGAACAAATGGAGCAGGAGAAACCCTCTTTCCCCCATCAAATCAGCAGCGTGGCTGTTTTTGGCTTTCCCTTTAAAGAAACAACAGAAACAACATTCAAAATCTCTACATATGCAAAACAAGGACAATGCATGTTCTTGCCGTTACATTTTGTATATTTAAAACTAAAAGTCAGCCACAGCAGTGAGAGGAAACACGACTTGGTTACATCTGCACTTTTATTTACAGCACATGCAGCAATGAGCCGTTTATATCTCGTACCTCAGGGAGGGATTTGGTAGGTTGAATTATTTTATTGTGGTTTTTATTGTTTTATATGTGTATGCTGGCTATTATGTGTAATTCATCTGCAATCTTACTTAAAGGTTAAATATATGAGATTTTGAAAATTAAGCAATTTCTACATAATATTGCATTAATATAGCATCAAACAGCTATACTTGCTAAGGTCATAGTGGAGTAATCTGTGTGTGTTGTGATCTGAGCTTCTCTGGCCTTGTGCAGGGTTGCAACTGTATGAGCTTTTCACAGTATGATAAATATCACTTATTACACAATTATAGTTATAGTATAATTAAGTATAATTAGTTACAGTTATAACGCCCCCTAAAGAAAATGACAGAAATGAATATTGACACAAACTTGAAATATGTATATTATTAATGACGCTAATAAGGCAGGACTCCATACTGTAGCTAAGCAGATTGACGTGGTCCAATAACCGTCAGTTTTCATACCATAGTATACCTTAAACTGGCATACCACTGCGGACCACGGCCTGGTAAGAAACTTTCTCAAATTACAGCCAAATGGTCTGAAACATGCAGTAATCTTTTCCAAAATCCACAACATGTTTTTACTTAACAAAATGTTTTGTTTCAGTCCATATTTGTTGGTGTTTAGCCTTCCAAAAACAACATTTTCACTGTGGCAAAAAAACTGTTTGCTCTCGGATTACTGAACGCACCTGACGGCATGGTCAAACAGTAATCTAACAGCATGAGAAATTACATTTATATAACTACAATAACAAAAACACAAAAAACACCTTTGCAGCTCTTACACTGTAATAGTTTGTCCAGCTACCACTGCAGATAAAGTCAGCTGCGCATGCAATTTTTTTATTCCTGTTAAATCATCAATTCCCCGGCCATTAACTTCCATGCAGTACTGTTGAAAAACAAAAAGCTGAAGCATAATATTGATGACCTCATGATATGGTAGATAATCTTTAAATATGCTCGGCCCGTGATCACTTTTGTATTTAAAGTGTTTGGTTTGAATATTTCACTGGGTGTAGGTAGTTACAAGACGCATAAAGATGCAAGAGGATTATAGAATTAGGTCATGTAGTAACAGAATCAGGATCCATATCTGATCAAACCTGCCTAATTGTACTGTTTGATCCGAGTTTGGTGAGCTCCGTTTTGAAGCAAAACACAAATGGCTGTCTGGTGAGAAACTCTCTAATAACACAACTAAACAGCACAATAAAATGTGGTTCTGAAAACACTTAGTAGAGACAACAGTATTTGATCAGCACTGCCTAATTTTACAGTTTGATCTGTGTCTGTGAGCAATGTGTGATCAGAAGCCACTTTCTTTTATTTCCAACTTTACTGAGTGAACAACAGCCGTATTTCTATTGGAGTGAAATGCAGGTGCTCCACTGTGATATCTACAGTGTAATAGGAGTGAATGTCATATATTTCACCTTGGAAAAAAAGGGGCAATGCTTGCTATATATGGACTCAAGTATGCAACAATAGTACAGTCTCAGTGTGGAGGACAAAGAGAGGGAAAATCAATGCGAAGCATGCCCCTAAAGCTGAAGGCTAAATGAAACTAAATTCTGAGAAACAGCCTTGAAAACATTTGATGGCCCTGATTCAGACTGAGCTCACAGCAGTTTACTTGCTGAAAATGATATGAAAAAATAGATTTGAATACATACATTTGAAATAAGCTGTCGGTGCCCTGTATGGCTCTACTTACAGTAGAAATTTGTTTGATTAATGCAAACCTTCCTTCTTCTTTGAGCTGGAGGGTGAGAGGAATAAAGATCAGTATGGAGATGCAAAGCATGAACAATGGCAACCTGAGGTGAGAAATCCAAAGAGGAGCAATTTGAAGCTCTGCTTGCCGGGGTAATTGCATTCTGTTTCCTTATCTCTTCCTGTCTCCATAATTACCTGCTTTCTGTGTCTGACACCTTCCAGTAACACCGCTGTGAGTCACTCTGTCCAATTTCACTCCAATTAATAAGTAGGACAAAATAATCTCATCACTTTGGCAACAAATAGGACAGTAATTTTTTTAGTAGTTAATAATGATTGGACCAACCACTATTTACTATTGTTTTTCCAAAGTCTATTCCACTGGGACTGCGGTGAGTAAAACAAAACTTTATGAGCATCACTCAAAGATGACTGATACAACAACCACACCATTGATTCATGGAAAGCTGTGCCTTTCTGGAAACAGGCTACTGACACACTTATGACTCAATTATATCAGTATCGATTTATAATAGTGTGCTCAGCTGCCTCCAAGGTGCTGGGAATTAAAGAGAGAAAGAAGAAATTTACACTTCCTTCCCTGCAAGTTACTGAGCGTGCACTTAACATTACTGTTAAACGATAATTAAAACATGACACGATTCCCCCAGCCTTTGGTTTGATCTGCAGCCCATTTTTAAATGAGCTCATATCCCAAACCTCAGTGAAATTACTGTGAATTTTAAGGGGTGATTATGTGATTGACACTGAATGAATCCTGGGCTTACAGCTGGAACGCTGGCGAGTTTATTTTTATTGGAGTGCAATGAGGCAACTTACGTGGATGTACTTACCCATAATATTTGCAAAATACACACATTCCAACCTTTGTAAGATTACTCTGGAATGAAGAGGGACTGGAAACTAGACAAGAGTGTGCAGACTTACACAAGGACAAACACACATCTTATCATTAAAATACAGTCGCACCGATGATATCATTAAAGTCAGCTCCTGTCTTTTGGTCGTTAAATACCACTTGACGCTCAAATTCCTTGTCTGACAAGGGTTGATGAACTTGCAGTAAATGTTTTCTGACATGTTGATACCAGATGGCAGTAAGTACATTTACTCAAGTGTTATAGGTAAGTACAATTTTGACATTTTCTGCTTTTATCTCCTATACTTCAAGAAATAATCTAAGTTAAGACAAGCCGGTTAAGAGTTATCTCGGGGGTAAAAATTCATATACTACCAAACAGTTTGCTAAATAGTTGAAATGAGCTTCACCTTTACCAGATTCAACATTAAAGTGATGAACACATTAATGCAAGAATAATTACAATCCAACAATATGATATGCATTATTCGGAAATGTGCCCTTCTGCATGATTTACTTGTTTACTTGCTGCTTTTACTTCAATAAGAAGGCCGCTGGAAAAATGGCCTTTGGCTGTCCATGCAGTAGAACGACATAAATATTTCTTAAATTGGAGCTACATGACCAGAAGAAACAGAGAAAAGGACCGTGCTGTTCCTGTTTGCACAAAAGGTAGAAAACCTACCACAACCACAAGGCACTGTGCCGCACCGGACCAATAAACACTCCCTCTGCTGAGTGATGTACTGCGAGTTGGGTGGTGCTAGTAACCAACAATATCATACGTACAGCTAAACAGTACACTGAAATATGTTTATGAAAACATTTTAGGTAAAGGATGGACAATGAAAAGGGTTGTGGTTCATATTTGATCAGCCCTGCCTTGTTTCACAGTTTGCTCAGAGTTTTTACAGCCTCTGTTTTCACAATGCAGAAACAATATAGCAGCGAACGCTTCACAATCCTTCCCTATTGTGGCCAGAAGTGCACATAAATATGTTTCTAAAGCATTAAAATAATAAATAGCCAGTGTCTTGGTTCATAGTTTATCAGCACTGCCCAGTTTAAACAGTTTGATCAGTTTGGTGAGACGCCCCTCGTCCAACAACAATCTGTAGTTGACAGAACAGCCTTACAGCCGTGAACGGCCAGATGATGTTTTTGCTTACAAAGAAGTCAAATCTGCAAAGTTCCTGTTTACAGTAAGTACAAGATCAGAGTATTTCCTCCAGCCCTCGTTCCAGACTCCAACATTACTACAAGAGCACAGAATAGATATTAATTTAACAAAAGGTTGCAGAGTTTCGGTCTGTTTAGTCAGTGCAATGTTTGTGCCGGACGTCACAGTTCAGGACAGTTCAGGCAGAAGTTCGATTCATTTACTTATGATTTATTTTCTTTACTTACACTTCATCAAAAGTTCGTAAACAACTTAAGTATCTCTGAGGCTAAAACAATCAGAATCTATGGTTTTATTATCACTGCCTATATAAGCTATAAAAGTTACAGTAATGCTATAATATTTCTATAGTAACAATATAGTAACCCTACACTTAGAATACACTAACTATATAAATCTACGTTCACTCTGTCATAAAGTAAAGTGGTGTTAAAATTATAGTGAAGTTCTTTAACGTAACCTGGTTTGTCTTGTTTGCCTGCAACCAGGGAAGTGACTCATTACTTTGGTTCAGTTTATTTATTTGAGTGAAGATTAACCTGGCTCTTTTGCACAGAAGCATGATTTGTGATCCACTTCTTCATGTGGACCGAGTTAACTCCTTCTTCTTTAAGAGTCGTTCAAAAAGAATGACTCCTTCATGAATGTAGCATCACGCTAAACATACGTCAAACTGTGGGTCAGGAGCATGTTTGTCGTGGACCAGTTCAGACTAGTGGATAAAAACATACTGCTCTAGTGTACGTCCTTGGTTTCAGAGGTGTGTGTGGGAGTGTGGTGCACTGACAAAAAGTTATGTAAACTTCTTCTTTTATGCACTGTGAACAAAGTTAGGCTATGTACCCTGCAGCATTATTAATGCACTTACCTAATCCTCTTTGTTCCCTGTGGACAAGGTCACAAAAAGCTGCCTGCATTGTTCCCCATCCTCGGCAACACGACTCCCCCCCCCCCCCCACAAGTTAAGTTCATCTCGGCCGGCTCATCCGTCACAGTTCTGCGCAAACGCGAAAGCAAACACATCGTTTTGCCTCGAGACTTCCTGAGTTTCAATACATGAAACGGAGGGAATGAAAAAAAGGACTGGACGAGATGCAGAGTGGCCGAGTTCAAGAATTAAGTGACCTTACTGTGGTATGATGGAGCTGTAGGCAGTGAAGTACAATACAAGCTATTACTTTAGCTATTTCTATTTAATAAACTCTGCTTTGCTCTAATCTGTGGCAAAGGCAAGATTATTCACACATGCACCCCATTCAGACACTTCATAGAAAGGCACAACGTCACACCGCGAGACAAGAGCAAAGACATATTTGTGTGTGCTTGTGTGTGTGTGGGATGAATTCCCCCCTGAGCCAACAGGGGCTCAACACACACAGGGCAAACATCATTGGACTCAATCCCGGGTGAGTCGATATTGGGCTTGTCTGAGTGCGGGACTTTATTTTTCTCTCCCTCACTCTTGTTTTCGCAGGCTGTGACCTCAATTCCATAGGGGTCATTTGCTTATCAAAGGCAAGGACTGGAACTTGCAGGTCCTGAGTGTGTGTTCATTGAAACCAAGGAAATTCAATTAGGCGGCATCCCCACTGTGTGTGAGGCTGGGATTCATCAGTGGATATAGGGAGGATTAGAGTTGGGTGACTCTACATCAGGGGATTGCACCATTTCAAGGGAGAGAGTTCACAATGGTTGAGGGGAGACATCACAGATGAACGCTTTTAAGAACGCTCCGTCTGCACATCTTGGCAACCAGTCAAAACCGTCTTTTAAGTGTTTCATTTCCTCCTGCGGTTTTTCTTTATACTGGCATCAGTGTCATCGCCAACACCACGAGTGTCCTTCTTTTCAAGGAACCCACAATACACTCTTCCTCAAACCAATTACTTTACCTCTTCTACATGAAAGAAATCCTGACACCAAGCCAGGCCATCAAAACACAATTTTGTCTTGAGCTAAAAAACCTTCTGAAATAAGACAGGGAGGTAACAGCCTGTACATTATTTCCATCTGTAAATAATAAATAAAAATAAAGTTAACCCCTGGTCACAGAGTCAAGGGCATAACTGCTTTATCATTAAGTCTCCAGACTTTCATTACCATGTAAAGCAGGGCAGTGATGGGTGGCCCACGCTCCCTGACGTGGAGAGCGGAGAATGGCAGGTGGCGCCATAAGCGTCTGTCTCCAAACAAGGATAACGTGGCCTTCTGAGTGAAGCATGGCTCTATTAAACGGCAAGAGAGATGGGATCAGCAGAGGGAGGGGGGAGGCAAACAGAAGCCCGGAGTTCACTGGGAATTCAGTAGTCAGGCCTCCCATTCAGGGATGTTGGTGAGGTTGCGACTCGAGTCAGTGGGACAGCGTTCTGGGTCAAGGCTCTGCCTCCGGTTATGACCAGCTTTTCAAGAGCTTCTTTTGATTGAGCTGTCCATTTTCCACAATGAATGCACGCTGCAAGGCCCCGGCTGATGCGCTGGATGTCGTTACAGATTATTCATGGCTGACAAACAGGCGAGCAGGTAGCGCTCCAATCAATCCGGATAGGTTCAGTCCAATGCCACTCCAAGGAGACTCAGGTGGAGCCTCGACGGTGGAGTGAGAAGAGTAAATAGTGCAGGACAGAAGAAACACTAATGAAAGTCATGGACTGAGACGCCTGTTTTGAAATTCTGCTTTGGTTACTAGCTGGAAGTGCAGGTCTCTTTTTTCTTTTTAACCCACCTAGAAAAAAGGATTTTTGTCATTGCGAGCCTCGACCAAATGGTACCATATGGTAGACATTTAAATTTAGAATCTCTTTAAAGCCGAGAGGATTGTTTTAAATAAAATACACTATCTGCAGTTCAAGTTTTTAAGAACTAGATCAGACTTGCTCAACTGTGTGGTGGAAACTTTTATCCCAGTAGGTTTTAGGATGTTAGTATTTTTCTACAAATTATCGCTGACCTGTATTCACACACAAAAAAAACTGAAGATTTCTATCAGGGTTTCTGTTATCTGATAAACACCCTTTTTCTTTGGAAAAAAATGTCCCACATATTTTATTCTCTTTGGTTGTTATGTTCGGTATTATTATTATTTTCCAAAACTAAGCAGGTCATGAGGACGTCTCCATGAATTGTTTTTAAAAGATGACAACACAGCAATTAACTGTCTTTTTCCAGAATCGCTGACCTTTATAAACACACAATATTTGACTGGAATTTCTTCCATTTGTCCAGGACATTGAAATCTTCCTGTTCAAACCCTTGTTGTTCCAGTTTTTACAAGAACAATAGCTGAAAAACAACCCAATTCCACAACGTCTCGACTTTCTAAAGATTTATTCTGATTTTAAGAATCAGACATATGCATATGGAGCCATTCCAGCAGAATGAGCCAAGAACACAGTTGTTTTTATAGAGGAGAATCTTGCTGACTGAACATAGTGTAGTTTGTTATCTGTACTGGATATTTGCTTTGCTGTTCCTTGTTCAAACTGATTCAGATGAGTATGGGCTAATCAAGCTGAACTTACACAATGTCTGTTGTAAACAATAGGGTGTGAAATGGGACTGAATGAGTAAAAAGATTGATGTAAGGCATATGAAAATGTAAGTTTCTGTACACTTAATTGGAAACATACTGTTGGCAGAAGTTGCACCATCCCCAGTGATCAGAGTGAAGCAGTCAATGGCCAAGATTTTTATTGGAATTAAATATTCAGTATATAAAAAAGGGTCATTATAGATATGATAATTTCGACAAGGTTGCAATGGAGTGTTGTTAGCTTTATCACACTGACATATGTTTATCCATCGCAACTGTCCGTTCTGCTAGCTGTACTTTTTTTTATGATTTACATCTCTACAGATAAGGGGAGCGTGTTTTTAACAAAGAAATATACTTAAGTCAACACACTTTTTTGAGAGTCTGGAACTAAAAAAAAAAAAAAGCCAACAGATTATCTCAGTTATAGACAGGAGATTCAGAGATGCATCTTCTGATTTGGCAGCAATCTTTCTGCTGCTAACCTCCTGGAGGGCAGCCGCCTGAAAGGGTGTGGTTCTGAAAGCCGCAGTGCACCCGAGGCCTTACACACTTCAACAGACTGCTAGAGATAAGTTAATCAGGTTATGGTAAACAAGATATCACAACTCAAAATTATGCTCTACCAAACTGGGTTAACAGTTCAATACGATTGAGTGAAATCATATGAGTTCAGTAGTAATAATAAATAATGACAAACACACTCTGCATACCTCAGAAGAGTGAGATCGTCACTCTGCAAGAAATTTCACTGCCATATTTATCACTCACACAACACCGTGCTAAGTGCGCACAGGAATTCACAACAATGCGCCGCGCGGTACAAATAAATGATGCTCAAATAGTGTTTTTAGTTGCACAGGTGTTGTGTTCACACGTTTGGAACGTGATAATGAATCGATGAACAAAACTTCAGAATAGCTCTTCCGCGTGTCAGCGCACACATCACAAGCCAGACGATAAAATAAAGTTTCCATTTATGTTTTTTACATTTACATCCGGTCGCCAGACACCATAGAGAAGCCACAACTGATTACATCAAACAGACATTAATTCAAAGCAATGGATTTTTCTATTTACACTGTTCCTCCATAATTAGTTTGCCTAACCTTTCCTTAATAGCAGCCACACACAAACACGCTCACTAACACACACACAGCGGCAGTGCTGTGATTTACCACAGTGCCCTTACCAAAGTGCCCTCGTTGTAATTACTCTCCATCCAATATCCTGACCCCGATGATTGGCAAGAGCAGAATGTACTATGTGCCACAGTCTTCAGGCTGGGAGTGACTGGGACCTGCTCCTTTATCTCCCACACACACCTTGTCCTACCTCGGATGAGAACACGTCGGAGGTGAAGGCCCTGAGCACTTTGCCTCTGCTTCCATTACATTCTGCCGAGTGGGAGGATCTGATAGAACGTTACCCACACATGAAAGCCCTGATAATTTGCTCAGGCTAACATGTTTCTCTCCCCCTTGTCTGTCATGGCCTTGAGCGCAGAAGTAAATAAGGAAAACTGCTTCAGGTAAGTCAGCTTGGCTCCCATCTGGTTGCCGAGTGCTCCGTGCCATACAAATTGCATTAGGGCTTTCCCCTCCCTACTCACGATCGGTTGGTGCCTCTTGGGCCTTTGGCCGGCAGTGTTGTCCAAGTAAGAGGCAGAGGTTTTTTGGTTAATCCAATGAAGGTGTGTGGGCGAATGTAAATATTCAGTGCAACAACAAACAGCATTCAGTAAACAGCCTGGGGGAACATACAGGCTGTGAAAGTCTTTCTACTTAACTCAACACAGTTTTGTAGACAAAAATGTGCTGTGACATACTGAAATTCACATTCACTCTAATAATAACACACACTATTTATGGATAATGGCTCATATTTTGACTAGATGAACAAAATGTTAAGTTAAGTGGATAAGTAGGAACGTTTTAATTGGCAGTAATAAGCTCTCCATTAGCATGTTGTATAGAGGACTAAAACTGGCATTTATCTTAAACAATCTGGTATCACGTCAACAAACTGCCAATTTACAACCCTCCTTTTCTGTTTCTATTTGACCTAATAAACCCAAATATACCTTCTAATGACTCCTTTATATTTGTATAAATCTAAACACCTTGTGCTAGGTAAGAAAAATCGCTCTAGTGAACATGTTGTTATAACATTCAGATTTCTTGCAATAGAATATTTTAGCAAGTACCCCTTTCAGTAACACTTCAAACTCAAGTTTTTGCATTTGCTAAAAAATTGCAGTTGTTTTCGCACTTTGCTTCGCAGCCTTCCTGCTTTACAAGTAAGAAGGAAAAAATAGGCCATTAACCAAGGCCGACAGAGAAAAGTCAAAGCCAGGCTGGTTTCTCGAGAAACCTCAGAATAGTTTATGTCAATAAAGTAATAATCTCAAGTCTAACCTACTACCCTTGCACCATGACTAACAAGTGGTTCTCCAGCAGACAACAGCAGCTGAAATGGCATACTGGGTCGCTTCACATCAAGTAAAATAAAGCAGTATCTTCTGATAGAAATTGAAGAATGGTTCGATCTTAAAAGAGTAATACCTGGTATATGTTCACAGTCTCAAGCCATAATCTGTTTAAATCCCCCACTTGCACCTGTGGTCACATGATGTTGAGTCTACGTGGTTCTCATTCCAATGTGGACTGTCTTGTTGAGTCCAGAGTCAACTACAATGTGACGCATGAGGGGATGAAGTGCTGCAGACTGAACACGGATTGAGATTAAATATTCATGTCTTTGTTCAGATGTGACTGTATTCATTATTGATACAGCAGATGCAACACAGAGAACTGTGGACTTTATAAATAACCTGAGATGGAGAAAATTGAGAAAGTGGACACAGGACACAGACGCAGCAGAGATTATAAACTGAGAAAACCAAACTTATGTGATGATTTCAGAATATGATTATACAAGACAAAAGATATAATCACAAAAAGAGTTGCAAATCATTTCCACTGCATTTATCAATTCCAAATTAATCTGAGAATTATTTTCTTGATTAATTGTTCAATAAATTAAGTCTCTATGTATATATGATTTATAATAATGATAACAAAATGGCCTTAAAAATGATGGTTAAAAATGTTAATCACAATTTCCTAGAGCCCAAGGTGAAAAATGTAGTTACTTCCTATAGTCCAAAATCTTACCAATTAAGTGCACTTACATATAAAAAAGTAGCAAATCCTCACATTTGAGAAGCTGTACCCAATCAAGAATAGGCATTTTTCTTGGAAGTTACTCAATAAATTAACACAAGCTAAGAGGGAGGGTGATTATAACACAAGTAAAAGACTCAGTTGCCACCAACAACGGGCCGAGACTTGTTTTCTAAACACGGTTTCATTTACAGGTCCAGAAGTTTCATGGCAAGTAGCTGGTAATCTCTGCCCTTTGACTGCTCTTTATTTACATGTTGCTTTAAGATCTCTTGAGACAGAAAAAAAAAAAGAGAATAAAACAACAAACATCTTCAGAAAACAAACTCTGAGTCTAAAACAACGTGAATGAATGAATTATTTAATCGAATCGCATAAAACCCTCAAGATTGTGTCCTGATGGCCCGGAGACCAGGACTGCTGCTCCTGTTGTTGTCAGCACGCCTCATTGAACATCCGCTCCGATGAAAGAGGTTTCCTCAAACACGTGCGGTGTCGCCTCTGCATTTTCTTTGTTGTGTGTTTGTGGTCGACGCATTTGACCACACGACACTGAAAGTGTTGCATGTGGGCAGGAAGCATGCTGATAATTGACTTGGGTTTTTATTCCCTGGAACACGAGGCAGAACTCATTTTCCTGCTTGTTTTTCACTCAGTCAGTCACGTGACCTGAAGTCCAGCAGGCTTCATACACAAAGTCAATCCATCATGTGTTTACTTGAGACTGTGTAGAAATTCTGCAGCAATTTCTATAAAGACATCTATAGATTGTAATGGGGGCAGTCAGAGTGAACAGTCAGTCAGTGCAGTCATAATGCTTTATGATGACACTCGTTAGCACATATAATGCTTTCTGATGCACTATATCACCTGTCATAAAACATTATAGATGTGACTTTGACGAGGTGCCTTATGGATGCTCTTGACTACTTCAAAACTAGAAGTTTACTTAAAATACACAATGGCTTTATTTTCACAAGGAGATGATGAAAACAGTGAGTCTTCCTCCCATCTGATTCTTACTTTGAATATGTCATACAGGTTTTATACCCCGAGGTTCTGTTCCTAAAGAAAACACATCTTACTTGTAATTCTCTACATTTTGGTGTCTTACATTAATGTTTCCCATTAGTTAGCTACAGCGTGGCGGGCCTCCACACACATACTGCGGCCCTGCGAGTTATACCATCTCGTATCAAAGCGGGAGTCAATGTCTACAACTTTTAAAAAACACCATGAGAAAGACAGCTATCAGGTAAATTTGTGGTCTCCAATAACATTAAGTTGATTTACTAGCTTGCAGTGGATTTCTCCAAAGTCTGTGTGTCCGTCCTGCTACATTTCTGGGCAGTGTATTCTTTGATCTGTATTTTGTCAGCCACTTCCCAGTTCTGTGCACTGTGACTAACAAATCTAAGACTGAAATAAAACTTACATTACTTCTTACATTTGATAACAACATTAATGGACAACATTGTTTATTGACTGCATATAACCATGATGTGTGTGAACATGCATTCATATGCGCATACACAAACGAAACTTGCGCTTTCCAGCAGCATCCTGGACCAGTCAAGACAACATAGAGGCAGCATGGTGCTCCTCTCAGAGGGGCATAGTTTTTAAACAAGACACGATTTTAGTCTCTCAGTCAAGGTTAAGTGATGAGCAAGATGGCAAGTGGTGGATTGATAGTGACTATTGACTATAGCCTATGGGCTTGTGTTGTATAGCCAAAGGTGTATATCATAGTGCAACCTGACGCGGGATATGTTTTGGTGGGAGGACAAAGGCTGTGTGCGTGGGAAATTGGAAAGCCAGCGTTGTTGTTTGACAAATGGTAATTATCATCCGCTTTTGTTCTGCTAATTGCACTTAATCATTATGTGGCCCAATTTGAAATCGGAAATCTTCTGGGGCCCACCCAAACTTTTAATTACAACTCTGTTCCCATCTTTGATGTGACTTAAGATGTCGAAGTCTGTTCCCTAATAGAATTATGTTGCCTATCAGTCAGAATTGTGTTTTTCTGCAATGCCATACTGACTTTATTCTCCACTACTGGGTGCAGCTTGAGGTTAGCAGGTTGCACATATCAATGGGAAACAGACTTCAGTACAACATTGGATAAAAAAAGACAAATGAAGTATAACTCGTAATTTGACTAATTTAATATTCAAATCATAAATATTCAATAGGAATTTCAAACTAAATTAGAAAATGGAACGTTATAATCTTTTAATTTATTTAATGTAAATTACCTCTCGCAGCCCACCTGCAGTACCTTCACAGCCCACCAGGGTGCCATGGCCCACACTTTGGTAATCACCGTTACAGTTAATTGTTAGGACTGCACTACATTTCTGGAATTATGTTCTAAATTATATATTTATGACAACATTCATGTTATTTATGAAATAGCCTCTTAATGTTTCTCTCAAAGTGCAGCAGATTGATGCAATTAACTTTAAAATGTGCAAAAGTTTCCTCCAGCCCCCCTAGAGGTTCTGAGGTCTACCCACAGTCTCTAGAAATCCTGTGGGAAACACTGCACATAATACTTCTTTTACATGCATTACACTTCACTTACCACCATTGTTATAGATGCATCAACATGTACTTCACTTTACTTAAACACGTACAGTGATAAAATGCATAGACTTATAGCATATTATAGCATACTATGAGCCCTTACAGTGGATGCCTGAGATGAGTATAGGTAGTCATAATGTATTATAAGCCCCATCAGTAAAACTCTAGTTTACAAAGTCAAGAGCATACAAAAGGCACTTAAGTTAAAATTCATTATCAGACACCTCTATAATGTTTCAGTGCATCAGAGTGTATTATGTGTGTTTATGAGTGTAGTCATGAAGCATTATAAATTCATTATAATGCACTATGAAGGCCCACATAACACACTATAGATGTGTTCCTCATAGAAAGTGATAAAAATTCTGAATGTACAGTTTTGACAACAGATTTAGATGCCGTTAGATATAAAAGCAGCATCCTAGCTGCGACTTACCTCTTATTTGTGGCGCTTCCAGAGAAAATGGTCTTTTCATACTTTACACAGCACTTCATGAGGAGATTGGAGCTATTCTTCTTCCCTCACTACATAAAAGAGTCCTTTCACTGTGCCACCACTATCCCATACCCAGGACACCCTGCAGCTTCTGGTTTAAAAGGAGGAGAGCAGTGAGTTGATGTTTGTTCCAGGAGTGTGTAAAATACCTATACTGAAAGTCTCCTTGGGGCCAAACACACAAAGCATTAACTGTCAGCCACCGAGTTCCTCTGCCTATCAAAAATCTCCATGGACTATTTAGCTGTCAGCTCCCTCACTGCACCTCCCAGCTCCACTATTTTTAAACGAATTTGAGCGGAGCAGGTGTTGATTGACACGGCAAACTCCCACTCTGTCTCCGTCTGTCAGCAGAACACTCGCGTCTCTCATTTCTAAGGAAGGTGGAGGTATGTTGAAAGATAAAATTATATTACAGCAGAAAATGTAAAATGAGAAAAATATCAAAGTTCATTGGCAAGAATCAAAATAGCAAGGCGAGGCGGGAAGTTTACCGGCTCTTCCCTGCTCCATCCTGAATCCCCACCGTGATAAAATGGCACATTTTGAGGCGCATTGTAGAATCCAAGCACATTTGCAACTTTGGCCTCTATTTGCTCAGCACAAGGGCAGCACAAGTGGCCTGGGTAATGCATGTGCTGCATTTCATTGCAGCATACAGACTACATTTTATTCAGATGTCTCGGTTAGGGCACGGCAAAGCTAAGAACTGCGGTTAGACCGATCCGAGCAAACATTTCCATGTAGCTCTGAGGACCGAGCTGCTTTCTACTAAGGTACACAGGCTACTGTGAGCCTGTGGAAATGGACTTGAAAATGCATTTCACTTGAGCATTGAGAAAATGTATCATTCCTCCTGCAAAGCCAAAATGTGGCAGAAAAGAAGGAGCGATTTATTATCATTTTAAAATGACTTTAACATAATCACACAGACTCTCATAAGCTTTTGTTACACACAGCCTGGCATGTCCTGCACACACTAACGACAAATGCAGGCTTGAAGGACTGTATTGATAACATGTCTGTCTTTACCAGCTGAGGTAAATAAATAACTTTAACTGTCTTGAAAGAAAGAACCACTGAGACTGCTGAATACATTCCAACATACAGCGAGGGCACAGCTTTTGTGAGGCTGACAAATATGAAATTACTTTGGAGAAAGCAAAGCGCGCGGCTGAGGCGGGATATGTTTTGGTGGGAGGACAAAGGCTGTGCGCGTGGGAGATTGGAAAGCCAGCGTTGTTGTTTGACAAATGGTAATTATCATTCACTTTTGTTCTACTAATTGCAGTTAATTTTAAAAATCATAATTCCTGCATGTCAAGACCAACTTCAAAGGAACAGATCCTACGTACTCCAAATCTCCAAATAAAAAATTTGACGCACACAAAGCGGGAGAAACTAGGAGTGTGGCCTTTGTGCGAGTGTATCGGCGAGATCAATCAGCACAGCTGGTTCGTTTTTAATTCTGCCTGCCTCACTTTACTCCCAGTGCTCCAAAACACACTTGCAGTTGTCTCAAGGCCAGACAAACACAAGCTTCAATTAAATCCACTTTGACTCCCTTCTCACTCGGAGGTGTGTTGCTTTGCTTTGAGGAGGTCTGTCTCCACACACACACACACACACACACACACACACACACACACACACACACACACAGCTTGCTGACCTGCCTGAGAGGCCTAATAGAACGTGCTGGCAGATGTGTCACGGGAACAATTCACCTTGCCATCTGTTTTTCGGCGCTTCATCGCCAAATCCTTCCCTCTCTGTCCCGCCATCAAGGACAGAATGAAATACAAGTCCCATTATGGGGAAGCAGCTAATAATGCATTATCAATTAGTCCCCTTGGCTACTGATCGATGCTTAGCAGGTGGTACGAGGCCATTTTGTTCATTTAGGACTATATTGTCCTCTTCCCCCCCTGATTCTCTTATTTCCTTCTGTTCATTAGATCCCAGCTCACGGACCTATCAGGTTTTACTTAAATTGCAACAGGACTGTTTCTCAATACTCCATTAAAGATCATGTTTAATCACTCCGGTGTGGCCTCAGCGCCATTAGGAAGACTCTGTCCTGAATTCGGCTGAATTTTGACCACAACAAAGTGACAGCGAGCAGCTTGCTGCTTTCACATTTTTCTAAATGTCATTCATGTTAAGGGAGCACCTGTAAGTCTCCTGTGAAGGTAAAAAGGTATTTATCTGCATCCATGTTGCTGACCTATACAGGACTGAGAGAAGAGGGAAAAAAATGTGTAATACAGCGGCAGAGCAGAGACATGGGGTGGAGGATGGTGCGAGAGAGGTGATTGGCTGCTATAATACCAGGGATAAGTATTGAGGTATTAAAATAAAGGTTACAGATCATTTCAGCTAAGCCAAGCTTATCTCCCCCTTAGATCAGAAATTAAATATGTCATCACATTACAATCCAGGATCTAGTCAATCAGAAAATACATATTTTATACAAATGAATCCTCGCTGGTTTGGAGACACAGGGGTTAGCCCTGTGGTGCCATAACACATTATTAGTTATATTCAGAAAGTGATGGATGGTTTTAAAAGATTTACAGACTACGTCATACGTTTTTATTTAGACTTCAAAAGGATTGACAGAGGACAGGAGCTGATACTGATAAACCTGCGGGTCAACTTCCCTTAAAGAGGTGTGAAATGATATGTGGAGTTACATAAAAAAAGAAATATTAAAGAGTTTATTAATATGGTGTGCATGATTCCACTGTAAAGTCTGAAAAATGCACTTTCATCAGGCAAATCAAAGCACCTGATTATTTTCTCCTCCTGTTTTCATTGCAGACGTCTTGTCGACATCCGGTTCAATCAGCAAAGAAAATATAATCTCCCCACGCATCTTTATGAGGAGGTTGCGGTGGTTTATTGAAATAGGAATATGAAATGCATGTATTTTCCACCTGAGAGGGTTTGCTGCAGAGGTGACAATGCGACGTGTGGATCAAAATCGTTTCCATCAATGCTGGCAGATGAAATGCAAACACAATCAAATCAGCCTGGCCCCATATAACAATCCTCCCCGCAAATGCCAATCGCCCTTCTCCTCATCATGTGTCTGATGAGAAATCATAGTGCGGGAGAATCTCCTAATCTATGCAAACACACTGTCAGCATTGATTTGTTCGGTGGGGATGTGTCTTTATTAGGACTCACCAGACGTCTCCGTTTCTCCGGTTCTATAAAGAATGACCTGGGAGAGACACCGAGCCGGCCGGGGCTTTGGAGGCAGTCACAGCCATAACAATTGAGATAAGTTACTGAGGACAGGTAATGAGAACCAATAGACTCGAGGATGGGTCGATATCGGACATTGATACCAGGAGAGGAAGGACAAATCGTGACATCTCTTTCCTTTTCCATGTTCAAAGGAGCTTTCGAGACAAGTGGCCCTTTGTCTTTGTGTGTGTGTACGTATCCCGATGTGTATGTGTGTGAAGTAAAGGTGTGGAAATTTCTCGATTATAGGTGCATCGAATGTTGATAGTCCGGCCTCAGCTGGACAATAAAGTTGCATTGCAATGTTGCTCCCATGCTTTGAACTGTAGGCGGACATTAGGCTTACGTTACTTATGTAGGAGGTATGTCAGAGAGAGGCAGAGATCTTCTGCGAGTAAAAAAAAATTAATAAAAAATTTCAAATGGTGCATGTCAGATTTTATTTTCCTTGCTGGGAAGCACGAACTGGATGAGACCCACACTGAGTGTGACTTCTGCCTCACAATAACAACTGATCACGTTAGCCATTTTCACCTGAAGCTAACGTCTGCAGCCATAAATAAGCGCCATCAACTTTGCCATCCAAATCAGAGAGGGGTGTGTGCAGCAGAGTCAATAAATGCCATTTCTTAAAGCTGCCATGTGAAAATATTATTGTAGATTACAACAAATGTGTAAGGCACTGCAGATGGACAAATGTTTTGCTTTTGTAATGTTTATGTGTTGAAAAGATGGAGCTTTTTTTTTGTAGACTGCAGTAGTCTGATTATTGGAAGGACTTTCTGAATAAAAGGGGAATTAAAATGATGAAAAAGTAGAGGCATAGAGGATGCCATACACTGAGATCCGTTGAGATGCATCAAGAATCATTTTGCATTCGAATCGTTGACAGCTGAATCACAATCAAATCGAATCGTGAGGCCAGTTAAGATTCACACCTCTAGTGTGAAGGGGTCCAAAGCACTCGCAGAACACAGAAGGGTGTCAGTAACTGTAACTGCACTACAGCTGGAGCGCTTTTGTCTTTCCTGCTCTGAATCAGTTTCAATAAACAGACCTGTCTGATGAGGCCAGAGGTCACGTCTGCTGTAGATGGTTATCCACATGTCATGTTTTCTACCTCCTGAGCTTCGACCACTGAGCCGTCTGACTGAAACATGTCTGCACTTCAGACCTGGGTCACTTATTAATTTAAAGCCTTGCAGTTACTTTGACGTGTGTGTGGGTCTGCAGGGAGTGAACATGGATGGGGATTGCTGAATATTGCCTCCGCGGTGCTCGGCCAGACCAGCTCCGCTCTGAGAGCAGCCACATTTCTGATAACGTTTCAACTTGGTTCTGCCACATGATGGTGAAGGGATTATCGATCACGGCTTCCGCTCCCTTTGATCGGGTTTGCTTTCCCCATTTGATATCCTTTATTAATGAACACATGAACAGAAGTCATTAGGACGGTGGGAATCCCTCGACATTTGCGGCGCAGATATCACAGCTGCCGACGAAAGGTTGCTTCAAGTGCGTTGGTGATCTGACGTGCATTCACAACGAGGCAGTCTGGTTTGACTTTCAACAGACGAGGCATTTAAAAAAAAATAAAAATCATTAGTACAATTACTTCAAGGATTGTGAGCAGGGAAAAAAATGATATTGTACTGTGCTGCTTTAAATACCGATGAACTAATCTTGTTAATATTACTTAATAGCTGGGAGTGGTTTGTTTTTTGTCTATCATGTTATTTTATGGATGTGTGCTATGGTGTCATAATATTTTCTGGAAAACAAAACATTTCTATATATTTTTGGTTTATCTAGTACATTAAATTCTTAACAAATCAAGGTACATTGATGCAAAAATAATACCATTTAAAGTCCAAAATGTTGCCTGCTTAGTGGTTTGCAACATTACACTAACAAATCTAATACCCACAGTAAAGCTCAGTATAAAACTATATGCTAGACAAATTTATATTGTATGTACCTTTTCCTGCTCCATGCTACGACTGTGATTCATCTTTATCTTTGAGACTGTAAGCATCTTGAAGTGATTCTCTGCTGCTACCTCTGCCTCAAACCCTCTGAAGCACTGTAGATCTAAAATTGCTAAATTCGACTTCTTTGTGGATTCAAATCATCGCTGCAGAGAGCGGATGCTCCGTCTCCAGGCTGCTGCTGTTTTGGGTTTATATTAGAATCTTGTTGATTTTTGTTTTGCATTGGTCTTAGTTAAATTAATGGTTTGTTTTTAAAAGTTATTCATCATTTTCTAAATCACATTTACGTTTCCTCCATTTATTCAAATGTTAAAAAATAAATAAATGCTTCTTAACCTTTATTTTTTCCCTGACACGTTAATTGGTGATTAACAAGCAACATTACAGGTCGAGAAAATCCTGCAGCTCCAGGGTTTGTGAAACCTTTTCAAAAGCACAGACACAGAACATAGCTTTGCTTTGTTAATGAAAAAAATAACTCACACATGCAGAGGCAAACCAGTAGCTCAGTTCTAAAAAATGCTTACTATGTGGCTTTCAGACAACAATGATATATTGTGAGATGAGATGTCAGGCGTCTTTGTGCCTCATCAAACTGTACGTGTGCTTCAGTGTTGAGGGGCCTCTCCATCCATCGAACACAAAGATCATCATGTTGAACAGAGAACAGCAGAATAAATGTGAACACCGTCTCCAGCAGTGACTCTGGACTCTGATGTGCCTACATGCCATTTCCGTTTTTTTATTGTCAGAATTAAGAGCATTAACTCTACCCGCAGCTCCACTTTCATTTGCATAACAAAGGAACAGGGATCCTTGACGAGAATCCCAATCAGTCCGAACACGTCAGCCAATGAAACTAAGGCTGTAATCTCAGGGGCTGTTTGACGGCTCTTGGCTGATCACATGGGTGCATAGTATTTTCATCACTGTCTTTGTTAATGGAGGGAAACCAGCGTGGATTCTGCTCAGTGTGAAGCATGGGGGGGAAAAAAACAACCACTCTGAGTCAGGTAGGAAAGTTTCTTTTAGAGAAATAGGCTATTTTGAGAAGGTGATTTTTCACTGTTACACTGGGTATAAATTGTCAATCAATTTTTGTCAACTTGGGTCTGTCTCCAAACTCCTCAGTCCTGCCTCCTCAAGGCATGATGTTGATAACGGGCAGCTCCTGGTGTGACAGAAGTCCTAGTTGCTTGGCAACAGGTACGAGTTTAGAGTCCGGTGTGACTGTGACGACCAGGGTGAGAGGACGGCCTGACAAGCCTGTACTGCACACACACGCACACAAATACACACAGCTTTACCACAGTCGGATGTATGCGCCTCACATGTTTCTTGCAGGAAAGGGGGGATTAGAGGGAGCCATCAGTAAACTCCTCTGGGCAGTGCTGACATTAAACAGCACAAGTGTTTGAGAGATCGATGTGGGTACTACTGAGCAGCCATACCTCTGGACAGCCACGTGTCCTTCACTGCACAGCACCACACATGACACATTCATCATCAAAGGCAGCTGCAACGCAGAGCGATGTGGAGGAGCTGCGACGAGGCCTTGGAACTTCACAGGGTTTCTAAAGACGCAGCCCATCCACTGCTGCAGGGGTCCGCAGCACCCCGTCGCCACAGATTTGTTTCATGGACAAATAAATGCTGACTATAACGGCTAATAACCACATGGCAAATGGTCCATCATCGTTAAATGTTGGCAGAGCACCGTTGCATTGGTAATGTGATGTTCTCATAAACCCAGTCGCAGTTTATGGGGCACATCGTGTTCTTGACAGAAGTTGCTGTTGACAAAACGCAATTCATTTTCACCGTATCAAAGTGGAGCAGCCGACTCTGCAGCGTCTCCCACTGCGAGCAGAAATAACGTGTGTAGCATAGAATCTGTGTTAATCGAATTTACATGGACTATAGTGAGGACAGGATGCAGGACGAGGGGAGATGGACTCTGCACACCAAACGTCTTCCAACACAAACACAGCCAAGGTTGATGGAAAAGTGTTAGATGTCGAACTTTGGATGATTGTGAGAATTAACTATATAATCATCACTATCTTATCTTGCTACTTTTGTTTACATTTCCCAAGATGCAGGTTTAAGAATATTATATATTATATTATATATAATATATTGAGTTTGTGTATATACTGTATGTCTGTAAATAACTATTTAATTTAAATTATTAATTTTATATTTCATCTTATCATATTCTAAATTTAATCTCCTGTGTTCCATGTGTGTAGTCTGCAGGGACTACAACTTTCATTTCTTTGTGCAACTGTGTTTTACTGGGACAAATACATTGTATGTACATCGAACCTTTATAATTTAATTTATTTACTGGCTGCGCAGTGAGAGGGACAGGCAAACAGTGGAGCTTTATATCTTAATTTCAAATATGGTAGTTTTTGTTGAGTGTATTTGTAGCTCTGTTCTGTTGGAAAAAAGGAAAAAGTTAAAAGAAATAGATATATATTGTTTATAGGTGGTCAAAAGAAAACAAGCAGTGAAAACAAAGCTTATTTAGACTTCTAGATGCTACTTTAGTTTCATATTAAATATACTCTCTGTGAAATGATCTGTCTTTTCATCCTGCTGCTCTGTTGTCACACTGTCGACAGTCTTTTGTCTTGCGCATGCATACTTGGAAAAAGCTGATTAGGAAACAGGTTTCCCGGTGTTCATGGCAGAGAAATCCACCTGGAGAAACCAGGTGTCTCTAATCTGCGACCCCGATTACAGGAACAAGGTTTCTTGTTTACATGACATTTAAGATACCAGCGTAGTGGAGAAACCCGACTGCAACCTGGTGACTCAGGTGCATGTCAGCACACTGACTGTAATACAGCAGAGGTATTAGTTTGCTCACCAAGGCTCTACATGTACTTGTTGCTCATAGATTTGGAGCAGTTTCACTACCGAAACGCCTTTTCTCACCACAAAAGGAATGTTGATATTGGCAGTGCTTTGAATTTGTATCACTTCCACCAACGACTGTGAGAAACGGAGAGTTGAACCGTTACAAGAAAAAAAAACAGCGTTGGGAATTGATTGAATTTTATCGGTATTGACTCACTCACAATCTTTTCTTAATAATCCAAATCCACAAGCGCTCCCTCGTGTCTTCATTTTCTCTCCTCAAAGCAGGAGCTACAATTAATGTTTCACACTGTTTTATTGCCATTATCCACAGGAGCCTGCTTCCAAAATGACATCATTCAAGACTGTGCCTCATGCACAAGGTTAAACAAACCGAATAACGAAACTTGGCTGTGACTGTGTGAGTGACAGCAAGGCCGTGACATGACATGATTGTCTGCAAATTCTTCTTCCACCAGCGCAAACTTGACTCTACGGAAATACAGCCACATCAATCAGAGCCTCAGTATGGGAGACTATTTGCGTTCATTCGCACACTAAATCAGAAATCCTCCCCTAACAAAGTGTCAGGTTGAATCGTTAGTCACCCCCATGACATTTTTTAGACAATTTATGCCTACATTTGGCGAGCTGCTGCATGTTAATCTAAACCCTGAAGACCAGATGGATAAAATGTTTGTACACAGAGCTCTTCTTTTAAAATAAAGAGGGAAAGCGTGCATATGAACTGATAAACTTCTCCTTTAAACACTGTCCCTTTGTGTTTCTATGTCTAGTCTGCAGACACTGATGTGTGTTTGTATTTTTTTGGGCAGTTATCAGTTGTTGTGTCCATTATGGCTACAAATCTGAGCGTGTGTTTGCTTCAGTGCATGTGTGTGTGTGTTCCCACTCCCCGGAAAAACCTGTCATTTCCATGGGTCTCGTTCCCAATCAGCTGTCAGGCTGTGAATGGGTGGTTTGAATTCACCCGTCGCTGCTGAATCACACATCAGTGTCATACATGTTTATGACACTGATGGCGGAGGCGGGGGTTGCAGCACAACAGAGAGAAAAACAAACAGGTCTCCAAGGTGATCGAGAAGATTTTCTGAGACTGAAACCAATGTGCTTATTATGAGACTGGCAGGCTAAATAGGCTGGATGATGAGCCAAGAGCCTGATGGAGCACAGTAATCACTGGCAAATTGCAAACCTTAGTTTCAGCACGCAAACACTTTACATAATGTATCTATGGAGTTGTTCATGTCACATCCGCAACTAATGGCAGCCAAAAGTGATGCTCATCTCAGCTGAAAGAGTGCCAAAAAGGAGCTCAATTTGGGTTAAAATTGAAAATAAAATTTGTGATTTAGATGGAAAACAGGGCTGCAAGTGACATTTATTATGCTGATTGACTTTCTGTTGATCAGTTTGTTGATTATCGCTTTTTGTTTGTTCTTTAAAAAGTAAGAAAATGGTGAAACATTTTGATCAGTGTTTGCAAAAGCCCTAAATGATGATGATGAACGACCTTATCAGTCTTGTTTTGTCCACAACTTTACTGCCATTGAGGAGTGAAGACAGAAATATTCACATTTAAGAAGCTAGAATCAGAGAATTTTGACAATTTTCCTTAAAAAATGACTCAAACTGATTAACTGAGTAGTTGGAAATTGATTTAGACAACCAATCGATTAATCCTTGATGGGAAACTGTTTGTTTGTACCTGTGGCTGGGTCAACAGTCCGTTCGATCAAGTGGTCGTCCTGGTGAACCCACTCGCCGTTGCACTTGAAGTAGATCTGCGTGGCCGGAGTGGAGCGGCACATCAGCATCACCGGCTTGTTCTTCACGATGTACTCGTCCTCCGGCTCCACCAGGAAGTGAGGTAACAGGTCCGAGAAGGCGGCAGGAAGTGTTGCTGTGGCGACGTGCTCGGAGCCTATGCAGGATAAAAGAAGCAGAGATTTTAGAGGGTTGCCAAATGAGAAAGAGAAAACGCTTTTAAGTTTTCAGGTTGTCATGAAAATGCAGCAAATATCTAATGCAGAGATTCGGTGTCCTTGGTGAATCGCGACTCATACATATGCATTAGAAAGAGGCAGAGGAAGACGGAGACAGACAGACAGAAAGAGACATGGCTGTATGGAAGAGAGCTGGCAGTGACGGAGCTCGGCCTTGTGAGCTCTTGGTTGGGTCGGAGGGGGTAGTGGAGTCCATGTCTTTACTCCAGCTCTTAATCACAGCCCTTTAACATCACCGCTGATGGACTGGCGGCCATAAATCCCGTCTCAGCGACTAGGCCACTTCACACTGTGTTATACGGCTCTTCAACCAGGACTCTAACTCTACTCACATTAAGCAAGACGGGGCGAGAGGCAGAGAGGTTAGAGATGACTGACAGCTAGACAGCCAGTTAACTTGAAATCACTTCCTATATACTGCGGATGCCGTTTTATTTCTCTACAACCTTATGACATATAGGAGAATGTGGAGGAGGAGGAGGGAAGATGCATCTCCACGGTTTGGAAATACAAGAGCTGTCCTTCAGGGGGACAATGCTACGATTTACAGCAAACTTGCTCGCTCGCTGAAAAATGCTTTACACAAACGCTGAATGACACAATGGAGCCTACAGCGCACACATCCTTCCTCAGCGTACACAGTTTCTCTCTCTCTAAACATATTAGGCTTGTGCGAGAGATAGCGAGAGGACACTGAACAGAGTGGAAGAGAGGGAAATAACCTCTTTACACCACCGACACTCAGGGGAGACCAGTAAATCCCAAAATAAAACCCCTTTAAAAAGGAGTGTAATATTAATTTACTGCCCTGAATCCAATATGGCTGACAGACCGGGCATTAACAACCTTCTCCATCACTCCCTGTGCAGCAGGAGGGGATGGGAGTCCACATCTCTCATAATGAAACGGCAACACTCGCACTGACCTTTCCTCTCCTCTCCTCCCTCAGCCTGCCTTCGTTCATCCTCGCAGCTCGCTCATGCCCGGGTCAGCGGTAATATTACGTTGCGTCATAAACACCAATCGTGGGATAAAGACATTATCTGTCAGTTCCTCCCCCACTACACATTATATTAATGCCTCTCTTTCTCCTCCTGTTTTTCTTTTACCCCTGTGTGCTGAGTTGCTAATTTATCAGGATGAGATACAGTGAAGCATGCCGCCGCCGCTGCTGCTGAACCCCATTAATGTTTCGTGTACATGTTTAACTCTTAATGAAAACTAAATGTTCTGTGTCCAATGAACGACATAGATCACTTGCTGACACTTCGCCTTTTTCTCCCATTTTCCAAAACACATTTTCTTGTTGAAACACATTAGTAGAGGAGAGAAGCTGTCATTAATAATGGCAGCTCCCTATTCAGGACGACACAACCGGCCGACATTATTTACTATGTATGTGAGTCTGTGTTTCTCATGGTGTGAAGGAAAGGCCACAGTTCATCATGAATAGTGAGTATAATTGCTCTAACGCAGAGCCAAAACTTTGCTAATAAACAGCGTGGGACCAGCAGGTCAGGTTGTTTGAAAGTGTGTTGGTCCTAATGATGGCGGCTTCTTCTAATGGGCCGGCTTCCAGCTTTGTGACTGCGGCCATTAGCCGGCCGGGCTGACCCTCTGTACTCCCCGCTGACTGAAGACGACAGCTCGCTAAAACAGTGGGCGAGACTCACCTCACACCTGCCAGGTTAATCATCTCATAGAGGACAGATGATGTTGAAACTGAGAGGGAAACCAAAGCCGCCTGAGACACTGACGAGTCGCGAGCCTGATGAGCGCCTGATGTTGTTAGCTCGCCGCTGGCTTCTCATTTGCAGGGGTCACATTCAACATGAACTCTCAACTTTTGATGATGTTTCCAATTTGTGTTTGTGTGTGCGCGCGCGCCGTTGTGTGTGGGTGGGGGTTGGTCTTCCGTTTTAGTACATGCACTTTAGGTTAATGAGGTTAAACACGTAATTTCTTTAGAGAAGTAAATTGTCATTTTATGGGAGGGCATTCTAGTCACGCACCGCTTTATATCAAACCCATAATGGAGGGCTGATGCGTAGTAAATTGGCTTAGATTATTGTCACGACACAATGTACTTCAAAGTCAACGTGCACACACACACGTGCAGTCACACACAGAGAGTATCAGCCACTTAACAGACTTCTTGCAGGTCAATGCACAAATCAAATAGACATACAGCAGCAATATAAGCTGCACTGCATTAGATCCCGCGGAATGTAATTGGCTAAAGCTGCCATTAGTTGGTCAAATGCATCTGAGTCCATTGCCAGATCATTTAGTACACGCACACGCGAACAACAAACACAGGACACTAAATGTCTCCCATGCTGATCATTCAGCCAATGAAGATGATTTAATTGATGCATCATGCTGGATGTGTTGCTAATGCCCACTAACTGTTACGTAACTGTGTGCATTCCTGCACCGCTCATCATTTTCATAACAATCCACAATCACTGTTTTATTCTTGTACCATTTTTAAAAAGACAAAAACACATCAGAGGTCGTGACATGATATTTGTCTGCAGCTGCTATTCTCCAGAGATGATTCAACTGACCTGAAACACACACACACACCCACACACACACATCAAGCACACACACGCACACACACACACACAAACAAGGGGGCACCAGGTGTCAGTGTGCTGAGCCGTGATGTCCAGGCCAGATTTCCAGCTGTGCACAGACCCCAAGTCTCATCTGGCCAGCTGACCACATCAGCTGCAAAGTCAGGGACTGAGCACAAGAGGAGAAGATGATGAGGTGGTTAAGATGCAGGCAGTCACTCTCAAAAATAAAAATAAATCAGAAAAAGTTATGTTCCGGTAACGGTAACTATATAGGCACAACCCACTGCATTTTAAAAAAGCACGCAGGATTAGATTTTCACAAGTGTTGCAGCTTTGTACACGTCTTTTCTTACCATCCTTCAATATTTCATAATGATTTCTACTTTGATGTCACGTACAATATCGCTTTCCAGGAGCAGGTATCTTTTTTGCATGCACGCAGACCTCAAGTCTTATTTTGAAATGCTCAAACTCATCCTCGCCACTCCTCCTCCACGTACTGTTGACTTGTGTTATCGCAGTTTGTAAAACAAGCATTTATTTTTTTAATTTCACTCCTTATTATCTACTTGGAGAGCAGAATTGCTGAACGCACCGCAGTGCGAGCATGTCAGCGGGGAGAAAAGCCATAGCTTGAGAGAAAATAACCCCTCTTTTGTGTTCCTCCCTCATGGCACCAACACATCGTGTGCCCTTTGGAGCCAATTACAATTTTTTTCTTTTTTCTTTTTACAACATCATGTCCCCAAAGGAAAGCATCATTGAGCAATCACTGGGCATAATTTACATCACAGTGATGAACAGCAGCTATAACAAGTGTTTTATGACACCATCAGCGCCTTACAATGTCCTCTGAAATTAATTCAATTAAAATTACTATCCAGAATATTAAACCATTTCATGTTTAGCTTCCATTAACAACAAATCCAAGATCAAATATGTCACTATCACTTTGCTGGTTGATGTTTTGCTTCAGAGTGCTTGAGTCTTCTTAAGTGGCTTTTATACCACCGAGTATCTTTATTTGGTAATCACTCTAAATGTAATGTATTTACATTGAGGCTCTGGGAACAGGAACATTGTTCCCGTTAGAAACACTCCTCTGACAACATTAACGTTGGGAGTGATCAAACACGGGGAGAGAAGCAGAAATGGGATGAGCAAGAAAAAAAGCCACCATCATCTATAATCTGGAGCACGGCTGACTGATGTATGTTTGTCCCCAGATGACAAATATTTACTCCTCCACATGTCTGCGTTTCAGGATACATTTTTCAGCGAGACAACCATGCCTCAACAAGCACTCCTTCAACCACACACACTCATTCTCTGTCACGCACACTCCTGCATACTGTACGCACATTCATGGAGCAAACACAGCAAACACACACACAAAAAAAACAAAAACATGTGCAAAATGTGCACGCAGGCAAATTATTGGCCGCAAGCGTGCAAACACAGCTTTCCCTCGATCAATCTGAGACGCAGAATTATGCATGCAATCAAAATTGCAGGAATACACAAAAACACCGAAAAATTCAGATACCATAGAATGCGCCTGGTCATTAAGGTCGGTCTGGAAAACAATCAATCACTGGCAGGGAAAATATACTCGTATAGATCTGACTCACATACATTAAAAAAACATGTGGGAGAGATGGCACCCATGGCAACCCAAACTTAATCACATCACGTTTGCATCACCGCTGAAAGATGCAGAGAGGGGAAAAAAAAAAAAGAAATCAGGGAATGAAGGACAGAAGGAGAGGAGGGGACTGGGAGGACGGGGGTGAATAAGTAAATCAGTCTCACACATGCCACATGTGACGATACGACAATCTTCTCCCATTTAAATGAAAGGAAAATTGGCTGCTAAGCATGTACATTGATGCAGCGCTGTACATCTGTGCGCATATATTAATTCAGCATGCTAACACCAGCAGCCTACACTGTTCCTTGATGAGAATATTTCCATGATAGACGCTCTCCTGGATCTCAGGTCACAGCACTGCCATCAAAAGCTGCCGACATAAATCATCTCTACTCAAACAGGCAGCACTTTGATTAAACGCTGCCTCTTTTTTTTTGAGTTATGTCGATAAACAATTTACCAACAAAAGAAGAGTTGGAGCTGTTAGGCTCATTAATAGTGTTGCCGTGCATCATATTTACACAACCAACACCTTTGAACAGGAGCTTACACATCTGCTTATTCTGGTTTGTTGACTTTTATTTATTAATTTTTCCTGTCATCTACAGTATTTGAAGCAACACCTCAGCAGGGGGGTCCAAGCAGGGAAGCAATTTTGTGGCGTGTACCTTTGCCACCGCGGCTGACGCTCCCCAACACCTTCACTTGAATTTCAAAGCTTCTTAGGAGGCACAGCCGCCTTGAAAACCTTTGAGACCATTTTAAGTTCCTGTCAATGAAAACAAGCTCACATTTTGAGATCGGTGTGTTAAGTGACAGCCTGCATGTGTGTGAATATATTTGTCAGTGCAGAAGAGCATGTTTGTGCCCGATGTGTATGAATAAATGGCTAAAAGTGATGTTTAAGAAGATCAACAGCTGGGAGCCTGAATTTGTGTACATAACGGCATGAGTGCTAGAAGTAGACGCATTTATCTTTCTGATTTAAACTGTTCAGACCTGTGGTTTAAGACAATGTTGCTATTCTTAGAGGCATCCTTCACACTGTGGACTAAGAGTCTCCAGATTGGGTGGAATATTCATATTCATCACTCAAGTGCCACAGCTGATGCTTTGTCCCCATTCACTTACAGATGTTTCCAGCCTCGTGGCTGAATCAGCCGCTCTTTAGCAGTGCTTTAATCACTGGCTGACTCACCAATAAACTCTGAATCCTGCGTTGACCACACTTACTTATTTTACTCTAGTTACACATGACGTCCCCTTTCATTATGAATTTTATGGCATTCCAAATTAAGTACGAGAGCGTTTAGCTGCTTCTGAAAAATAAACTTTTGATATTGCCTCATATTAAGTCGCATCTCCTCAAGAGATGAAGAGCTTAGTCTAAACTGAAAATACATAATTCAAATCCAAAGCATGGCAAAAGATCGGGTTGCATTATTAGTTAGAAATGTGTTCCTCTTTGAGTGTTTGTGTCTAAAAATATTTTCTGGTCTTCAAAACAGAGTATTAGGCAGAGGAGAAATCATTTAGAAAACTTGCATAACATCTCAGCTTTGTAAAGCTTACTTGAGCTATTTAATGTTCAGTACCCTCAGTATATAAGGTCACTTCAACAAAGCAAATATTCAGCTGGTAAAACAAAACAAAAAAACAGATCCTTGTACACAAGTCTTTAAACATGAATACATATACATCTCAAGAGGCTACAGAATATTCAGAGTTATTCACAGAGCACAGCATCTGCAGATGCGAGAAACACTTGATAAATGCAACTCATTTTAGAGCTAGACTCTAAAATGCCTTGTTGGAGCAAAACTCAGATTTGAATGTCTCGCATTTTTCAAAGCTTCACCTGTTTGGCGGTTTGCTGCATAATGTTTTCTGAAAGAGTCACAGAGGTTTAGACACATTTTGACTTAATAACTACACGCAATCCTCAAACGAACTGAAGACATCCTGAGCTGTCAGGAGGGGCAGAGACGCACTTTGCCATACCAGGCACGCACACGCTCGCGGATTTGTCGTCCCCCTTACGCTTAGCCGGAAACGAGGTTATCCAGAAGCAAGTTGATTACAGAAACCAGAGCAGGCATGGGAAGGAGCAGAAAAACGCAGACGGAGAGGAAAAGGAGGCATTCTTAAATCTTTGAAATGGATGTTAGGAAATAATGTGAGGAAGAGAAAGACAAGAGACAATTTAGATTACCAAGTTAATCCTTTAATTACCGGATATGCCTGCAGCTAAAATGGAAGGTTTCACACACTGCATTTTACAACTGTGGAACAATTCGAACCGCAGCAAGTGAGGCAGACTGCCATAATGATCAAGAGCCATAAACCTTAAAATAATGGAATGTCAGTATCGCTGGTAATCTTTATTGTTTATGATGCCGCTAAAACTGAACAAAACACTACAAATTGCAATTCAGAGCTGAAATGAAACTCGCTCAATATCCCATTTTTCATACACACATTGTTACTTTGAGAGCTTTACAATTAGATAAAACGGGTTCTTTTTCAGCCAACTGTGCCGTGCACAGTATGGCAAACGTCCACAAAGAAAATACACTACAAGTTTTGGGACCGTCCAAACAAACAGGCTCATTTTGGCACGGCGACAAACCAGCGAAGAGAGAGTGTTTATCTGCTGATATCGCAGTCGTCTCTTAAAAGTTCTTCAGTCT